>NC_135311.1:25301975-25612936 GCF_048772815.1 Callospermophilus lateralis | reverse complement strand
GTCAGTGGTGGGTACTCTAGCAGAAAAGAGTCAAAATAAGCAAGAAAAACTTTTCATATATGCAGGTCATTATAAATTGGGTATCATGAAAAGAAGCCTGGTTTTTTTGTTAGTTTGTTTTGTTGTTGTTTTGTTTTTGTTTTTAATACAGTCCTGGGGATTGAGTCCAGGGGCATGCTATCACTTAGCTACATCCCCAGCCCTTTTTATTTTTGAGTCTCACTACTAAGTTGCCCAGGCTGGCCTGGAACTTGCAATCAGTCCTTCTTTCTCAGCCTCCCAAATTGCTGGGATTATAAGCATGTGCCACCACGCCTAACTAGCACACTGCATTCTTTAGTGATTAAGCATCTTTGCTCCATTCATAAAAACATTGAAACTCATCTGTATCAGCTAGTTCTTAAAAATAATTGTCTGGTATCAGCTACTTACTATACAACTTTTTCTCATGTGTCTTCATTAATATTATAAGTTGTAGCATTTAGGGGTTCAAGAGTGAAGGTGCCAGAAGAATAAGCAAATTTCTCATTTAGCTGACATCTTCCTGTGGGGTCTGTTTTTGTATATATGGCTTTTTCTTTTCATTGTTTTTATGCCTTGGAGGAAAGATAGGGGGAATTCAGCTTGTAAAGTGGTACTTATTTAGAGAACACACAGTTCTCCAGCAGTTAGGGAAGAGCTTCAGAAAGGATTACAGCAGTGAGAAATTTCATTGCATTTATTCAGCCTGAAAGTAAAACAAATAAAAAAGGGAAACAGCTTATTCCTGTTATTTTGACTTCCTCTTATTGTGTCTTCCTTACATGTGTTTGCCTTGTGATTTGGGATTAATCAGAGGTTATTTCTAGTTGCACCTAAAAGAGACAACAAGCAAAGGAAGATAAAGAGGTTGCTTCTAAACCAAAACCCATGATCTGTCATTTAGTGTGTCAGTTCAGTAGGAATAATTTGGGAGATAGCAAGAAACCATATTGTATGCTTGCTAAAATGTTTATAGAAATAAGGCATTTACAGAATGAATTGGCAGTTTTATTATATGGAAAATCCCTTCCTTAGAAAGACTTAGAAATATGTCCCTTCCACAAAATATTCTCTCATTAACATTGAAAGATGTTAATTGCATCATTGTTTAATACATTATTGGAAAACTGTAAACAACCTAAAGTATGACTACATAAACTGGTACATGCTTACTATATAATATGTAATTTTAAAGAGGAAAAAAATGCTGTGTAACTGATTTATATTTCCAAGACAACAAGTAAACCCAGCTGCAGAAAACTTTTTGCAGAATATCATTGTCTATGTAATTAGCTTTTATACAAACACATCTAAATGTATGCCTGTTGTTTAAATGCCCTGGAAGGAAACACCCATCATACTAAAACTGAGAGAGAAAGGATAGATTGGGTTGTGGTCAGAAAGGACTTCAACTTTATCTACAATAGTTAAAAATCTTATATAGGATAAGCAGTGGAATGGCAAGGAGTTGGGGAAAACATTTAATTTTAAACTGGGTAATTTAAAGTAACTTCTCAAGTAAATCTGTATTAATTTTACAATATAATTAAGGGAGTGAGACAGTATATCATGCCAAGGGAAGCAAGAGCTTTTTGCCTCTATATCCCAGTTTTTCCCCCAAAGATTTGCTCATTGATTTCCAAATTCTGCTTTTGTATAGCTTAATAACTAAAGTGATTCTTCCAAAGCAGATTCTTTCATGGGTCATGGACTCAAAACTAAATAAAACTGACAATATGTGCACAAGCAATTACATGTTTAGATTTTCATGAGATTTAGTTACTATAGGAGGAGGACCTCTGCGACCCTTTAATGTGTTTTTCCCACCTTCAATTTCTTCTGTGTATCTCATAATATTCCATCACTTAACAACAACAAAACATATTTTCTTCCTCAGAAATCAAACATCAGTCATTGAGTTCTAAGATGCATTACATCAAAAAGTTTCTATATCTAACCCAATACCTAGCATGCCGTTTGTTCATAAATGCTAAATTATTTCGTAGATATGAATATTCAGTTATGTCAATTTGGAAGTCTCTGTTTTGATTTTTTTCCCCCTCAGTACTGAATATTGAACTCAGGACCTCACACATGCTAGGCAAGTGTTCTACCACTGAGCTATATATCCCCAGCCCAGAAGTCTATTCTTAATGATTGGAAACTCCTAGAGATTTTACATTCCTCTTTTCCTGTATCATCCTATTCCAAGGTTAATTAATGCTACGACTTGTACTCGATATCCTATCTTTTCCCTATTTCTTCATGCCTTACTTACTGCCTGCCTTCTCTTAGGGTTTCAGTTTCTTACTATATGCTACCTCTTTGTACTCAGCTCAAAGCCTATTTGGACCACTCTCTCCATTCTGGCTTTTTTTTTTTTTTTTTTTTAAGATTTCTTTCAAGCCTGCCTTCATTCTGAGCTACCAGATTATTTCTTCTCTTCACACTCAAATATTTAAATGTCATTTGTACTCTGCCTCCATTTTCTTGTCCCTCATCACTTGTTTGTCTTTTACTATTCTACTGAAAATTCACCTTATGAAGTTACAAGAAACCTCTAGAGGCTTTTTTTCTTTTCCTTTTTTTTTTTTTTTTTTTTTTTTTGTTAAATACAGTGCTAGGGATTGAACCTGGCATCTGGTGAATGCTAGGCAAGGGTTCTACCACTGATCTATACCCTGAGCCTCTAAGGACTCTTTTTCATTAGATTACATAACCTGTGTTCAAGCATTTGACACTGTTGACCATTTTACTGTTTGTTTGCTTTGGTTTTCACTTTTTAATTTTGATATAAGCTTTCACTAGGTTGCCCAGGCTAGCCTTGAACTTATGACCCTCCTCCCTCATCCTCCTGAGTCGCTAGAATTACAGGCCTGTGCCACCATTCCTGACTGTCCATCTTAACTTTTTAAACTTCTGTTTCCTTGATTTCGGTGATATTCTAGTCTTGTTCCTTCTCAGACCACTTTTTTTCTTCCACATGCCTCTTAAATTTGGCACCTTCTGTGACAATATAAAATGTCCTTTCCTATGATTCCCCTCGTTTACTGTTCAGAATCTATCACAGCAGTTTTCATAACTATATTGTAATAATGTTGTCTCATGTCCTTTAGACTTTCAAAACCTTAAAGGATAGAAGCCAAAATAATACTCATTTTCCTGTGTGTGTGTGTGTGTGTGTGTGTGTGTATTTTTTAATTTTCTATCCTCCATATCTATTCCCATTCACCTCTTTCACAAGCAGCTGTGCTTATACATTTTTGTTTGTTTGTTTGTTTGTATGTGTTCTTATAAATGTTATATAGCCCGTTGTTTCTTTTTGGACTTTCTGTGTCTTTGAGGTCCATCATGTTGCCTTCATGTGCACATAATCTGTTGCTGTCTGAGTAGACATTTATTTTAACTGATCCTCTTAGGTATCTCTGTGTTTATTACCTAGCATATTGCACTGTTACTTAGTATGTACTGAGTGTGTTAGCTGAATGAATAATAACATAAACAGATATCCCCTAGGACTTCGTTCTTAGCCCAGTCTTATCTTAACCTATTCGCTCATCCTGTTTAAGTAATGTATTCCATTCCAGTGGTTTCAACATGTGGTTAACACCCATATTTGAATTTTTTTCCCCTCCTATCCCTAGAATAATATATGCTGGTGTCTTTTTGACATACATACCTAAATGCCCCATATTGCAATCACAACATATTTCCCTTAAAGATCGTTTGTTTTACCGTTTGTTTTGGATAGTTCTCAACTATCCAACTATCCAACATAAGTACTTAAAAATGTCTTCTCTCTTTTTACTCCCTATATCTAATCAGGTGCCACAACCTGTCAGTTCTACCTTAAAAATACTCCTTAAATATACTTTCCCTCTCCTATATATGAGTTTAGATCCAAATTGTCCTTTTATTGGTCAGTAGATATAACTTCCTAACTGATACTTTCTAGCTTTGTAGACTTGATTTTTGTATCCTAGCTATCATTAGTATCAATTCAATTTTGTCATTTTTTTTTCTCTTTTAAAACTTCTTGTGGATCCTTGCTGCCTACAGAAATTAAATTTAAAGGCATTGTATTCAGGTATTTACAGACTGGCCTGATCCTGGTCTCATTTCCTGCCGTCTACCAGCTGTAGTCTAACCTCTAGACCAAAGTATTCACTTTCATTTTTCTATTGCCTTGCTTCAACTGCTCCCTTTGTTTGGAATACTTTTTTTAAAAAATTGTTAATAGTACTGGGAATTAAACCCAGAGGAGATTTGCCACTGAACTACATTACCAGACTTTTTATTTTATCATGAGAAAGGGTATCACTAAGTTGCCAAGACTGGCCTCAAACTTGCAATCCTCTTACCTCAGTCTCTGGTGTCATTAGGATCACAGGCGTGCACCATCATGTCCAACTCTGGAATACCATTTTCCTTTCCTTCTTTGTCATAGAACCTCTCACATAAGTGTTATCCAATACATTTTTATTAAACTGAATCATACTTTGAGTTTTTTTCCTTTTTGGTTTTCTGAACTAGATAACAGGAGAATTTATGTTTATCTGATAAACATCATAGATTATAGGGACTTTCCTATTTTATGTCTACTTGCATATGCACACGCACACATACACACACATACACACACACACACACACACACACATATACACACGCTGAATGTAGGGCTACTATTTAATCTTGCCCAGCACTGCACCCCAGGTATCTAGAACCTACTAAGTACTTTAAAAGCGTTTGCCATATGAGAGATTGAATTCAAGCCTTTTAAATCTAACTTGAATTTATTCAAGGCTCAAAATAGATTGACATTTTTTAATTTGTATATTTTTTTAGAAGAGAGGCTTAACTAGTAGTAATAAAGTTTCCTAACTTTTACCATTGTTAACAATTCTCATTCAGTTACATTATTTGCATCTCACCCTGTACTAAGAACAGTTTGTTTTTCAGAGAGGAAATTATTGTTCTGTTTGTTCTATATTTGTGGTAAAGGGTACCAAATAACTGGGAAACATAACTTTGTTCACTGTGTTATAGTCATATAAAAAGAAAAAAGTAAATGCATTCCTATTATTATTTAGTTTTCAACTGGTATTATCTTCCATTCATAGGACACATGACTACCTCTTCTACACCAGACCTAGAAATCACTACAGAGAGTGCTGAAACAAAGTCTTAAAGACACAGAATAGAGCCAGTTTTTCTGTTCCTTATAAGATTAAAATGGGAAAGGGATCTTGTAATTGCATTCTTATCACGTGACATTTAAAATTTCTAATGCTATTGCCACCAGACAGAATAAAAAGGAAGAGCTAATGTCTCCAAAGAAAACTCACGTTCTTCGGATCTGTGCATATTCTAATCCCCTTTAGTACTTTTCTTTTATGAAGAGAAACTGGGGATTACTTAGGATTGATAATAGCAGTAGTTGAGAGCACTTTAAAAAAAAATGCAATGTTAACCAAATCTGGAATAAAAAATAAATTTAAGATCATTTTAAAAAGAAAAATAGTAGCAGTGGTCAACTTCAGTTTGCTTGATTTCACCATATATTTAGTGTCTCTGTAAGTAATGACTGTGTCAGTTCACATTTAAAATTATTACTAAACATTTTGCAATGCACTTATAGCCCCCTTTTCATTTTCAATCTTGACATCTTTACACTCTCCCCATTTTTTTTCTTTTAGCAAAGAATGATCCTTTCCTAATTTTGAGTCCTAATCTACCTGAGTGACTACTAGTTGAAACTAAATAGCTACTAAACCTCCCTGTACATAAAGCTGCAGTGATAATAGAGATTTCCACCCTGCCATTCTCTGACTTGTGATATGGACCTGTTCCTTCTCTTTCTGTCATAGAAATTCTATTCCTTCTTCTGTATGATGACACCATCTCACTTCTCTTCAGCTGCTCTGATATCCTGCTGTCCTCATGGTGTGGCTCTGGAAACTATTATTAGGGTTTTTGTTTCATTCTACCCTGTCTCTCTACTCCCCAACCCTGCACCCTCCCCAAACTTTTTTTTTTTTTTTTTGGTACTGGGGATTGAATTCAGGGGCACTCAACCACTGAGCCACATCCCCAGCCCTGTTTGTATTTTATTTAGAGACAGGGTCTCACTGAGTTGCTTAGTGCTTCGCCATTGCTGAGGCTGGCTTTCAACTTGAGATCCCCCTGCCAGCCTCCCGCTCAGCCTCCCAAAATATTGGTATTACAGGTATGGGCCACAGCGCCCAGCCCCCAAACTTCTTATTATTACTTGATAAACTTCTAAATATAAACTTTTGTACCTCTTGGTCAAGCTGAAGACCTCTTTGTACGACCATACTTTTTTTTTTTTTTTTTTTGAAGATGGACACAACTCAATGCCTTTATTTTTATGTAGTGCTGAGAATCCAATCCGGGTCCCGCCCATGCTAAGGGAGCGCTCTACCACTGAGCCACAATCCCAGCCCCACCCCCAACCGTACATTTTTGAGCAGCTTATTTCTTGCCATGATTCCTTAAAGTCTACAATTTAAGAACCTTTCTTCAAACAAATTAGAGTTAAGACCCATTGTCCAGTTACATAGATTCAATCTCCCTCTACAGAACCCCCTAAGAGGAAGAAGAAAATATCTCTTCACATCTTATTTTAGTAAGTTCATTGTTTGGTACTGGTGACTGAACCCAGGGCTTCACATGCCACTGAGCTACATTCTCAGCCAGTGAACCCTATTTAAATACTTTAACCCTAGAGTTAGTTTCTATATACTATATGTTAATACATAGTGAGTGAAAGAGCCTAAGCACATCTACAAGAAAGTAGTTTTTCAAGTTCATAGGGCTAACAGGCTGTAATCTGTGAGCTGGGGCTCACTGTGTAATACTTGAGAGAGAGTTTTGGGTTATGTGCCTCCCCCCAAACTCATGGTGTTTCCTGTCATTCATTAAATTGCTGATAGTCCCATTTATCTGCCAGAACCCACCCACTTCCAGGGTTAGCCTTTTCCTTCCTGTTGCTTTGAATGCAAAGTCTCAGTCGTAGAAAGTTCTGATTAAATAAATTGTACTTGTTGTTCCTCAAACATTAATGATATTGTTTAGAAAATATTTGAACAAATAGAGGCTGCTTGTTCCTTGCTGTTAAGCTTACACTTGTCAGTATAGGGGGCTTGATGATATGGAACTGTATTTCCATATCACTTAACATACTTAGAAAACATTAAGTATTCAATAAAAGCATGTACTGCCAAGAAAACAAAAAAAAAAAAATGTATACCTCGTATTACACACAAAAAATACAGATGAACCACAGATCTAAAGAAAACTCAAAAAGCACATGAAAAAGTGCCCATTTGTGATTAGGAAGGTATAAATCAAAACAAGATACCAATATAGTCATGAGAATTGCTGAAATTGTAAACTGATAATTACAGACTGTTGGAAGGATAAAGAACAACTAAACACTGGTGAGAGTATAAAATAGTACAACTACTTTGGAAATTGATCTGGGAATTTCTCATCAGTTAGACAAAGAACCAGCTGCAGTTCCACTCTAAGTACAATCCAAAAGAAATGAAAACATTATCTATAAAAAGACTTTTATGCAATGTCCACAGTAGCTTTATTCATGGTGGCGCCAAACTGGAAATATTCACATATCAATCAACAGGAGAAAAATATTACACAGCAATAAAAAGGAATAAATGGTATACAAAAAGGCATCATTGAACATGAACAACATTATTCTGATAAAAACAACAACAAAAAAGCTAGATATAAAAGAATACATTCTGTGTGACTGTTCAGATAATGCTGTAGAACAGACAGAACTAAACTATGGTGAAAAAAAAAATCAGGAGAGTGTTGCCTCTGGGAATAGGAAGACAACTGACTGGGAAGAGGCACAAGACAACTTTCTGTTTTGATGAGAATGCTTTGTGTCTTGACTGGGTGTGGGTTACATGGCTGTGTGGATTTGTCAAAGCTCATCAAAATGAACACTTGAGATCTATGCGCTTCACTATATCTCAATTGTACCTCCAGCTAAAAAAGGTTAAAATGTAAGTAAATATAATAAAAATTGAAGGGAGAATTAAGTTGTGTGTAATATATGTTTTATGTACAATGTTTCTGAAAGAGAGGGAATAATAAGTGTAATAATAATGATAACAGAAACAACAGGAGTGCTAACACTTAGGGGTTTGTTATCTGCCAACCGCCATGCCGAGTTTTTACATGTCCAATCTAAATCTAACAACATTCCTTTTGAAGTAGACAGCTTCAAACATTCAAATTACTTCTTTGAAGGGAGAAACTGAACAGTAGCATGTGACTTTCCTAAGATCACAAATAATTAAGTAGGGGAGAAGAAAAGTAAGTGATATAAAGCACTGGATATACTTGCTGAATGAGTAATACATAAATACATATTCCCCAGAACTTTGTAAAAATGAATTTTAATTCACTGGGTCTTGTTTATTATCTTAAAAATGAAAGACAGCTGCTGGGGGATATAGCTCAGTGTTAGAGTACTTGACGGCACGTGTGAGTTCAATCAAAAGAACAGCCAAGAAAATCACCCCCTCCCCATCAAGAAACAGATTAGAATAGAAAACACTGCAGAGCACTGAACATTAGAAGGCCGAGTACGGTTACTAGGAAATTTTCTTCCAGCATCAGGACTATAGGTGTGTGCACATGTGTGTGTAGGTGTGTTCCCTGGGTCATAATACAAAGTCTACTTTTTACTATGTGTGTGGTAAAAGTTTGAAAAACACTAGAATATAATGAAGAACCCAAGAAGTCTGACTCTTGAATCTATAATTTTAAACAATTTCAACCATAACAAATATGCAAATTCTAATAGAACTGAAAAGAAATCAATATTATTGTTTTAAACTAACAAATGCTCTAAGTCTATAACCAGGAGAGGTTTGGTCTAACATCAAGTATAGAAAATGTGAGGGGAAAAAATCTCGATATTATCAAAAGTTAGACAACCAAAATGTCACCTGGAATTCTGGAAAAATTTTCTGAACATGTGGATGGTTCATGGTTCACACTACCACTTTCTAATCCCTAGCCTTTTTTTTTTTTTTTTTCTTTTTCCTTAATTTTTGATACAGGGTCTCCTCAGGTTGCCCAAGCTGCCTTGAATTTGCATCTTCCTACCTCAGCCTCCCAAGTAGCTGGGATTCCAGGCGTGGGCCACCACACAAGCTTACTTTCTTTACATTTTAAGAGATGAATGATCTCCTAAAAAAGAGCGATTAAGATCACTAGAAATCATACTTTTTTCAATAGAAACAAATGTACCACTCTAGTGAGAAATGTTGATAATAGGGCAGGCTATGCTTGCGGGGAGGGAGCGGGTATGTGGTTATCCCTGCCTGTTTACTCAGGTTGATGTCCACTTAAAAACTACTCTAAGGAATGAAATATTTTAAAAATTATACTTTAAAATCCTTTACATTCAGAGCATTCTCCTTTTCCATTAATTTTTTTGTTCTGTACTGTTGAATTCCCTATACACATTTTCTTCTCCACCTCAAAAAGATATTCATGTGGATCATCCAGTCCAGAATACATAAGTAACTTATTTCAACCCACATTCCTAGGATGTAAAAATAAAACAACAAAAAGACAAACTCGACATTTTATTTCAATTTTATTAGAACTTTTCAAGGAACTCTTTTGGAATTTGAATGTTGAAGCAACTACACTATGCTGTTTATCTGTACTTGTATGTTCAAATGAGCAAGTCCACTTGCTAATAATTCCACACTTAGAACTATTTATACTAAACCAAGTTTAGTCTCACATAGAATTTAGAGCACTTTAGTAAAATAATAATAAATGATCATCTGTCCTTACATAAATAATAGCTTTTATAAATAGCTATGTTTGCAGGTTGACTTGAAGGAAGTTTTTAAGAATTTCTTTTATTTATCAGTTTCTGAAAAAGATTATTACAGTTTTTTTTCTCTTTCTACTTCAAAGTCAGTTGAATTTTTTTTAATATCATGAAAATTTTTCCTCTTTATTCTCATGTTAAATTTTGTCCCATTTTCTAGGACTGAGGATGTAGTTATGTGGTAGAGTGCTTACCTGGCCTGTATGAGACCCTGGGTTCAATATCCAACACAAAACGAAGGAAGGGAGGGAAAGAGGGAGGATGGAAAAAAAGAATTGCCCAGTTTCCCAAATTTAAAGTTAATTCAAATGAGGCTAAGTCCTCTCTAATCAATATCATCAAACATTAAAGTCTAGTTGTCTTTCAAAAAGTAAAAAGAAACTCCACAAGGATATTCAAATAATATAGTTAGCATCTTTATCCAGTACCGTTGCTTTATTTCCAGTTGCTCAGACAGCTTTTTATAGTTTATTAGGAACTCCAGAGAATGACTTATCCGACAATCAACAGATTCAACTTATATGTGAAAATGATCCCTTTCAACATTCGTTTAGTGGCATCAATCAAAAAGACATCTTGGGGGCTTGGGCTGTTGCTTAGTGACACATCACTTGACTAGCATGTGAGGCACTAGGTTTGATACTTAGCACTGCATAAAAATAAAGGTACGCTGTCCATACACTACAAAATTTTTTTTTTAAGATATCTTGGAATTGTGTTATTTTGTTCCTTAGCATAGAAGCATTCATTTTTGGGGGGAGTAGGGTTACTGGGGATTGAACTTGGGGGCACTCAACCACTGAGCCACATCCCCAGTCCTATTTTGTTTTTTATTTAGAGACAAGGCCTCACTGAGTTGCACCTCATTTTTTTAAAAAAAATTATTTACTTATTTATTCTAATTAGGTATATATGACAGCAGAAAGCATTTTGATTCATTGTACACAATTGTAGCACAACTTTTCATTTCTCTGGTTGTACACAATGTAGACTGCCATATGTGCAGTCATACATGTACTAAGGGTAATGATGTCCATCTCATTCCACCATCTTTCCTGCCCCCATGCTCCCTCCTCCCCACCACCACTTTGCCCAATCAAATTTCTCCATTTTTCCCATGCCCTCTCCCATTAGGGATCAGCATCTGCTTATCAGAGAGAACATTTGGCCTTTGGTTTTGGGGGATTGGCTTACTTCGCTTAGCATGATATTCTCCAACTCTGTCCATTTACCTGCCCAAACCATACTTTTATTCTCTTTTAATGCTGAGTAATATTCCATTGTGTATAGATACCACAGTTTCTTTATCCATTCATCTATTGAAGGGCATCTAGGTTGATTCCACAGTTTAGCTACTGTGAGTTGAACTGCTATAAACATGAATGTTAGTGCCTCACTTTTACTGAGGCTGTGTTTGAACTGTGATCCTCCTGCCTTAGCCTCCAGAGCTTCTGGGATTACAGGCATGTCCCACCGCACCCGGCTAGCATTCACATTTTTTAAAGGCCCACACTATTAATATTTTTGTTAGTTATTATTTCTTATTTATTATTTCTAAATTATCACTTCATAATTATCTCATAAATGGCAAAGGTGCCTCTTAATCCATTTCTGGTACTAGCCTCAGTTTTGAAAATAAAGCTTTGCTCTGTAATATAAGTCCCCAATAAAGTGATTCTTAATTCTTCACCTTTAGATTTGGAACAACTTTTCATATGGGAAATGATCATCTGAAGAATAAAGAGATTGATTTCCTAGATTAAAACTGCAGTATGCACATGATGCACTATGTACAAATTATATTAGGAAGAGGGGAAGAGGTCTACTTTTATTTATTTTTGAAGATAGTAATAAAACAGCTGAAACTTTTGGAGACCAAGTATGGAAAATTCCAAGGATAGTATGTGATTTTATTTTAAGCTTTCAGTAGTGCTATGTTTCATTTAGGCTATGACAGTAAAAATAAATGAGTAATAGATGACTAGTGTGTTTTGTCTGTTGTGATAATACCCTCTATTATCACATCTGTCTAGCCTGCCAGTTATTTTCCTAATCTCTGAAATTAAAGACGATCATGTTTTGATCATATTTTCTGACAATTTAGGAATTTCTGTTTCGCTAAAGTGTACACTGTCATTGAAGTAAAAATAATGAAATTGCAAGAAATTTATTTTAACTTTATTACTAACTCCTTCCAAAAACTCAAGACCAAAATCATGTAAAATTTCTCATAAAATAGCTGAAATATCATTAAATTATTAAACTCAGCTTTGACGGTTTTTAAAGTATAGGTCTTTAAATTTAATCTGATAAATAAATAATAGTGGTGGCATATCTAGTCATTTGCCTTGTGATGGCCAGCTTCTAAGATAACCCCCAAGGATACTCCTGAAATCATACCCTGGCATAGTCCCCTCCCCTACATACCAACAGAATACATCTGAAGTAATAGTATATTACTTCTAAGATTGGGTGATAAAGTCACTGAGATAGTCATCTTGGTTGCTTGTATGTTTGTCCCTCTGTCTCTTGGGTTACTTGCTCTGTAGGAAGCTCACATTTGCAAGGAACAAAGTCCTATGCCAAGTGAGTAAGCTTAGAAATGGATCTACCAGCCCCAATCATGGCTTCAGATGACTGCAGCCTCATGAGACCCTGAGCCTAAACCACTTAGCCTAAGCCCTTCCATATTCCTTACCCTCAGAAACCAGATGAGATTAAAATGTTTTTTAAGCTGCTGAATTTTAGGGTAATTATTTATGCAGTAATAGATAACCACTATAGACCACCATTAAGGCTCTTTTTATTCTTCAAATTTTAACATCTGGGGCTGGGGACGGTAGCGCGCTCACCTGGCATGCGTGCGGCCCAGGTTCGATCCTCAGCACCACATACAAAGATGTTGTGTCCGCCGATAACTAAAAAATAAATATTAAAAAAAAAAAAATTCTCTCTCTCCCTCTCTCTCTCTCACTCTCTCTTTAAAAAAAAAAAAAATTTTAACATCTGTTTTTTGTTGTTATTTGTAATGTTAAGCTGTAATTCTGTAAGTCACCTGATCAAATCATTGAGTTAGTTAAAAATACCATATTCCATCTCCCATTTTGTAGGTATTTGACATAATAAGTACAGACTGAATTCATCATTCCTTTATTTGGCCCCATATTAGAATGTACTTAAATGAACTGCTTCACGAGGAGCCTTTTCAAAATTATTCCACAGATCCTTTTCATTTATAGTGAAGCCATTTATTTTATATAACTTGTAATTACTGTACTAGTGACTATGGAATTACTATGAAGTACTTCAAGAGAAAACAGACAGCCTAACAACTGTTCTCAGGCTGAGCCCTCACTAAAGGAGCTCCTTGTGTATTACTTGTGACTTTGATGCTTATTAATTATACAGGATAATCACAGTGTAGGTTTTTAAAAGTCATATTTTTAGGATTAGTTAACTATATACTCAAACCTGAGAGACAGCGTCTCAGCAGATCCAGTGTCAAGGTCATGAGTTGCAGTCCCAGCTCCTGCCTCTCCCATCCCATTTCTTTCCTGTTTCCTTTTTTACCCTACTAAACCAATTTCACTATCAAGAATTCTCCTTTTATTAATACTGTATAGAAATGGTTGTCATGAGTAAGAAAAGAGGTATTTCACTGCTTAGAGTGACTTTTTCTCCTGTTTCCTTTGTCAAAGCATTTTGCTAAATATGGATTTGCCTTTAATAAGTACAAATAGATATCTTCATTGAATCCTAGGATATTAGTCTCATGTTTTTATACCTGAATTTAAAGAAACATATTCTTGGTAAAAGAAAAACATTCATGAGTCCCGTGTTGTTATTTGACATCATTGCTTTTAAAAATATAACTTGTATTAAGTTTTACTTTTACTGTGATATAAATTAATAATAAAATGGCTGGCTTGGGAATCATTTATTTTTGTAGTTGTTATTGCTGTTGTTTTTGGTACTGGGGATTGAACCACTGAGCCACATCCCCAGCCCTTTTTTTTTTTTTTTTTTTTTTTTTTTTGAGACCGGGTCTCAATAATGTGCTGAGGCTGACCCAGAATTTGCCATCCTTCTGCCTCAGCCTTCCAAGTTGCTAGGATTATAGGCATGCACAACCATGCCCAGCTAGAAATTGATTCTTTTTTTTTTTCTTCCATCCTAAAGAGATTATTTTAAAATTTTACTGAGAATTTTCTTTTTTAATTTGGATCTGAAAAAAAATAGAATCCCCCCCCCCATGAAATAAGTTTAGAAAAATAGTTATTAGTAACTTAAAGAAACAGGGGCTAGGGGCATAGCTCAGTGGTAGAGCCCTTGCCTAGCATGAGCAAAACCCCTGGGGTCATTCACCAGCACTGAAAAAAAAAAAAAAAAAGGAAATCTGTATTTCTGGTGTACAAATACCATCCAAATATTCCAGTAATGTAACTTAAGATGGTTGTAGTCAAACCAGAAATAAAGCCCAGGGCTTCTGACTCTGCTTTGAACATTTGCCAACTGATAGGAACAAATTTGTGTTCCTATAAGACTAAGTGATTCCTGAGACATTAACTTGCACAGTCAATAAAAAAGAAGATGTCACATTTTCAGCACTGAAACTATACTTCTGTGTTGAGGAAATCCTGGGTTTGCTTTATTTTCTTGAGGGTTCTTTTTTTTTTTTAATAAAAGCTCAATCATTTTTTTTATTATCATCTTTATCAGAAAACAACCAATAGCCTTACTTATTTTTGGATTTTCTTTAATGTTTCAGAATCCATTTTTGCATACAGTGTTCAGTGTGTCTAAATTCTTTTTTTTATTTTAATTTGTTGTATATGACAACAAAATACATTACAATTCATATTACACATATAGAGCACTGTATTGTGCTCTGTGTCATCTCTGTTGTACAAAAAGTAGAGTCACATCCTTCTTGTCTTCATACATGTACTTAGGATAATGATGACCATCGCATTCCACCATCTTTCATACCCCTATGCCCCCTCCCTTCCCCAAAGACAATGTGGTATATATGCACAATGGAATGTTACTCAGCATTAAAAGAGAATAAAATCATGGCATTTGCAGGTAAATGGTTGGAGCTGGAGAATATAATGCTAAGTGAAATTAGCCAATCCTAAAAAATCAAGTGACGAATAATCTCTCTGATTTAAGGATGCTGATTGATACATGCTGCCAGGGGAGGGGGGAGGGGAGGATTAATTGAGGGTTGTTTTAAATAAAAGCATAGCCATTGAATTTTTAATACCTCCCCTTTTTAAATGGGCTCCTATTTGTGGACTGCTCTACTAAGAAACCATAACAACTGATGAAATTTTTTTTTTTAAGGATTCTTTTCTCCTGTTTGGTACCAGGAATTGAACCCAGGGGTGCTTAACCACTGATCCACATCCCCAGCACTTTTTATTTTTTGTTTTGATACAGGATCTTGCTAAGTTGCTAAATTGTTCAGACTGTCTTTGAACTTGGAATCCTCCTGCTTTAGCCTCCCAAGTTACTGAGATTATAGGCATGTACCACCACACCTGGCAAAATAGTTTTTCAAAATGGATAAATGACAGTAGTTTTTCATAACTAGACTTAATGTAAAAGTTTGTCATTTAGTACTTTGTTGTGTAATAATCACTGATGTCACTCTGTTGGTGTGTGTATGCTATATGGTGCTCCTATGAAGTAGTACTGCAAGCTCTTCCTAGAAGAGATAAGAAAAAAGAGAAGTCTAAGAATATCTTTCCAGCCATCTCCTGATCCTTAAACACCTGGTGTGGCACCCAGGCCCAAATCCTTGAACCAGATTCTAGGTACCAGCCCCCATCTCCTTTTTATCTTCTCTTTCATCCCCAAACTCACCAAGCCCTGAAAGGGACAGAAGGGAAGATGGAAGATAGCATCTGAACAGAGACTAAAAGAGGGGGTTGGATTTGGCAGCAGGTAGAAGGATTTTGTCTGCGCCTCTTGGTGTGAGTGCCTGGCACCCATCAACAGCGAAGTGAAGTTCCATGTGTACAAATCACAAGTAGTTCCAGATTATAGTGTGATCATACTTATTTTTAGCATCCTTTACATATCTACTGGTACCTTGTTGAATTACTAACTATGTAAATTCATAAAATTATCATGCTTAATACTTTAGAAATGCACATGGCATAACAGAAAGAAAAGATAAGATAGACCTCCTGGTAATAGATGTGAACGTAAGCAGAGACAAAAGCCTGGTGGTGAAGGACACAGACTTTGAAGCCAGGCAGCCTTGGTCAAGACCCAATTCTGACAGCTGGATGAGTAACCTGGAACAGTTATTTAGTCTCTCTGTAATAGTTTTCCCATTATGCAAAGTGGAGATGGTTAGCATTATCTTAGAGGGTTGTAAATATTAAGTCGACATGACTATAAATACTTAGAACAACGTCTAATACATAATTAGCTCTATATGAGTATTTGTGCTTGTTAATATTATATCACATCACTTTTCTGATGCTATTTCTTTTATATTTGGATGGCTCAATCTGATTTGCAACCAGCAGGTTACATTTACACTAACACTACCACTTTTAATGTATAACTACTAGATAGCAGATTCCCCTCCTCAATAGAATTAAAAAGCAAAATACTTATTTCTTTTTCTCTTTCCCAGGCCCAACACAGAGATACTTTCATTGAAGAACGCTATGGAAAATATAATATCAGTGATCCTTTGATGGCTCTGCAGAGAGATTTTGAAACACTGAAGGAGAAAAATGATAGTGATAAGCAGCCAGTGTGCACAAACCCACTCTCTATCCTGAAGGTGGTGATGAAGCAGTGCAAGAACATGCAGGAACGCATGCTGTCCCAGCTGGCTGCTGCCGAGAGCAGGCACCGAAAGGTAGGTTCAGTCTGGTAGACGTATGCTGCACAAATCCTTGTGAAGACTATAAACCATACCTGATATCATCTTGTCAGCTGCCAGTTTTCACAACAGTTCAGTGGTTGTGGGTAGACTTCCTGTGTAGCAAAAAGTTCCTTAGCTTATGTAGGAGCCAGGAGATAGAAAAGAAAACAGAGGTTATTCCAAGTGGTAAATTTAGGGAATGTGCCAGGCACATTATTTAAGGTAACATTCCTTCTTGGTATGTCACTCCAGAAGATTTGGTATGTTTTTTCAGCCAAACTTTGGCAA
Organism: Callospermophilus lateralis; assembly: GCF_048772815.1. Classification (NCBI taxonomy): domain Eukaryota; kingdom Metazoa; phylum Chordata; class Mammalia; order Rodentia; family Sciuridae; genus Callospermophilus; species Callospermophilus lateralis. Next base: position 25,595,829 of record NC_135311.1, on the reverse strand, counting down.
CAAACTGGAGTTTAATCAAGCTTGTAACTGAGCAGAATATTCTGTATTTGTTTACTTAAGTGATAAATACAAAGAGTAACAGATATTGGGCTGGGGCTGGGGCTCAGCGGTATAGCCTAGCATGTGTGAGGCTTTGGGTTTAATCCTCAGCACCACATAAAAATAAATAAAATAAAAGTATTGTTTCCAACTACAAAAAATATATATATATTTTTTAAAAAGATTAACAGGTGTTTAGGGAATGCTATATCTCAGAGGGAGAATTTACCTCACTATAAACATATAAGCCGATAGACTTATTTTCATTTATTTCTAGTTTTGAGTTTCATTGCATCTTATTGCTCATGAAAACATAAACGGTCCATAGGGTTGTTTACCATAATGTTCTTTTACACTATTAAGACTCAGAGAGGTGTGTTTGTGTGTCCATATCTGATAGTTTCTACATTAGGAAGGTAAACCTGTGCTTTCCTCTATCTCATCTTATTGGAATGCTGGTGCTTGTGAATTTATTCCCCAGCTTGTCATTTACTCTTCAGATTTTACTTGTAAAAGATGCTTGGCTAAAATCTGCATTTTTTTCAGCTATCAGATTTATACTTGTGGGTATTGGTCCATTTTGTAGGAAACATTTTAATTGGAAAAATTAGGTTAGCAGCTATAAAATTAGGTAGACTTGAGTTTACTTTTATGATTTACCTCCATTCAAGCCACCTGCTTAAATCATGTCTGATGACTTGCCTTCAATTCTGGGTCTTGCCTGTGATCTTTTCTTTCTCTTCATAAATCTCATAAATCTAATAAATGAAAGGCTCTTAACTATGGAGGGGCCTTACATGTTCCCCAGGCCCCCAGAAAATATGCAGAATGTCAAAAGTTTATGCATTTTTGTAGGAAATATATTTTTCCATAACTTTAATCAAATTCTCAGAGTTGCCCAAAGCCAAAAAGTTTAACTTTTGCTCTAGAATGAAGTAATCGGAAAACATTTATGCCCAACTTAAAAAGGTTTTGGGTTGGAGTAAGTTGCCTAAATTGGAGAGGTGGGCTTTACTTAAAATCCTTTAAGAAAATCTTCACCACATTTTTGATTGATTGGCAGGCCTTATATCCTCTTCATACATGAAGTGATTAAGTTGTGCTAAAGGAGCTAGGTAGATGTCATGCCCGTGGAAGATGCAATGTTGGGATAATTTGCAGCTCTAGATAACAAGATAGAAGAAATTTGAAATAATTCAAATTTCCACCAGCATGGTGGCACACATCTATAATCCCAGCTACTGGGGAGACTGAGGCAGGAGGATCGAAAGTTAAGGCTAACCCTATCTCAAAATGAAGAAAAAGTGCTGGGATATGGGTTAATGGTAGAGCACACTTAGATTCAGTCCCTAATATGGAGATGGAGGGTCTTATCAAAGTCTGTATCTCTGTGGGATTTTAGTTTTTTCATTCAATTTCTGCAATTTTGGAGAGCTCTCAGAAGGGAAAGGAGATGTCTTACCACATTTGGCAAAAAGCCTGCCTTTGTATTAAATTTAATAATCTGACGTAATCCCAGCAGTTAGGGAGGCTGAGGCAGGAGGATTGAGAGTTCAAAGCCAGCCTCAGCAAAAAATACAAAATAGACCTGGGGATGTGGCTCAGTGGTTGAGTGCCCCTGAGTTCAGTCCCCAGTACCAAAAAAAAATTTTTTTTGAAGCTTTTAACCAGAAGGAAGTACTCCAGAATATTTTCATTTTTAAAAAGAGTTTCATATCTCAAAATATTTTCTCTCTTCATTCATAAAAAAAAAAAAAATTATGAGAAGAAATGGCCATTGGGATGACAGTGCTCTGCCATGAAGATCTGGGCCAAGGCACGTCCAAGGCATTGAGCAGATGTTACTGAATAATCCATTTCCATTCAGTATAATGTGCACTTATCAGCAGGATCATGCAGAAAATGTCCCTTTAAATTTGTCCCTTTAAATAGGTTTCATCCTTTGGCACAAAGATAAATAGAATATGAGGAGGCAAGTTAATTAAAAGACTTAAGAAATCTCCACTTGTGATCCCAGTAACCCAAGTCTTTTTACATGCAGGACGAAGTCAAGAGAATCTTTTTACCTTTTATCTACCTATATAAAAATGTGTTGTTAATGAAGCACAACACAATTTGGATGTTGCCTCTTTAAAATGTTCAGTTTCAGCCTTCCTTTCTGGTCTTTCATTCATTTGAGGATTCAGAGGAGAACTTCAGGTAGAGCTTTCTGTGGTGCTGTCTCTCACTGGCCCCTGACCACACCAAACTGCCTGAAACTTCTCAGACTTTCTGTGAACTCGCAGAAACCCTCTGGACTCCTATAGCTTATTGTTTGCTCTCTTCTGTTTACATACCATTCTGTACCTACTTCAAGTAAAGTAAATATCTTGTTCTCTAGCACATAGTTGACATGTCTCACACCACTAGACAGTGTGCTCCTTGATGGCCCTGGCTGGATTTTATTTATTTATGTATTTATTTAACCTCTGGAATTATCTCCAGTGTTTAGTTAGGCACTTAGTATTATAAGTGTGATTCCTTGATATTTGGAAATGAATTTTTTAAAAATTGTTAAAGGTAATCCTAGACCTAGAAGAAGAAAGGCAGAGGCATGCACAGGACACCGCTGAAGGAGATGATGTCACCTACATGCTGGAAAAGGAGAGAGAGCGGCTGACTCAGCAGGTAATTAAGATGGAGGGGATCACAGCAGCCTAGAATAGCATTCCTCATGGGTTATCCTGAAGGATATAAGTTGGTGTTGCTCAAAAACAGGACTTTGTGGTCAAGTCAGGAAACTACTGGATTATACATAATTAAATAAGTTTCTAACTTTTAATTTGTTAGAACATTTAGGATGCAGAATTACAGTGTGTTTCAAGAATAATATAGAGTAGTATTCCATATTTAGCAAATTTATACTCTTATGAAATCCTTTTATTTATTTAATTAATTATTTTTTAATTTATTTTTACAGTACTGGGGATTGAACCCAGAAGCACTCTACTACTGAGTCACAATCCCAGCCCTTTTTATTTTGAGACAGGGTCTCACTATGTTGCCTAGGCTGGCCTTTTATCTTCTACTTCTTTTTATTATTTTTAAATTTTTTTTTAGTTGTTGATAGACCTTTATTTTATTTATTTATATGTGGTGCTGAGAATCGAACCCAGTGCCTCACACATGCCAGGCAAATGCACTACTGCTGAGCCACAGCCCCAGCCCTCTACTTCTTTTTTAATTCTGATCATGGTTGACTAAATTGGTTTTTCTACCCATTAATGGGTTTTAGAGTTTGAAAAATACTCACTGAAAAGATTCCTCCAACCATTTCCTCTCATTCACTCTGTGCAGTAAATAAAGTTGGGAAGACAAAACAGACTACATTTCTATGAAAAGTATGATTCAAATGCAATCATTTATGCTGGTTCATTTTTAAAACCAGAGAAAATTACTGTTGAAATTTGAAAGTTGTGTTGTGCATTCACCACAAAATCTGGCTTAATAGTTTTCTGTTTTGTTTTGATGGGTTCTAAAAATTCCTGAAACATAAGGAATCATTAAATTCTCACTAATGACCCTGAAATAATTAAGAGCTAGAAGTGCCCCCTAAATTATCAAAGATGAAATCACAGTGTGTGCATTCATAGTAACCCTGCACCAGGGAATAGGCAGCCAGGGCACTCTACTTAGTAATCTCAATTTTCAGTGTATATCTGTTTTCATACTCTAATCAAGATATGTGGTGGCATTTTTTTCTAGTTGGAATTTGAAAAATCCCAAGTAAAAAAGTTTGAAAAAGAGCAAAAGAAGCTCTCTAGTCAACTAGAAGAGGAGCGCTCCCGCCACAAGCAGCTCTCATCCATGTTGGTGCTTGAGTGCAAGAAAGCCACCAATAAGGCTGCCGAGGAAGGGCAGAAGGCCGGAGAGCTGAGCCTGAAATTGGAGAAAGAGAAGAGCCGGGTGAGTAAACTGGAGGAGGAGTTAGCAGCAGAGAGGAAGCGAGGCTTGCAGACTGAGGCCCAAGTGGAGAAGCAATTGTCTGAGTTTGATATTGAAAGGGAACAACTGAGAGCAAAACTGAACCGAGAAGAGAACCGGACCAAAACTCTGAAAGAAGAGATGGAAAGTTTAAAGAAGATAGTGAAGGACCTAGAGGCTTCCCACCAGCACAGTATCAGTGATGAGCAATTGAAGAAACCAGTAACTATGTCCAAAGGCACAGCAACGGAGCCTCCCATGCTAGTGTCTGTATTTTGCCAAACAGAGAGTGTTCAGGCAGAAAGAATCCATGGGAGCAGCATAACCAAGCCAACAAATGCGGGGCTGCCAGGTCCCACCACTCCTCCTTACTCTTATGCAAAAACCAATGGCCATTGTGACCCAGAGATACAAACTACAAGGGAGTTGACAGCAGGCAGCAGTGTAGAAAACCAAGTGCCTCTGCGAGAGAAATCTATAGCACTGACCCAAGAGAAACTAGTGGAAAATGGTGGGTGTCCTATAGGAACTGAGACTCCAGCCCCAATGCCCAGTCACCTCCCTTCCAGTGGCAGCTCACTGTCTCCCAGCAGCACTGCCTCCTCCTCTCTAACATCCTCTCCTTGCTCTTCGCCAGTACTAACTAAACGGTTATTGGGGTCGTCAGCTAGCAGCCCCGGCTACCAGTCATCCTACCAGGTAGGGATCAACCAGAGGTTCCATGCAGCCCGGCACAAATTTCAGTCCCAAGCAGACCAGGACCAACAAGCCAGTGGTCTACAGAGCCCTCCATCCAGGGATCTATCCCCCACCCTCTTAGATAACTCTGCTGCCAAGCAGCTGGCCCGAAACACAGTCACTCAGGTGCTCTCCAGATTCACTAGCCAACAAGGGTCAATCAAGCCCGTCTCTCCCAACAGTTCTCCTTTTGGCACAGACTATCGAAATCTGGCCAACACTGCCAACCCAAGAAGTGACACCAGCCATTCACCTACTCCAGGGAAAGTATCCAGTCCTCTGAGCCCCCTGTCTCCAGGAATCAAGTCCCCTACCATCCCCAGAGCTGAGAGAGGAAACCCTCCACCTATCCCACCCAAAAAACCTGGCCTCACCCCTTCTCCATCTGCTGCAACTCCACTGACCAAAACGCATTCCCAGGCATCCTCTTTGACCACCACAGAAGACCTTGCCAGCAGCTGCTCTTCCAATGCTGTGGTAGCCAATGGCAAGGACGTTGAGATACTTTTGCCTACCAGCAGCTAGTCCCTAGGAGGGAGTCTCCAAATCTGACATTCCATCAGATTTCGTCCAAGAGGTCAGAATGAGACCATTGAGTCAGATTATGTTATTTATTTTGATAGTAGCTGAAACCATCTGTATAATACATTTAGTGTATTTTACCTTTTTGTATTTTTTTAAGTAGAAACTGAGTAGTTTGGATTTGTATGGCTCACATCTTTGTACTGAAGCTAGAAAGACATTGCAAAAATATTCAAGTTCAGCAATCACCCTAATGTTGTGATCAAGAAAGTTAATTGAGTACCAGGTGGTGATCTGCTGTTTATTTCGGGACCAGAATTACTCAACACTCATTTTGAATTATGCAGAAGTGGTTCATGCAGATTTTTATTCCAGATGAACATGTTTTAAAAGTGCCTGAAATAAGACTGCCATATGAATGTGATTCTGCAGCAAAAACAAAATGGATCATTTAATTGCAGAAAGAGATCCTCTGTGAACTCTGAATGTTAAAAACCAACACTGCGTTTAATCCTCTTTTACTGTTTTGTGTTTTTTTTTTAATTTTAATACAAGCTTTGTGTTCTGAAAACAAGGCTGCATAAGTAGGATGGGAATCCTTCTAAAGGTGGGTGTGAACTCTCCATAAAGCAAAGCTTTATAGAGCCCTTGAGAAACCCTCTTGAGCATTAAAGAGTTGGGGTGCTGATTTTCTTACACTTTTGAAAAATTAAGTCGTTCCCAATTTCCTGCATAAATTCTTGAATAGAATGAAATCACACCTCCATTCAAAAATGTCTTCAAGCATCTACTGTTGTTGTGTAAGGAACTTCTGATTGCTTTTACTTGAATAGGAAATGGTTACTCATTTTGTATAAAAGTTTTGCAACAGAATGAAATCTTTATTCTGTAATCAAAAAGCAATAACTTAAAATTCACTCTCTTTCTAATATTGTAAGTCAGAACTATACAGGATTTACCAAATTGTTTCATTTATTCTCTAAGCTGCCAGCACTTGTCTGTACATCTGTGGAACCAAATTACCTTTTACCTATATGGAAATATACATATATCTGTATAGATACATACCCCTTTACATTTTAACATACACACACTTAAAAACACATAAAAATATTAGTATGATTATATCTTTGGAGTTTGTAATATAGCATAAAGGACAAGTAGAATTGCATATTAAGATTACCTACCAAAGCAATTGAATATGGCTGGGACCCAATCAAAGGAGGAATCTCATCCACAGGGAAGTGGAGAGATTCCAGATGAAGCCTGTCCTCAGCATCAAAAAAAGGCACAGCTGAACTAACCCCAGTGTCACAGAACTCAACTGTTCATGTGAATGAGTGAAACCGATCACTCCCTCAGTGATGTCAAACCGCTTGGTGCTGTGGAACATGTAGCAAACTGAAGTGCTCCAACCCCACTTAAAAGGGCCCCCCCATTCAGCTCCAGCTGCTTGCTGCTTTGTAAGAATGCTAGACACAGGTTACCAGCTCTTCCAATTTTTTATGAAATCCAAGTTTTCATGAGAAACAAGAACTGACTCAAAAGTGGTATAAGTACCACTGATTAAACAAATGCTTTTGCAACTGGATTTAGCTTGCAAGCTGCTAATTTCCAACCTCTTTCATTCTTGAAACTGCCATGTCCATGATAGTGAAGACAGAAGCCTCAAGACTTGCAACTGTATGGCTAGTACACTCCTGACCAAGTCCACAGAATCTGACTATTCCCATCTTCCAAACAAGGACTCCACTCTCAGTTCAGACATGGTGGTTATATGATATTTGTATCCACAGGGAGAAAGAGGCCTTCATGTTCACATACATTCTCCTAGCCAACCTCTCCAGCAGCCCCTAACCTGCTATAATTTAATTCTGTTTCCTGAGTTGAGAGGGGAAAGGCAATTGTGAAAATTAATGTATAAATCACAACAAAGTATACAAATGACTCCATAGCTAATAATTTGATTAAGTCAAATACATTAAAAGAAGAAAATGCTATTGATGCCCCAGAGTATCTATCAAAATGATGAGGGGGTATCTTAAACTTTCCAAAGCTATCATGTTAAACTTTATTCCATTGCATAGCCAAAATGAACAGTGTTGATAAAATAGCTGAGCCTTCTAAATAGGATGGAAGGCTACAGTGCCAGAGTTATTACCTCTCTTGCTTTAAATGGTAATCTTAAAAGTTGCATTGTGCTCTTCCTTTGTTTTGGGATAGATATATATAGAGATGCTATAAGGAAGTTTATTTCTTAGGAAGTGCACTGAATAATGTATTTCTTTTACAGTGTAATATGGGGGTGGGGATATGCAAGAGAAATGTGTATTTTTGCTAGTTGCCTATCTTCTGAGATAAATAAGCACAATCCTGCAATGGATCCAGTAATTCAAGTTAGATATTATAGATTAGTATTTAAGTTTGCCGTAGGTTGTGTGTGTATGTGCTAAGTAAAAGTTCCACAATTCACAATTTTGGTATTAACCCACGTTGAAAAAGCTGTTACTGGTCAACAGATTGTAATGATGTGCAACATATAAGCATTAACCAATCTTTAACATATTTGTAAAGCCAAATGTACCATGCGGAAGTCTTCATTCATTTTTATAGCAAATTACATTAAAACAAGTTGAATCATACTGTCTGGGGGAAAATAGTCTTGTTTATACAAAGTGAAAAATGTTGCACAATTTGGGCATATTTTTTGAGAAGGGGGGGTGGTGGTGTAGAGGAAGGACTTGATGATGGCTTTGAAAACCCAGATGAAGTCAACAGACCCATCCAGGTTAGACCTCATAATGGGACATTTATTTTCTTTCAAACCACAGAACTAGGGGAAAATATTTTAGTAATCCAGTCTGTAAATTGTTAAAACTATCCTGGGGGCTCTGGGCCTTTAGGAAATGTTTAGAAAACTGTAGCCTCTATTTCCAGAAAACATAGATATGCCTGTATACAAAATTTGTTTGATAGCTTCACAGGAATCAAAAACTTGAAGCCATTGTTGAGTCATGTACTCCAGCATAAGAATGCCTGATCTTATCCTGGCCTCTTATTTCCCATATGACTAATGCGTTCCTTGTTTCCTAGTCTAGTGCTACACTGTTTGCAATGCAAGTTAGAGCCAGACAAGAGCACTTGAAAAATCCTTTGATGTACAAAAGATGTTCAAACCCTGTGCATGTTTACATATCTTAAGTTTCCAGCATTTAAGCCAATTAATGATGATTTCAACAAACACTAGCTATATCCGGTTTCCTATGACAGCCTGAATGCTGCCTTGTCAATATATATATGTGAAAGGAAGAAAGAATTTATTAAGAGTGCTTCTGATGTTTAGTCCTTAAAACAGCACTCTTTCACTCTTCCCCCTCACACACACACACACACTGGGGATTATTGAACCCAAGGGCATTTTTCCACTAAACTACATCCCCAACCCTTGCTAAGTTGCTGCAACTGGCTTCACAAGTCACTGAGATAATAGGTATGCACCACCACACAGCAAGAACTTCAAATGTCTTGAAATGCTGGCTTCAAAATAGGATGTGGGGGCTAGAGGTATAGCTTAGTGGTAGAGCACTTGCCAAGCATTTTTTTTTTCTTTTTTGGCCAAGCATTTGTAAGGCCCTAGGTTCCAGTCCTCGGCACTACAAAAAGAAAAAAAGAACCTGTTTTCATGGTGATTCAGAGGTAGGCAATGAGCATTGTTCCATAGGATTTTTAATTTAATTACTATTTAAACTAGTTAAGAATATTTGAGAGCCTGTCCACCTATCTTTTCACATTATCAATGTACAAATCATTAGAAAAATCAAAAGAGGAAGGAGACTGGGGTAATGGTTCTACCCAACTGCATTAAGCTTAACTATAAACAAGGAACTCTGCTTAAAAAAAAGATTCATGGAGAGTTGGGCCAGCTGATGGAGGTGCTCTGTGATCACTTTTATTTGGTGGTGGTGGGGGCGGGGGTTACCGGGGATTGAACTCAGGGACACTCAACCGCTGAGCCACATCCCCAACCCTATTTTGTATTTTATTTAGAGACGGAGTCTCGCAGAGTTGCTGAGGCTGGCTTTGAACTCCGATTCTCCTGCCTCAGCCTCCCAAGCTGCTGGGACTACAGGAGTGTGCCACCATGCTTGGCTTGGGGTCTCACATTATATATATATATATATATATATATATATATTTTAAGTTATTGATAGACCTTTATTTATTTATATGCAATGCTGAGAATCAAACCCAGTGCCTTACACATGCCAGGCAAGTGCACTACCGATGAGCCATATAGCCCTAGCCCTTTAGGGTCACATTTTTATAATGCTTTATAGCCCTTATTTGTTCTTTCAAAACTTGTTATTCACTTGTGACCTGAAGAGATGTCTTAGCTTCTGAAATGGGTTTGCCAGAATGTCAATGATATTTGGATCAAGAGGGCTGGCTTGTATACCAAGCATCATGGTAGTGTTTTCACATACCTGTTACCTTACTAATCCTCCCAAGGATGCTGTGAGGTGTATTATCCCCGTTTACTGATGAGTAGTTGAGAACAAGAAATTTGTTCAAGGGCCCTTAGTGACAGCCAGGATTTCAAACCTATTGCTAAATGAAAAACTCTTGAGATGTCCTCAATTTAATTCCAAAAGGCCATTGTTGGGAGGAGAGATGAGGTAAAGTTAATCAGTAAAAATCCACAGGCTACAGATGGCTACCAGTGGGTACTGGGGATTGAACTGAACTAAACTCTCAGCTCATTTTTTTTTTTTTTTTTTTTGGTTTGTTTTTTTGCTGGGGGTCGGGGAACATACCAGGAATTGAACACAGGGGGTGCTTAACCACTGAACCACATCCCCAGCCCTTTTTTATATTTGATTTTGAGACAGGAACTCACTAAGTTGCTTAGGGCCTCACTAAGTTACTAAGGCTGACTTTGAACTCATGATCCTCCTGTCTCAGCCGTCTCAGCCTCCCCAGCCTCTGGGATTACAGGCATATGCCAGTGCTCCTGGCTTTTCTCAGCTGTTTTTGAAATAGGGTCTCCCTAACCTGCTGAGCCTGGCCTTGAACTTGCAATCTTTCTTCCTCAACCTCCCAAGTTGCTGGGGTTACAGGCATGGGCCACCACACCCAGCTCTGTTCTATATTCTTGAATGTATGTTAAAATCTTAACTACTAAAACACAACTGCATTTATTTATTCATTTATTTCTTTTTTTTTTTAATTCTTTTGCCTCTATTATCTCATTTTTTTTAAGAGAGAGAGAGGACAGAGAGAGAATTTTTAATATTTATTTTTTTAGTTTTCGGCGGACACAACATCTTTGTATGTGATGCTGAGGATCAAACCTGGGCCGCACGCATGCCAGGCGAGCGCGTTACCGCTTGAGCCACATCCCCAGCCCCTATTCATTGATTTCTAAAAGTCATAGGATGGCATATATACAAGAAAAATAAAGTTGTTAAAAATGTTTACTAAAAATACCCTAGCCTATGGTGCAATGCCTACAATCCTAGTGGCTCAGGAGGATCACAAGTTCAAGGCCAGCTTCAGCAATTTAGTGAGACCCTCAGCAACTTAACAAGATCCTATCTTTAAAACAAAAGAGGTGTAATTTGGTAGTAAAGAACAAAAAAAAAAAAAAAGAGAGAGAGATCTTATTAATTATTCCCCTCAAACAACCAGTGTTTGAGTATCTTAAGATAAGCCAGAAACCAATATAACTATTTAGAAAGACACAAGTATAAACCTGTTCCCTACCTTCAGGGTACTCTAAATTTAGTTGAGAGCAAAACACTAACAAAAAGTTAGATGATTCCAGGGAAAACAGTTTGATAGAACAATGCTCGTGAGCTTTAAAAGCCATATAGTTTTTGAAGGTGATCCTCGCAAGAACACTGGGAGCTCAGAGGTGGTGGAAGAAAAAAATAAGTAAAAAGGGAGCAAATGTCTTCTCTCATCAAAGCATTATTTGCCTAGGATTCTGCAATATCTCCTTGTTTGATTCACTTTGCTTGCCTTGATTTGAAGATGAGGTCAGAGGTAGAGGCACAAGAAGTCCCCACAAGCTGAGTCTGATTTGAGGGAGAATGACAGTCACTAAAGATTCTTTTCTCAAGGATGGGTCTGCTATAAGAAGCCACACACTCTGCAGAACATTTTCTGGTAACTTGTAGGAATGACCTAGGAACATGCAAAGGTAGGCTGTGAAAGATTCTTGATGGCAAAATGATACATAACCCATATATGTCCCCTACTGCCCTTCTTCACACCCTCTACACCTCTTGATTAGCCACTGAGAGAAATGAAATTTTTTTTTTTATTGGTTGTTCAAAACATTACAAAGCTCATGATATATCATCTTTCATACATTTGACTCAATTGGGGAGAAATGAAATTTTTACAAACAAATAAATCCTGTAATCCCACAGCTCTGGAGGCTGAGACAGGAGGATCTCGAATTCAAAACCAGCCTCAGCAAAAACTAGGCACTAAGCAACTCAGTGACACCCTGTCTCTAAATAAAATACAGAATAGGGGCAGGAGCTGTTGCTCAGGGGCAGAGCACTTGCCTAGCATGTGTGAGGCACTGGGTTTGATCATCAGTACCACATAAAAAAATAAAGGCATGCTGTCCATCTACAACTATAAAAAAATTTTTTTTTTAAATACAGAATAAGGCTGGAGAAGTGGCTCAGTGGTCGAGTGCCCCTGAGTTCAATCCTTGGTACCCCCCCCCCAAAAAAAAAGAAAGAAATGAGTCCTGGTACACTGGCAAGTGAGTTATTTCTTTGGGGGAATGTGGAAAGCAGCTTTTGCTCTTCCAAAGCCTCAGTGTCTTTATTACAGGGAGACTGGAGACAGGGAATAATCACATGGCTCTGTCCACACTGCAAAATGGCACTGAGAAACTACTGGTAAGTGTCAAAACTAGATAGGCCTTAGCCTGGAGAGTCATCTACTTAATCTGACAAGAATCCTGCTCACCAACCGGGCATGGTAGCACTCGCCTATCCCAGCCACTCTGGGATTACAATGTCAAGGCCAGCTTGGGCAATTTAGCAAGACCCTGTCTTTTATTTTAAAAAGTAAAAATAGGGCCGGGACTGGAGCTTAATGGTAGAGCACTCGCCTGGCATTCGTGAGGCACTGGGTTCGATCCTCAGCACCACATAAAAATAAATAAAGGTATTGTGTCCACCTACAACTAAAATATATATATATATATATATATATATATATATATATATATATATATATATATATATCAAAAAAAAAAAAAGTAAAAATAAAGTACCTTAGGGGTAGAGCACTTGCCTAGCATGCTCATAGTTCTGGGTTCAATCCCTAGCACCATCAAAAAGAAAAAACTCCCACTAACTCAATGAAGGATATAGTTCCCTAGGAACAGGGAATGCTTGACAGTAAATGGCCCTCAGCTATAGCACCTTAGAGAAGCTGCCTTAACTGGAAAAAAAAAAAACAACTCAGTTTGACCAAGTTATGTCTCCTTCCATGTGCAGCTTATATACAAAGACTAACAGGTGTGAAGTTTATATTGGCCTCCTTGTCCCAGATGGGAAACTCTGAAGGGTCATCCCAGCTTTAATACCCCTTGCAGGGTTGGCTCAGACCTTTATTGGGACTTGCAGCTCAAATCTTGCACATCCTGCCCCCTTTTCCCTTCTGCTCCCAAGGTATGGATCCCATGGGTCCAAGAAGCCTCCTGCCATCTAATCTCCATCCCAGAGTCTACACTTCCTTTTGCTTACAATTAAGTCTTCTAAAAGAGGGAGGGCACATTTTCTGAATATTTATATGGGCCCATGTTCTTCATAAATTATTTTGCATGTTACTTGATTTAATCTACACAGCTACTAAAAGAGGTCAGGGTGGGGACTGTAGTTCAATGGTAAAATGCTTGCCTAACATGCACAAGCCCTGGGCTCAATCCCCAGTGGGGGTGGGGGGAGAGGACAGTACATCATCCCTACTTGACAAGAATATATCATCCTGACACAATAAATTGCCCAAGGTCCTACAACAGCGCAGGACTGAGATTTAGTCAAAGCTAGGATTCAAACCCTTGTACATTTGGCTTTCAAAGCCACATTCTTTTTACTGGCCACAGTGGTATGTGCTTGTTGATAAAACTTAGGATGCACAAAGCCCTGGGTTCAATCCCCAGCACTGAAACAAACAAACTAATACATTTGGGGAGTTTAGAATATTATATCGGGACTGGGATTGTGGCTCAGTGGTAAAGCACTTGCCTAGCATGTATGAGGTTCGATCCCCAGCACCACATTTAAAAAAAAAAAAAAAAAAAAACTAAATAAAGGTATTGTGAACATCTACAACTAAATTGTTTTTTAAAAAGAAGAGTAATTTATCATCAGTCATAGACCTAAATATGAATCCCCTAATTTATTAGCTTACTTTTGAAACCTTCGGCTAGAAACAGGATACTGAAGGGACTGGGTTTTATGAGGAGAAAGTTAAGGCTGATTTGCCTACAAATGGAGTCATCAAATATGAGAGCTACAGGAAGCTTAGAATCCCTTAATTCTAGCTCCCTTATATTAAAGATGAGAATGAGCCCTAAAAAGGCTAGGTGACTTTCCCAAGCTTACAGGTCTAGTTCATGGTAGAGCGCAGACAGTCATCAGTCTGGCTCCCTGGGTTGGCCTCAACTCCTCCTAGGCTGGCCTGGGACCAGCAATATCCTAGCCCAGCCCTGGCTGCTTCCTCAGGCACTCCTTCCTCAACTCCATCCACAATGTCTGCCTTGGATCTTGTTCACCTGGGCTGCCCCATATTCTAGCCCTTGCCCTCTGCTCAGGCTTCTGGCTGCCTGCCACACTTGTTGCCACAAAAATCCTGTCCTGTTCTCTGAACAGGTTTGACAGCTGGAGTGAGGGTGGGGGTGGAGAGGATGGTGGAGCTCAGCTCCCAGGCTGTGCCTCTGTCTGGCATCAGCTCTGGGAAGAACTTACTCATAGGTATGCCTGGCTCCTCAGGTGTAGCCAAGAAGTCACAGGAGCTCTGGCATCTACCCCTCCCTGCTCCTGAATGTCTGGCCAGCCACGCCTGCCAGTGGAGGGGCTGCTGTGTGCTTGAGGAGAGGTGCCGCCTCCTCCTCCACCTGAACTCAAGCCCACAGCTCTCCCAGGGAGGGCCTTGGGAATTCTCAAAACTTCTATATCTCCCTCCAACTTAGTGTGCACTCTCCGTCCTCCCTACCCACCTAACCCAGATCAAAGCCTTCTAGGACAGTGCCTCAGTGCAGATGGGTGTCCTCAGGAGGCCCCTAACCCAAAGGGATTGGGGGTGGTGACAAAGCACACACAGGCCCTTCTTCATCCCTTGCGTGTTTTCCCTCTCCTGAGTTGTGGTGAGTCAGCGCCACAGGGCCACACACAAGGCTCCCATTCAGGGCTCATTTTCCTTCTGCTCTAACTCAGATCTTGGCATCTTTGAATCCCTCACTCTATGTGGGCCTTATTCTTGCCATGGGAAAGCTGTGCTCCCTGCCCTGTGCCTCCTCTCTTTCCCCCAGCACTCCCCACACATACACCCACATTTCTCATCCTTGCCTTCTGAGAGTTGGCAATCCAGCTAGCTACAAGCAGGTCAGAGAACAAAATAGAAACGTTAAGCTATTAAGTCCCCAATCACATATCCAAGGGTATTTGTTGCTGCCATCTCTGCAGCCCTGAGCTGCAGATGCGCTGTGCCCAGCCCTCATTTATTCAGCATATATGGTTATTAAGTGCTGGCCCGGTATCAAGAGTCATGCTAAGGGTTGGAATTTACACTCTAAAGGTGGAAGGGGTCTCATAAAGGTGGCATCTCAAGCATAGTGCTGGGCAGGACACAGCAGATGTCCAAATAGGTGATGGGGTGCCAAGTGCCCGAGAGGGTCTGTAGGGCAGGGAAATCCATGGTCCTAGAGATTCAAGAAACCTGATTGAACTCTGGGCCTTGAACATGCTAGATAAGAGCTACACTAAGTAGCTCTCTCAGCTCAAGAAGCACCCGATTTTAAAAAAACAGAAGCGGGAAGGATCTTGGGTAGGCTCACGGAGTATACCTACACTCTATACAGCAAGGGTGAAAACGGAGTTTGAACAAACGAAAAAAAACCCGAAGAACAAAAGCCTTGGAGTTCTGTCCAACTCTGGGCAAGTCAGCAAGCCTCCTTCTTGGTTACCAGTCACATAAAGACAGTACAGAGCCGCTCCCGGGGGTTTTGTGCCCCGCAGACAGTAAGCCCTTGGTGATTACCTCTCCCTGGACTCCGACTCCGCGGCAGAGGCGGGCTGGGGAGGTTGCCTCTCTGGATTGGAGACGCTGGGTTCTGAACCAGTCCCGGGTCCTCGGTGCCAGGCGGCTCCTCCCGGCTGGCAGCCCCGCCCTCCTTCAGAAAGCTGGGTGGCTCGCGCCCCCTGGTGTTTGAGAGGCAGAAGCAGAACCTCCCTCCCAAGGGCTGGCCGCGCACCTGCCCCGGGGAAAGCACGGGCCTCAGGCAGGAAGCCACGCTCAGCAGCTTCTCTGGTGGCTAAACCCAAAGCACAGCAGCCTTCTCTAAGGAATACAAAAGGCCTATCTACCTGAAAGGAGAGAGAAGAGAGACCACCTCACAGGATTGTTGTGACTCTTAAATGAGCAAATTTAAAACTTAAAATCGTCCCTGGCGAAAATAAGCATTCAACAAGTGACAGCTCTCAGGACAGTGACACCTTGTAGACAGATGCTCAGTGGCTGCTAAAGAGGGGCCAGGCTGACTGACAATACTTATTTAATTGTGCTTCAAAAATGTTTCGCTCCTTCTACCCTACCAATGATGTAAAATACAAAACTCTACCACAAAAATGGGACGTTACCCTCCATATATGTATGATATGCCACATATAACTAAAAAGAATTTAAAAATTAAAAACACTGAGTGAACCAAAATAAGCAAGAGCCAGCACTCTAGGAGGAAAACCAAGAGTTCATCTATCCAAATATCCATGCCACTGTCCTACTAGGTGCCTGGCACTGCCCTGGGTATTGTGATGGAAAAATAAATAAGTTACAGTCCCTTGGGGACTTTAGATGTTGGTGGGAGAGACAAACATAAAACAAGGAGTTAGGTGGACTGTAATCCCCAGCAGACTCAGTGAAGATCTCACACAAGAAGTGACACTTGGCCAGCCTTGAAGGAGGTATGGATGCTCCTAGGTGAAGAAAAGATGAAGGACACTCCAGGCAATAAGAAGGATAGATTCCATGAAGCCCTGGGCTCAATCCCTAGCACCAAAAACAAAACCAA
The DNA here is from genome assembly GCF_048772815.1 of Callospermophilus lateralis. Lineage (NCBI taxonomy): Eukaryota > Metazoa > Chordata > Mammalia > Rodentia > Sciuridae > Callospermophilus > Callospermophilus lateralis. The sequence goes on along the minus strand of NC_135311.1, from coordinate 25,579,247 downwards.
AAAATAGTATTTACAATATACCACGTTGCAAACAGACATGGTGTTTCTGGTAAGAGGGTCTGGGGTGGGAGTGTGGACCTGGAGAAATAAGAGGAACAGGGAGGACATGCTCTGTCTAGGGGAAGAAAATGAACTCTCTTGGGTGGGCCACCAGGAGTCTGAAATGAGGGGACATCATGAGCAGGGGCACACTTAACCACAAAGCTAATGAAGTTTGAGCCTCAAGGCCCATCGTGGGCACAGCCCCTTCCAAGCCCTACAGGTCCAAGTCATGTGGGCATTATCCATTTTTTTTTTTTTCAAAACTAAGATATCTTAACTGCAACCAGTTAACAGTACTGTCTCCTCATTCTTCTCCTATATTACACTTTCCCAAATGTTGGGTGGCTTTGGAGTAGGGGCCATGGGAACTTCTGCAATTTAGTTAAAGTGAATTGAATGGGGGACTAGTGAGCAGGTTTGAAGGGGTTTCTTTTTGCCTGGTTTCTTTTTTGGTGCTAGGGATTGAACTCAGGACTTTGCACATGATAAGGACTTTCTCTACCAATGAGCTACACCCCAGCCAAGGGGAACTATTTTTTAGTTCAAGTCATATGACTTGCAATCATTCCATGCAGAATTAGTTGACTTTTGGTTAGCCATGCCAGCACAGGCTTAGCTTCTAGGAACACTCCTGTCAATCATTGTGCTATTTCACCTTACAAATGACATGAGTAAAAGTGCCAAAAATGGCATTCTATGACTATATCCTATTGCACCTGGCGCTAAAAGTAAAGTGGGACATGGTAAAGAAAAAGGTTTTTAATATGTGGAACCAGAACTGGTCTATAGAAAATTCCCCCAGTTATCAAATATATAAAGTTATGAGTAAGCAATTAATTTCTCATGAATGCCTAGCCAATGTATTTCTCCTGTCAGTAGCACTCAGTAACATAGTGTGTATGATTATAAATGCACCATACCTATAAAGATATAATCAAAGAGTGGGGAGTCAAAGGTATGTTTGTAATTTTAGAGAAGTTTTCTTCTGGTCAAGATAAAATAACAGAACCTGGCTTTATACTCACATCCAAAACAATTTAACAAAACACTAACCCCACCAGCTCAAAAAAATCAAATAACAAGGGAAAACAACAAGAAAAGAACAAATACAACTGTAAAAAATAAAACAATTAACAAAATGGCAATAGTTAAGTCTTCACTTAATAATTACATTAAATATAAATTGATTAAATTTAACAATTTAAAGGCATTAATTGGCTGAATAGATATTTAAAAACCAAGATCCAGAAAAGTTATTTTAAAAAATCTAATGAAGAAATCGATTTTTAAAAAAGACATATCAGCTGAAAGTGAAGGAGTGGAAAAAGATATTTCACATAAATAGTAACCAAAAGGAAGAAGGAGTGGCTATAGTAATATTAAACAAAATAGGTTTAAAATATAAAACTACCTCTAGAGATAAAGAAGGCCATTTGTTATATAATGACAAAGGGCCTTTGTTTGTTTTTTGTTGTTGTTTTGTTTTTGTTGAGACAGGTCTCACTATGTTACCTAGGCTGATCTCAAACTTGTGTGCTCAAGTGATCCTCCCATCTCAGCCTCCTGAGTAACTAGACTATAGATTTGCACTACCATGCCCAGCTAATAAGAGTATATTTAATAGAAAATATACCAATTATAAATATATATGTACCCAACCTCAGAGCACTTAATTATATAAAGCAAATATTGATAGAAAACACATGAAACAGACTACTATATAATTCAAGTAGGGGACATCAATACTACACTTATAATAATGAATAGAACACCTAAACAGAAAATTGATCAACAGCTGACTTGAACAACACTATAGAACAAATGGACCTAACTGAATAGGAAAGTTCTCTTGCGTTTTCACCCTTCAGCAAAAAAATCTTTCCAAGGGCATCACAAACATTCTCAAGGATAGACCACACATTAAGTCCCCAAATAAGTCATAACAAATTTAAAGTCAAAATCATTCCAAGTATCTTTTTCAACCACAGAAAACAATAACAGGAAGAAAAACAGAAAATTTATAATGTGCAAAAACTAAACAACATACTTTTAAACAACCATCAGGTTGTTTAAAATTTCCAAGAGGAAAATTTTTAATTATCTTGAAACAAACAACACATACAAAAACCTATGTGATACAGCAAAAGTAGTAATAAGAGAGGAGTTTTTGTAATAAATGCCAACATTAAAAAAGAAGAGCCAGAACTGAGTGTGGTAGTTCATGTCTGTAAACCCAGCTATTCAGGAGGCTGAAGCAGGAGGAACACAAGTTAGAGGCGCCTCTGGTTTACTTAGCAAGACCCTGTATGAAAATAAAAACTTTTTTATAGGGTAGGGATCAGAGTGGTGATAAAGCTCAATGGTAGAGTGCCCCTGGGTTCAGTCCCCAGTGCTGCATGCATGGTGGTAGCTGTCCCTAGTCCCAGCTATTCGGGGGAGGCTAAAGCAGAAGGATTGTTTGAGCCCAGGAGTTGAAGGTCAGCCTGGGCAGTATAGCAATATTGCTTTTCAAAAAGAAAAAGAAGAGAAGAGGAAGAATAAGGAGAAATAGAAGAAGAAAACTCTCCAACAATCTGTTTGTTCTTTAGGAAATTAAAAAACAAATTCTGTTCAAGTTGGCAGAAGGAAGAAAATAATAAACATGAAAACAGAAATAAATAATACAAAAATGAAAAAATATTAACAAAACCCAGAATTTAGCCAGGAGTGATAGCATGTGCCTACAATCCTAGCTACTTGGGAAACCGAGGCAGGAGGATTCTGAATTCAAAGACAACTTGGAAAACATAGTGAGACCCCATCTCAAAAAAAAAACCCAATTTTTTTCAATATTTGTTATTTTAAGAAAATAAATAAAATTGATGACCCCTAGGTAATATTAACTAAGAAGGCTCAAATAAAAATCAGTAATGAAAGAGAAAACACTGGAACAAATGCCTCAGAAATTAAAAGACTTCCAAGAAACTATAATGAACAATTATATGACCCAAAACTGGATAATATATAGAAATAATCCTAATATACAAACTTCCAAAATTGAATCAAGAAGAAACTGGAAGCCTAAAAAACAGATGAAAACAAATAAAATCAAATTAATAACAACAACAAAAAAATTCCCCCAAAAGAAAGTTCAGGACCACATGGCTTCATAGGTAAATACCACCAAACATTTAAAGAATGTTTCCCTTCCTCCTCCTCCTCTTTTCCTTCTCCTTCTTCTCTCTGGGGAATGAACTCAGGCTCACTTTACCACTGAGTTACATATATCCCCAACCTTTTTTTTTTTTTTTTTTGAGACAGGATCTTGCTAAGTAAACTGAGGCTGGCCTCAATTTTGTGATCCTCCTCAGCCTCCCATGTTGCTGGAATTATATGCATATGCCACCATGTCCAGCTGCCAATTCTTTAACTCTTCTAAAAAAATAAAAGAGGTAACATTCCAAACTCACTCTGAGGCCATCATCAACTTAACACCAAAATCAAAGAAGAATACTACAAAAGAAAACTACAGGACAATATCTTCAATGAATATAAATGCAAAATTCCTCAATAAAATACCAACAAACTTGTGGGACTGCAAATTGGTGCAACCTCTCTGAAAAGCAATTTGAAGATTCCTCAAAAAACTTGGAATGGAACCATCATTTGACCCAGTTATCTTACTCCTCGGTATACACCCAAAGGACTTAAAATCAGCATACTATAGTGCAGTGGCCACATCAATGTTTATAGCAGCTCAATTCACAATAGCCAAGCTATGGAACCAACCTAGATGTCCTTCAACAGATGAATGGATGAAGAAAATGTGGTACATATACACAATGGACCATTACTCAGCCTTAAAGAAGAATGAAATTATGGCATTTGCCATTAATGGATGGAACTGAAGACTATCACGCTAAGTGAAATAAGTCAGTTACAGAAAACTAAAAGGCTAAATGTTCTCTCTGATGTACAGATGCTAACACACAATAAGGGGGTAGAGGGAAGAATAGAAGTTCATTGGATTAGACAAAAGGGAAGGGAGGAGGGATGACAATAGGAAAGACAGTAGAATGAATCAGACATAACTTTCCTATGTTCTTATATGAATATACGACCAGTGTAACTCCACATCATGTATAACCACAAGAATGGGAAGTTATACTCCATGTATGTATAATATGTCCAAATACATTCTACTGCTATGTATGACTAAAAAGAACAAATAAAAAACTGGCATAAAAAATACCACAAACTAAACTTAATAACATGTTAAAAGAACCACACACAATGACCAAGTGTGATTTATTATACTATTTTATTTATTTATTTTTCCATGCTGGGGATTGAATCCAGGATCTCACGCATGCTAGGCAAGTTCTAACACTGAACTACACTCCCAGCTCTATGATTTATTTATTTGCTTATTTTATTATTCTTGGGGTACTAGGATGGTTCAACATATGCAAATTAAACAATGTGATACAATCCATTAATAAAAAGGAAAAATCCACATGGTCACCTCAATAGAAAAGAAAAAATCAAGAGCTCAAAAAGATACCCACACTCCCATGTTCCTTTCAACTAATTAAAATAGGCAAGACATGACCAACTTTATGTCCAGGAATGGATGAATAGACGAAGAAAACATGACTATACCCCCCCACACACACACACACACATACACACACTGGAATAATGTAATTTTTCTTTTTAAAAAGGAAGGCTGTGATTGTAACTCAGTGGTACACCATGTGCCTAGCACGTGCAAGACACAAGGTTTAAACCCCATTACTGGAAAAAACAATTTAGATAAGCATAAAAAAGAAGGAATTATGCCATTTGTGACAACATAAATGAACCTGGAAAACATTATATTAAGTGAAATAAGCCAGATGTAGGAAGACAACTATTGCATAATATCACTCATGTCAAATCTAAACTCGTCAAATTCATAGAAACAGAGTAGAATGGTAGTTACCAGGGGCTGGAAGGAGTGGATGGGGAGATGCTGGGCCAGGGGAATGGAGTCTTAGTTATGCAAGATAAACAAGTTCTCGAGAGCTAATGTCCGATAATATGACTATGGTTAATAATACTGTATACATGAAATTTGCTAATAGGGTAGATCTTAAGTGTCCTTACAGCAAAAAGAAAATGAAAAGAAAAAAGAAGAAGGAAAGAAAGAAAGAAATGAGGGAAAGAAGCAAACAACAATAGGTGGCAATGAATATGTTGGCTTAATATAATGGTGATGAATCCCTCACAGTATATCAAATCATTGAGCCTATACGTTTAATATATACAGTGTAAGTTTTGTTGTTTTACTTTGGTTTTTGTTGTTGTTGTTGTTGTTTGTTTCAGTGCTGGGAATATGAAAAAGGGCCTCATATATGCTAGGTCAGTACCATTGAGCTACAACCCCCAAAGAGCAAATTAAACCTGAAGTAAGCAGAAAAAAGTCAATTATAAAAACTAATGAAAATGAAAACAGAAAAGCAATAGAGAAAAAAATCAATGAACCCAAAACCTGTTTTTTTGATACTAATAAAACTGATAAACCTCTAGCCAGAATGATCAGGAATAACAAGAGAACATTATCAATATCAAGAATGGGAGGGTTGGAAATGTGACCTAGTGGTAGAATGCTTGCCTGGTATGTGTAAAATCCTGGATTTGATCCCAACACTGAAGAAAAAAAGAGAATGAAAAGAAAAAAGAAGAAGGAATTTTACAGATTTTATAGATATTAAGAGAAAAAAAGAAAATATTATGAAAAAAATTCATGCCAGTTCAACAACTTGTAAAATTATTTAACAAATTTTATGAAGTGGAAAAATTCTTTGAAAGACACACTACCATAGGCTGAAGTTGTAGCTCAGTGGTTGGGCGCTTGCCTCGAATGCGTCGGGCACTGGGTTCGATCCTCAGCACCACATAAACAAATAAATAAATAAATAAAATGAAGTTATTTAAAAAAAAAAGGAAAAAAAATGAACTGCCAAAGCTTACAGAAGAAGAAATAAGTAATTGGCATGCACTGTACCCTATGAAAGAAAGAAACCAACTTCTTAACTTTCCCGCAAAGAAACCTCCAAGTCCAGATAGTTTAATTGGTGAATTCTATAAACATTTAAAGGAAAAAAAGAACATTGCAGGGTTGGGGTTATGGCTCAGTGGTAGAGCGCTTGCCTGGCATGTGTGAGGCACTGGGTTCTATTCTCAACACCACATACAAATAAATAAATAAAATACAGGTTCATCAAAATGGTACTATTAAAAAAAATTGCAAAAACTCTCCCAGAATATTAAAAAGGTTAAAACACTTCCAAACTTATTCTATAAGGCAAAGTCATGATTTGACAACAAAACTAAAACCAAATTCCTAATGAAAAAAGAGGCAAAAATCAATAGTTTTATCAAATCAAACCCAACAATATGTAAAAAGATTATATAAATATATATATCTCACATAAATGACCAACTGAAGGTCGGCAGGAAAGCAAAGTTGGTTTAACATTTGAAAAACAATAAATGTATCCCACCATATTAACAAATCCAAAAAGGAAAAATTATATGATCATGTCAATGCATTCATAAAAAGTATTTGACAAAAAAATCTAATATCTATTGCAGATAAAAAGCTCAGTGAACTAGGAAGAAGGGAACTTCCTCAAACTGATAATGGTCACCAGGGAAAAAACTATAAAACTATAGTTTACAGCAAATTTAATCATGAAAGACAAAATGTTTCTCCCAAGATTAGAAATAATGTAAGAATATCTACTTTCTCCACTTTTAGTTAAACATTAACTGAAGGTACTAGCCAGTGTGGTAAAGCAAGAAAAAGAAATAAAAGACATCCATATTGTAAAAGGAGAAGTAAAATCATTTGTATTTGCAGACAACATAGTTATTTCCATAGAAAATTTGCTAGGTTTTATATTTTTAAACAGTTACTAAAATTGATAAATGAATTTATCAAGATTGCAGAATAGAAGATCAATATATAAAAATGAGGATGGTGGAGGGAGGGGACAGTTTCACCATGCTAGGGATTGAACCCAAGGCCTTGCACAAACAAGGCAAGTTCTCTATCATTGAGCTACAGCCCCAGCCCTCTTTTTATTTCTATTTTGAGACAGCTTCTCACTAAGTTTCCCAAGCTGGCCTCAAACTTAAAATCTTTTGCCTCAGCCTCCTGAGTAGCTGGGATTTCAGAAATGTACCACTACTCCTGGCCCCAGCCCAGTTTTATTTCTCTATATGCGAATTGGAAATAGAAATTAATAAATAATACTATTTATAATAGCATCAAACACATGAACTTTAGAAATACCATGAAATAACATAACATGAAATTTTGACAAGATTGAAGATCCAAGTAGATGGAGTGAGATACTGTGTTTATTCATCAGAAGACAATACTGCTATCAGTTCTCTTTAAACTGATATGTAGATCCAAGCAATCCCAATGAAAATATCAATAGGCCTTTTTTTTTCTTTTGCAGAAATTGATAAGTTAATTTTAAAATTCGAACAGGAATACAAAGGGCCTAACATAATCAAAACAAAGTTTAAATAATAAAAACAAAATTGAAAAAGTTTACCTCCTGATGTCAAGACTTCTTACAGAGTTACAGTAATCAAGACCATGCTCTATTGACATAGAATTAAACACCAATATCACTAATATAGAATAGATTCCAGAAACAGATCCTCAAGTATGTGATCAGTTGACAATATCACAAAAATGTAAAACAATTCAGTGAAGAAAGCATAGTCTTTTCAATAAGTGGACATTTATATGCAAAAAACTAAAATTTGATCCATACCTCACACCATAAACAGAAATCAACTGAAGACATACTGTAGGCATAAATGTAAACCCTCGACTGGTGAAGTAGCTTAGTGGAAGAGCACTTGCCTCGTATGTGTAAGGCCCTGAATTTGATACCCAGCATTACAAACAACAACAACAAACAAAAAACAAACCCTAAAGTTATGAAAACTTGTAGAAGATAATATAGAAAATCTTGTGGGTAGGCAAAGATTTCCTAAGATACCAAAAGTGCTATTCATAAAGAACAAACTGATAAATTGAATTTATCAAACTGAAAACTTCTACTCTTCAAAAGATACTCCTAAGTGAATGAAAAGACAAGCCATTGAATAGAAAAATATATTTTCAAGTCATATATCTAAAAAAGGACTTGAACCCAGAATGTATAAAGAACTCTCAAGCCAGGCACCGTGGCACCCGCCTATAATCCCAGCAGCTCTGGAGACGGAGGCAGGAGGATTGCAAGTTCAAAGCAACTTAGCGTCATCAACTTAGCACAGCCCTAAGCAACTCAGTGAGACCCTGTGTCTACATAAAATATGAAAAAGAGCTAGGCATGTGGCCCTTGGGTTCAATCCCTGGTACCACAAAAAGGAAGCAAACAAATAAAAAACCCAACAACTCTGAAAAGTCAATAAGAAAGCAAACAATCCAATAAAAATGGGGGAAATGTTTTACAAGACACTTCAAAAAGAAGGCTTATAGGAGGCAAATACACAAAAGAAAAGATACTGAACATCTTCAGTCATTAGGGAAATGCAAATTAAAACCACAATGAGATACCCCTATACATCTGTGGAAATGGCTAAATTAAAATGACATTTCCTCCTATAGGTTGACGAGGAAGTAGAGCAACTAGAACTACTTATAGGAATATAAATGGCACAACTTTGAGAAATAGTATGATATTCTCTTTAGAGTTAAACATACACTTAGATGCCACATGATTCACCCATTTTACTCTTAAGTATTTATACATAAGAAAAATAAAGTGTATGTTTACACAAAGATTATAAAATAATGGTCATAAGCAGTTTTATAGTAATAACCAAAAACTTGAAATTACTCAAATATTCATCAGCAAGTAAAAGTGGTATATCCATACAGTTGAATACTATTCAGCAACAGAAAGGATAACTATCAAGACATTCAACAATATTGAAACAGACCCCCAACTCCTCATACGAAGAATGGAGGCTGAGGATTCCACCTCTTTGGTCCCCTTCTTCCTCCGGGAGAAGTCTTTTCTGCTGTCCTTTAATAAACTTCTAATTTCTACTCTGAAAAAAAAAAAAAAAGAATGGAGGCTGAGAGACTCCTTGCCATGACAGACACCCTGGGGGAGCAGAGATTGTGACAGAGGAGTGGTAAAGTCTTTCCTTCCCAGTTTCAATATGGATGGATCTCAAAGTAATTATGTTGGTGAAAGAAAACAGATTTTTAAAAAAATATAGATCATTCCATTTATTTAAGATTCTATAAATGCAATATGCAGTGAACAAAAGCAGATTAGCAGATGCCTCGAGATGATGGGGAGCAGGGAGATGCAGACAGAAAAATTAAAAGGTGTGACATAATAAGAAATACATATTTGGTCACATATATTTGGTGTCTGTCCTCTGTTTCCTAACACACAGCTACTAAAACATAGGAATCTCCAAAGTGTCTTTTTGTGTGCTAATGAATAACAGGTGGGCTGGGAAACCAGCCTCATGATGTTGCCTGGTTGCTAGGGGAACAAATAAGGAGATTAGAAGTTTGGAAACTTCAGCCCTACCCATCCTAACCTCCTGGGAAGAGAGAGGCTAATGGTAGAATTGATCACTAAAATGGCCAATAACTTAGTCACCCATGCCTATGTGATGAAACCTTCATAAAAACCCAAAGGTCAGGGTGTGGAGAGCCAGAGTTGCTGAACATGTGGAGGTGCTCTAGGGTGGCACCCCTGGAGAAGGGATGTTCCATGCATCTTTTCCATCTGGCTGACTGTTCATTTGTATTCTGGATCATTTCTTTTATTGATATAATAAACCGGTAAACTTAATGAAGTGTTTCCTGAGTTCTGTGAGCCACCCTAGAAAACTAATTGAATTTAAGCAGAGGGTTGTAGGAATTCTCAATAGGCAACTGGTCAGAAGTCCCAGAAGACAGGATTTGCAGTTGGCATCTGAAGCCAAAAGAGTCTGCTCCTTCAGCCCTATTCTAAAGTGAGAATATGGACAAAGAAAGCCTCAACCTCTAACCACAGTCACTAACGTGTAATTTGAACAAGAAAATCATGTTATAAATCATGAAGATTTTAGGATTATTTGTTACTGCTACAAACTTGACTAATACAAACTCTATATCAGAACAGAATCTGTTAAGCTGGGGGGTGTAGTTCAGTGGTAGAGGGCTTGCCTAGTATATGTGAGGCCCTGGGTTCTATCTGCTGTGCTACCACCACCACCACCACAATAAAAGAGACAGGAAGAGTGTTTCAGGCTAAGGAAAAAGTGTGAGCAAATATGAAGAGTTAGGGAGAATTGGGCAGAAGGGGTTAAAATAGATTCCTACTGTATACCACTTCCACAGGTAAATTCCCTATTCATTAAAGATCTTAATAAAAGAATATAAAAAGCATTAGGAAAATATTAGATTGATTTTATAATTGTGGGAGTGGAGGAAAACTTCCTAAATAAGGTAGTAACCTGGAAGCCATAAATTTATGTGTGACATCACCATTAATGAAATTAAAAGGGAAAAAATATTTGCAATACATATAACAAGGACTTATATTTCATAATATGTAAAGAAATTTTTATAAATCAATATTAAAAAGACACTCAAGCCAGGCACAGTGGTCCAGCCTGTAATCATAGCAACTCAGGAGGCTGAAGGAGGAGGATGGCAAGTTCAAGGCCAGCCTGGGCAACTAAGTGAAACCCTGTCCTAAAATAAAAATAAAAAGACTGGGGAGGTAGCTCAGTGATGGAGCACTCCTGTGTTCAATTTAAAAAATTAATTAATTAATTAAAAATAAAGACACTGGGCATGGTGGTGCATGCCTGGGATCCCAGAGGCTCAGGAGGCTGAGGCAGGAGGATCACAAATTCAAAGCCAGCCAAAGCAAAAAGCAAAGCACTAAGTAACTCAGTGAAATCCTGTCTCTAAATAAAATACAAAATAGGCCTGGGGATGTGGCTCAGTGAGTTCAACCCCCAGTACCAAAAAATTAAAAACAATAATGACACTCAAAAATTCCAATTTCTGGTACAACTGAACAAACTGAAAAATCAGGAAGTCTTTTTAGATTCATCAGAGAAGTGAGGTCACTGGGTAAACTGCTTCCGCCAAGATTGCAGACACAGATAAGTGAACACAGAAAATCGCAACTGAGAGCAAAAACCCATGAGAAATTCCAGGTAGGGAAAACTGAATCGTGTTTTTTTTTTTTTTTTTTTTTTTTTAAAGAGAGAGTGAGAGAGAGAATTTTTAAATATTTATTTTTTAGTTTTTTTGGGCGGACACAACATCTTTTTTGTTTTGTATGTGGTGCTGAGGATCGAACCCGTGCTGCACACATGCCAGGTGAGCGTGCTACCACTTGAGCCACATCCCCAGCCCCAAGAAAACTGAATTGTAACTGGTGAACAGCTTAAAGCTTAGTATGACAACTCCAAGAATTAAAAATTCCACAGGGACCCAGTCATGGGAGCCCCCACATTGTGTGTGTGTGTGTGTGTGTTACTAGGGATTGAATTCAGAGTTAATCTACCCTTTACCACTGAGCTACAACCCTATCCCTTTATACTTTTTTTTTTTTTTTTTTTGAGACAGGGTCTTGCTGAGTTGTCCAGCTTCCCAAGTAGCTGGGGTTACAGGTGTGCACTACTGTGCCCAGCTTATTCTTTTCTTTTTTCTTTTTCTTTCTTTCTTTTTTTTTTTTTTTAGCTGTAGATGGACACACTATCTTTATTTTTTTTATTTTTTTATGTGGTGCTGAGAATCGAACCCAGTGCCTCAGATATGCTAAGCAAGTGCTCTACCACTGAGCCACAACCCCAAGCCCTCATTCTATTCTTATAAGGCCTGCCTTCATCAGAAATTTTTACCAGACTCTAAACTATTAAGGGTGTTTCAGGACCTAACCAAACTGGGAAAATGAGAACACTCAACACCAGCCCATTTTGTCCCACCTAAGAGGTGGGAGAATTGAGAAACCCCTGTGAAGTTCACAGACCCAGAATCACCAAAAGACTGAGACCTGACCATAGGACTCTAGAACGCTTCCTTTCCATCACCTGTCACAACACGCTCAGGTTATATTTGCAACAGTCCTTTTTACTTAGTATATCAAGCCCAGCTATCAAGAAAAGATTACAAGGCACACTAAACGGTAAAGAATGCAGTTTGAAGTGCCACACATTCACCAGAACCAGACTCAGTTTATGGTAGAGATGTTTTAATTATCAGATCTGGAATTTAAAACAAGTATGATTAATAAACTAAGGATTCTAATGGATAAAGAAAACAATGAAAGAACAGATGGGCAATGTAAACAGAGAGATGAAAATTCTGAGAATCAAAAAGAAATGCTAAAGATCAAAAACACTAACAGAAAAGAATAATGCTTTTTCTGGGTTCCTTAATAGATTAGGCACAGCTGAGGAAAGAAGCTATGAGCTTTGGGTCACTTTAAGAGAAACTTTCAAAACTGAAAATCAAAGAAAAAAATCTGGAAAAAAGAAAAAGAAAAAGCAAAGAATATCCAAGAACTGTGGGACAACTATAAAAGCTATGACATATATATCAGAGGAATGCTGAAAGATAAAGAAAGAGAGAAAAGAACAGAATATTTGAAACAATAATAACTAGGATTCCCCCACAATTAATGTCAGATGCCAAACCCAGGTCTGGGAAGCTTGGAGAACACCAAATAGAAAAATGCCAAATGTAGCTCAGTGGTAGAGCACTTGCGTCACGAAATACACAAGACCCTCAGTACTGCAAGAAAAAAAAAAATCAAAAAAACAGGCTAAGAAAAAAGTCATGAATTAATAATATCAGAAGTGAAAACAGGGACATCATTATAGATCCCTGGGACATTTAAAAGATAATCAAGGAATATTATTAACAGCTCTGTGCCCACAAATTTGACAACCTTTATAAAATGGACTGATTCCTTGAAAGATATATTCTGCAAAAACTCACAAAAGAAGAAATAGAACAGATTGGGGATGTAACACAGTTGTAGAACTCATGTGGCATGCACAAAGCCCTGAGTTCAATTTCTAGGACTGCAAAAAAATAACAAAAGAAAGAAGAAAAAGAAAGAGGAGGAGAAGGGAGAGAAAAAGAAAAAAATAGAAATAGACAATCTGAACTGATTTAAAGTTAAATCAAGAATTGATAACCTTCCAAAAGGGAAAACACTAGACCTAGATAGGTTCACCAATGAACTCTAAAATACATGTAAGTAAGAAATGCTCTTAAGTCTCCATCATCTCTTCTGGGAGACAGAAACAGAAGGAATACTTTCTAACTTGTTTTATGAAATCACCATTACTAACACCAAAATCAGACAAAAACTTTACATGAAAAAACTATGGACTAATATCTCTCATTGTTACAACTCCTACACAAAATATCAGTAAATTTAATTCAACAATGTATAAAAATAATTATATACCACATCCAGCTGGGATTTATCCCAGAAATACAAGACTTGTTCAATCTTCAAAACTCAATTAAATACATAAATAGGTGAAAGAAGAAAAATCACATGATCATCAATAGATGCCAAAGTCAGTCACAGAGGAACATGACTTTAGTTTCTTGTATTGGGAGCCTGAGGTAGGAGGTTTTCTTGAGCCCAGGAGTTTGAAAACTGCCTAAGCAACATAATGAGACTCCATCTCAAAAAGCATTTGACAAAACTCAACATCCATTCATAGAAAATCCTCTTAACAACTTACAAGGAATCTTCCTCAACATTTACAAGAACCCTATGCTTAATAGTGAAAAACTTGAAGCTTTCCCATTAAGAGTAGGAATAAGACAAAGGATTGGTCTTCTATTTCACCAATCCTTTTCTTTTTCTTTGGTCCTGGGAATTTGAAACAGGTGCTTCACTACTAAGCTACATCACCAGTTCTTTTTATTTTTTATTTTGAGACAGGGTCTCAAAAGTTGCTGAGGATCTCATAAACATGCTGAGGCTGGCCTCAAACTTGTGATCCTCCTGCCTCAGCCTCCTGATTCGCTGGGATTACAGGTGTCCACCATTGCATCTAGTTTAACAACTCCTTATCAATACCACAAAGGAAGTTCTAAAGAATGTGATGAAATAAGAAAAATAAATAAAACAGTATTCATCAGGTTTTCATTACCTGACACAGCTAATTTATAAAGAAAAGAGGTATAGTGGGTATAGTAATATGCTTGTAATCTCAGTGACTCAGGAGGTGAAGGAAGAAGTATCATAAGTTTGAGGCCAGCCTCAGCAACTTAGTGAGCTCCTGTATCAAAATTTTAAAAAAAGGGCAAGGATGTAGCTCAGTGGAAAAGCACCTCTGGGTTCAATCCCCCAGTACCAAAAACAAACAAACAAAAACCCTCTTAAAACTCAATAGGGCAATCTGGTGGAGCATTTGTCTCTGGAGTCCCTTTCTTTAGATGCATTTCTAGGCTTCCCCTCCTATGCTCAGGAGCCCCAGCTTTCTCCACTACACAGGTTCTGAAAGAACCATAGGGAGAACACTGGGCACCCAAAGCCAGGAAATGTAAAGTTGATGAAAACTGCAAACAAAGAAAAACAACTGCAATAAAAATCCAACATTTACAATCACTGGTCCAGGAGTATAAAGAAAATACAGAGCCCAGGTGAACAAAACAACAATAGAAGGGGAGAAGTTGGCATTTTAGAGGAAAGAAGCATCTGACAGCAAACCCACAAAGACCCACAAAGCAAGAAGAAATCTTTTCAGTGAGATGGCAATTAGTATTATAGACATCAGGGGCTGGGGGTGTAGCACAATGGTAGAGCACTTGCCTAGCATGTGTGAGGCACTGGGTTCAATCCTCAGCACCACATAAAAATAAAAATAAATAAATAAAATAAAGGTTAAAAAAAAACTATTGCAGGAGCAATTGGACATTCATTTGAAAAAAAATATTATAGACATCAAAATGGAGTCCAGACATTTTTCTTCACACATCAGTTACTGACATTAGTTCTACTCTAGCTCCCCTTCTGACTGAGAGAGACTGGAAAGTGATTGGGACACTTCAAGCCTACAGAGTAGAGACACTGCACTGAGAAATTCTCACAACCTTGCCAAATAATAATGAATCTCACCCTACACAAGACTGAACGCCACCTGAGCCTAAATGTAACTTTGACACATAGAAGTGGGGAGACAAAACCCCCAAACAAAACCCAGGCTCCTAGGAAGAGCAGCCTCAGTTCCCACACCCCCTTGACATCTACACATACATCAATAACACAGAAATCCCAGAATTTTTTAAAAAATTTATCTACACACATAAAAGAAGATGTGCAAGTCCAGGATCTCTGAAAACATGAAGAAATAGGCAAACAAATCTGCACCCCCCAAACTCAGAACCCTCCAACAAAGGATCCCACAAATACAGAAGTAGGTGAGATTCCAGGGAAGGATTATAAAAATCTGGTTATTAAAATGTTTAGTGATTAAAAGAAAATCTAAGTAATGAACTAAGAGAGCAAATGCAGGAGATGAAAGACTACTTCAAAAAAAGAAATAGAAATAGTGAAAAGAAACCAATCAGAACTACTGGAAATGAAAGACATGAATCAAATGAAAGAATATTAAAAGCTGCAAGAGAGAAACATCTTATCACATTTAGAGGTAAACCAATAGGGCTTACTTCTGACTTCTCAGAAGTGATTCTTGATTTTAGCAGACACTAAAATCAAGGAGAGCCTCAAATGAGATATTCCAAGCTCTAAAAGAAAACAACTGCCAACCAAGATTGCTATACCCAGCAAAACTCTCTCTCACATTTGATGAGGAAATTAAAAATTTCCATGAAAAGATAAGCTTAGGGGCTGGGATTGTGGCTCAGTGGTAGAGCACTTGCCTAGCATGTGTGAGGCACTGGGTTCCATCCCCAGCACCACATTAAAAAATAAATAAATAAATAAGCAACAACAACAACAACAAAAAGCTTCCTTTAAAAAAAGAAAGAAAGAAAAAGTTAAGCTTAAAGAATACATAGCACCCATGCTGGGGTTGTGGCTCAGTGGTAGAGTGCTTGCCTTGCACATATGAGGTACTGGGTTTGAGCCTCAGCACCACATAAAAGTAAATAAAAAAAGGTATTGTTTCCATTTACAACTAAAAAAAAAGAATACTTAACAACCAAGCCAGCACTACAAAGAATCCTCAAAGATAAATTGCACCACAAAGGAACCCAAAAACAAAATCCAGAACTCTCAAATAAGTGAAGTTCAATATAAGACTAATTAGCTAAATTAGAATCAAGACAGAATTAAATATAACAAAAAAATGGTAGCAGACCACAAACACACAATCATAATAACACTGAATATAAATGGTTTCAACTCTCCAATTAAAAGACTGGCCAGGTATGGTGGTGCACACCTGTAATCCCAGCAGCTCAGGAGGCGGAAGCAGGAGGATCACAAGTTCAAAGCTAACCTCAGCAAAAGTGAGGCACTAAGCAGCTTGTTGAGACTCTGTCTTGAAATAAAATACAAAACAGGGCTGGGGATGTGATTCAGTGCCCTGAGTTCAATCTCCCATACCCTCCCCTGAGAAAAGACATAGGTATATTCATTCACATAGTGAATGAATCAAAAAACAAGATTCAAATATATGCTGTTCATAAGAGGCAAAGACGCTCACAGGCTGAAGGAAAAAGGATGGGAAAAAAGTATCCAATGCAAATGGAGTTCAAAAACAAGATAGATTAGAGATCCTCATAGCTGATAAAACTGATTTCAAGTAAAAATTAATCAGAAGAGACAAAGAAGGTCATTACAACCTAGTAAAGGAAACAGTCCATCAAGAGGATATAACAATAGTAAATGTATATGCCCCAAATGTCAGTGTATCAGTTACATTAAAAAATACTCCTTGACATTAAATCCCAGATAGATCAGAATAAAATAATAGTGGGTGATTTCAACACACCTTTATCACCAATAGCAGGTCATCAAAGGATACAATCAATAAAGATACATCAGTTCCACGAGCTACTTCTTCTCAGTAGCTCGTGGAACTGTTTTCAAAACAGACCACATTCTAGGTCACAGTACGAGTCTTAGCAAATACAAAAAGATTAATAATGGATCATAATGGAACAAAACTAGAAATCAAAAGTGAAAAATAATAAAAACATGAGAAAAGAAATTCTTAAAAATAAATGAAAACAAAGATACAACATATCAAAGTATTTGGGGCAGTATGGAAGCAGTTCTAAAAGGAAAATTCATTGAGTGCTTACATTAAAAAATAGAGAGATCTCAAGTAAATAAGCTCATGTTCCACCTAAAAGCCTTAGGGGAAAAAAGAACAAAATAACTCCAAAGTCAGTAGAAGACAAGAAATAATAAGAATCAGAGCCCAGACTAATAAAATCAAGAATAAAAAACAATATAAAGATCAATATAACAAAAAGTTAGTTCTTGGAAAAAAATAAATAAGCCAAACTAACCAAAAAAAAAAAAAAGGAGAATACCCAAATCAACAAGATTAAAAATGAAAAACAGAGATATTATCACAGATACTTTTGAAACTCAGAGGATCATTAGAAACTATTTTGAAAATTTATAATTCAATAAAGTTCAAAATCCAGAAGACATTGGCAGATTTGTAGACACATATGATTTACCCAAACTGAACAGGAAGATATAGAAAGCCTAAACAGACCAATATCAAGTCGTGAAATTGAAACAGCTATTTACAGGCTAGCAATAAAGAAAAGCCCAGGACCAGAGGGGATTATCAGCAGAGTTCTTACCAGACCTCTAAAGAAGTACTAACCTGAGTCGTCCTCAAATTATTCTATGAAATGGAAACAGAGGGAATTCTCCCAACACATTTTATGAAGCCACTATAACCCTGATACCAAAACCATACAAAGACTATCTAGGAAAGGCAACTACAGACCATATCCCAGATGAACATAGTGAAAAATACTTAGTAATATATTAGCAAACCACATTCAAAAACATATTAAGCCAGTTGCTGTGCCACACACCTGTAATTCCAGCAACACGGGAGGCTAAGGCAGGAGGATTATAAATTCAAAGCCAGCCTCAGCAACTTAGCATGGCCCTAAGCAACTTAGTGAGACCCTATCCCAAAAATGAAAACAATTTTAAAAAGGACTGGGGATGTAGCTCAGTGGTAAAGTACCCCAGGATTGAATCCCCATTGCGCTCTCTCCCCGAAAACATATATATATAACATATAATATATTATGATCAAGTAGGCTTCATCCCAGAGATGCAAGGATGGTTCAACATACACAAATCAATAAATGTAATTCACCATCTAAATGGAATCAATAACAAGAATCTTATGATCAAGTCAATAGATGTAGAAAAGGCCTATAATAAAATACAGTAACCATTTATGTTAAAATACTGGAAAGGGCTGTGGCTGTGGCTCAGGGGTAGAGCGCTCGCCTAGCATGCGTGAGGCACTGGGTTCGGTCCTCAGCACCACACAAAGTAAAATAAAGACACTGTGTCCACTTATAACTAAAAACTAAATGTTTTTTTAAAAAAAATTGGAGAAACTAGGGATAAAGGAACTTACCTCAACACTATAAAGGCTTTGTATAAAAAACCCTTAGCCAAAATCATACTGAACAGAGAAAAACTGAGAGCTTTTCCTCTAAAATCAGGAATAAGACAAAGATGTCTACTCTCACCATTTCTATTCAAGTTTTTGAAATTCTAATCAGGCCAATCAGGCAAGAGAAGGAAATTAAAGGGATACAAATTAGAAAAGAATAAGTCAAATTCTCACTATTTGCTGATGACATGATCCCAGATCTATAAGACCCAAAAAATTTCACCCCAAGACTTCTAGAGCTGATAAATGAACTTAGCAAAGTAGCAGGATACAATATCAACACTCACAAATCAAAAGCTTTTCTATACTCCAGTAGTGTTTCAACTCAGAAAGAAATTAGGAAAACTACCTCCTTCATTATAATAACCTTAAAAAAATCTGTGAATTAATCTAACTAAAGAGGTGAAAGATCACTACCATGAAAACTATAGAACACTGAAGAAAGAAACTGAAGAGGACCTCAGAAGATGGAAAGGCATCCGATGTTCTTGGATAGGCATAATTAATATAGTCAAAATGATTATATTACCAAAAGTAATGGACACATTCAATGCAATTCCCACCAAAATACCAATGACATTTCTCATAGAACTGAAAAAAAAAAAAAAAGACAAACAAACAAACAAGAAACAACCCTGAAATTCATTTGGACAAATAAGAGACCCAGAATAGTCAAAGCAATTCTGAGCAAGAAAAGTGATACAGGAACCATCACAATACCTGATCACAGATGATATTACAGAGCTACAGTAGCAAAAACAGCATAAAATTGGCATCAAAACAGTCATGAAGACCAATGGAATAGACCTAAATTTATACAGTCATCTGATACTTGACAAAGGTACCAAAAATATATGTTGGGGGGAAAAGCCCTTTTTAATAAATGGTACTGGGAATACTGGATATCCACATGTAGAAGAATGAATTAAGATCCCTATATTTCACCCTGAGCAAAAGCCAAATCAAATTGGATCAAAAACTTAGAAATTAGGCCAGAAACCTTGAAACTGCTAGAAGGAAAAATAGGGTCACCACTCCCTCATATAAGTGCAGTCTCCAACTTCCTCCACAAGACCCCTAAAGCTCAAGAAATAAAGCCTAAAATCGATAAGTGGGATGCCATCAAATCCAAAAGCTTCTGCACACAGAAATGGAAATTTTTAAGAGTGAAGAGAGAGACTATGGAATGGGAGAAAATCTTTGTCAGCTACTCCTCTGAAATGGGATTAATATCCAAAATATATAAAGAACTTAAAAAGCAATGCCCCTGGCAAAATAGCCCAATCAATAAATGGGGAAACAAAGAAAAACATCTCAAAAGAAGAAACATGAATGATCAAGAAATATATGAAAGAAATGTTCAGCATCTCTAGCAATTAGGGAAATGCAAATCAAAACTACATTAATATTTCATCTCACTGAAGTCAGAATGGCAATTATCAAGAACATGAATAATAATCAATGCTGGTGAGGATGTGGGGGAAAAGGTACACTCTTACATTGTTGGTAGGACTGCAAATTAGTACAACCACTCTGTAAAGCAATATGGGGATTCCTCAAAAAACTAGGAAAGGAACCTCCATATGACCCAACCATCCCATTCCTTGGTGTTTATCCAAAAGTTCTAAAATCAGCATCCTATATGGATACAGCCATTACAATGTTTACAGCAGCATCATTCTCAATAGCCCAATTATTAAATCAACTCAGATGCCTGTCAATAGATGAGCGGATTAAGAATATGTGGTAAATATATACACGATACAGCTTTACTCAGCCATAAAGAATGAAATAAAGGCAATTGCTGGTAAATGGATGGAAATAGAGAAAATCATGCTCAGCGAAGTAAGCCAGACTCAGAAAATCAAAGATTCAATGTTTTCCCTCATATGTGGAAGCTAGAGCAAAATAAGGGAAAAAAGCAAGTTGGGGAGGAAACTGGACATCATAAAGAAATGGGAAGATGGGTGGAGTAAATGTAGTAGGACGAGAGGGAGGAAGAAGGGAAAGGGGAAGATAAATGGAATGAATTTAACAAAAACATGTTATATTCATATACAAAACTACCAATGGGAATTTCACTTTTATGCACATGTTTAATAAGTTTAATAAAATAGAGGAGGAAAAATAAAAGGAGGGAATAGGGAAGGAAAAGGGGGGATGGAGCTTGAAATCAAGTTCCTTGCTTATATGGTTTTGTCAAATTGAACCTAATTACTATGTAAAATTTTATTGCTCTAATAAAAATTATTTAAAAAAAAACTCAATCAGAAAACAATCCAATTAAAAATTGGGCCAAAGACCTCACCAAAAAAGATAGATATAGAAAATAAGTATATGAAGTATATAAGTAACTAAGGAAATGCAAACTAAAATAACAATGAGATACCACTACACACATATTGGAATGACCAGATTTAAAACATTAACAATGGTGACAAGATTTGTGAAGCAAGAAAAATCTCTCTCTCATTTTTGGTGGAAATGCAAAATGCATGATCACTTTGGAAGACAGTTGAAGAGTTTTTAGAAAACTCCATATACACTTACCACATTATGCCGTAATTTCACTCCTTGGTATTTTCCCAAAGAAGTAGAAAATTTACATCCATGAAAAAAACTGCACACAAATGTTTATGGCAGCTCTAATCATAACTGCCAAAATTTGGAAGCGACTAACATATTCTTCAGTAGACGAATGGATAAATAAACTGTGTTACATCCAGAGAATGAAGTATTATTCAGTGCTAAAAAGAAATGAGCAATCAAGCCATGAAAAGATATACTGCTAAGTGAGAGAAGTCAATCTGAAAAGGCTGTGATTTCCAATTATATGACATTCTGGAAAAGGCAAAACTATGGAAACAGTAAAAGAATCAGTAGTTGCCAGGATTTAGTTGAAAGGAATGAATAAGAGGAGCACAGAGGCTTTTTAGGGTAGTGAAACTGCTCTTAATGGAGAGTATATGTCTTTATGCATTCCTCAAAACTGATGCAATGGCAAGGCACAGTGGTGCATGCCTATAATCCTAGCTACTTGGGAGGCTGAAGCAAGAAGATCATAAATTCAAAGCCAGTCTCAGCAACCTAGAGGAAACCCTCAACCTAGAGAAAAATCTCAAAATGTTAAAAAGGGGGCTGAGGATGTGGTCAGTGGTAAAGCACTTGCCTAGCATGCATTAATAATTGGAGTAGTACAGATAAAATCTATGAGATAGCATCAGAATGCTATTTCAGAAAGATTCATGTGCAAAATTTGGTGAGAATTTAGGGAAATGAGGGCTCCTAAGTTGTATATACTGGTATAATATCTTTTCAAAGAACCTTTTGGTGATATGCATCAAAATTTAGAATATGCATGCCCATGGACATCGCGGTTTCATTTCTAGAGAAATAATCACATATTGCTCCAAGATATATATGTAGTATTGATTATAGTACATAAATTGGACATAACCTAGATATTTATCAGTAGAATAGTTAAGTAAATTATGATCATGCACAGCTTAGAATATTATATGACAACTACAAAAAAGAGTATAGAAAGATAACAGATGTGTTTTGGGGGGAAAATGCAAATCAAAGTAATCTCAATAGTTTGGTCCCAGTTCTATTTCAGAATTACACAATTTATAACAGAAAGTGCATAATCTGAGGAGAAATAATTGTGCTTAACTCTATGAAGGGCTATGAAGAGGTACTTTACTTTTTACTACATGTACATGTTTGAAGTCTTTATTTACATGAATGTATTACTTCTATAATTTTAAAACAGGGAGAGGGGCTGGGGTTGTGGCTCAGCAGTAGAGCACTCGCCTAGCACGTGTGAGGCACTGGGTTTGATCCTCAGCACCACATACAATAAATAAGTTAAATAAAGGTATTGTGTCCATCCACAACTAAAAATATTTTTAAAAAAGATTTTTTTAAAAAGGTAAAATTTTCTAAAGCCTGGTGCAATGGTGCACACCTGTAATCCCAGTGACTCGGGGGACTGAGACAGGAGGAACAGTTTGATGCCAGCCTGGGTAGCTTATCAAGACCCTGTCTCAAAATAAAAGATAAAAAGGTCAAGGCTGGGGCTGTAGCTCAGTGGCAGAGCACTTGCCTAGCATATGTGAGGCACTGAGTTCAATCCTCAGCACCACATAAAAATAATAAATAAAATAAAGATATTAATTATATCCATCTACAACCAAAAAAAATATTTTATTTAAAAAAAAAAAAACAACAAAATAAAAAGGCCTGGGGGTGGGGCTTGTTGGTAAAGTGCTCCTGGTTTCAATTCCTAGTTGTTGTTGTTGTTGTTTAAAAAGATGAGGCACAAAAGCATCCAAGATGATGCAGAAAATGACAGTGTCAACTGGATCCTTTGGGAGACTGAAGCTCAGAGAGCTACTTGCCCATAGGTAACCAACAATATTGGTTGTTTCATTGACAGGGCAAGTGTGGATAAAGTTCTGTGGAAGGGACATTTTACAGAAATTGAATGCCCAACAGCTCATTTCTGAAGATGTCAGGAAATTGCCCTAAAAGTATACCCCTTGGTCTCAATGGGTTTACCTGGCTGTGGCCATGGTAGAAAAATCATCTTTGCTAAAACAAAGCAAATGTCAAACCTACTAAACCAGGCAGCATTATCATTGCATGGTTGAAACTCAGGCTGCTATGTTCGGGAAAGAAGGAGATTTCATTAGAAAGAGAGGTCTGACCTAAAAACGGCATACTACAGGAACATAGCCACATCAATGTTTATAGCTGCACAATTCACAGTAGCTAGACTGTGAAGCCAACCTAGATGCCCTTCAATGGATGAATGGATTAAAAAAATGTGGCATTTATACACAATGGAATATTACTCAGCACTAAAAAATAACAAGATCATGGCATTTGCAGGGAAATGGATGGCATTAGAGCAGATTATGCTAAGTGAAGTTAGCCAATCCCCCCCAAAAAATGCCAAATGTCTTCTCTGATATAAGGGAGGTGACTCAAAATTGGGTTGGGAGGAAGGGCATGAGAAGAAAATTACCTCTAGATATGGAAGAGAGGTGGGAGGGAAAGGGAGGGAGAATGGGAATTACATGGAAGAGGGAAGGAGACCCCCTTTGTTATACAGAATACAGGTATGACGATGTGAGGGGGAAAAAAAAGAAGTGGTCACATTAGATTAGGTAGAGAGAAATGATGGGAGGGAAGGGGAGGGGAAGGGGGAAATGGAAGGACAGCAGAATAAAATAGACATATTATTGCTGTGGGTATATATGTGACTGCATGACCAATGTAATTCTGCAACCTGTAAACTCAGATAAATGAAAATCATATCCCATCTGATTCAAATGTATGATATGTCAAAATCATTGTACTGTCATGTGTAGCTAATTAAAACAAATTAAAAAGTCAGTAGAATAAAAATAATCAAATCCAGAAAAAAAAAAGAGAGGTCTGACTCCAGAATTGTCTCTAGTCATAAAACAACAGTTTGTCACACCTACATTAGTCTAGGGATTGTAACACTTCTCAAAATATTTATGAAAGGGCTGGGAAATAGCTCAGTTGGTAGGGTGCTTGCTTTGCATGCACAAGGCCCTGGGTTCAATCCCCATGAAAAACAAGAAAAGTCACATTACTAAGTTATTTTATACTGTGGTTATTAATTCTACAAAGTTGCTATGCCTGGAGGCATGATGGTCTTGTTGATACAGAGGGAAGTCATGAAAGGGTAGGTGATTAGGGAGAAGAGGGTGTATTACAGACATAATCAGAGAACTCAGAAGAGATGTCAGTTAAGGACTTTGAATCCTCAGGGATCCAGAATTATAGTAATGGACAAGGTTTCTAAGGCAGTGGTTCTCAAAGAGCTTCTTAGTAATATTAAGAAATTTATTTGGCTGAGCACAGTGATGCACACATGTCATCCCAGCTACTTTGGAGGCTGAGGCAGGAGAATCACAAGTTCAAAGCCAGCCTCAGCAATTTAGTGAAACCTTCAGCAAATTAGCTAGATCCTATCTCAAAATAAAATAGAAGGACTGGGGATGTAGCTCAGAGGTAGTGCTCTCCTGGGTTCAGTTCCCAGTACCACACACATACACATACAAAAGATGTTATTTGCCCTTCTTACCTGCATTCTTAGAGGCTACATGATGAGTAATATCACAACAGCCTAAATATAGAAGCACAAATGAGAAGCCAGATCTTAAAGATATTTTTTAAATGTCAAATAATGCCATTCTTCTTTTTTTTTTTTTTTGGAATTATAGTAATGTTTTCACAAAAATATGGCATTAACAAGTGTTTAAAAAATATTAACAAGTTTTGGGGGTGTATTACTAATTTTAAATAAATTATTGTGTTTTTTTTTTTAAAGAGAGAGTGAGAGGGAGAGAGAGAGAATTTTTTTTTAATATTTATTTTTTAGTTTTCGGCAGACACAACATCTTTGTTTGTATGTGGTGCTGAGGATTGAACCCGGGCCACACACATGCCAGGCGAGCGCGCCACCACTTGAGCCACATTCCCAGCCCAAATAAATTATTCTTAACTGTCTCCATTTTGTTTGTCTATGGTACTGGGGATTGAACCAGGGCCTTGCAGGTACTATAAATGTCTCAATTTAAATCTTTTTTTTTTTTTTTTTGTACCTAGGATTGAACCCAGGGGTGCCTAACCATTGAGCTACACCCCTAGTCCTTTTTATTTTTATTTAAAAAACAGTTTTTCAATGGACCTTTGTTTTATTTTCTTTATATGTAGTACTGAGAATCAAACCCACATGCTAAGCAAGTGCTCTACCATTGAGCTACAATTCCAGCCCCTTATTGAGACAGGCAGGGCCTCACTAAATTGCTAAGGCTGGCCTTGAATTTGTAATCCTCCTCCCTCAGCCTCCCGCCTCCCCCCCCCCCCCTCCACCGCCAGTTCCTGGGATTACCACCATATCCAGCTTCCATTTTAATCTTTTAAGATAATTTTTTTTTACAATTGTTTTAGATTCACAGAAAAAAAAAAAAACTACAAAAAGAAATTAGAGTGTCCATATATCCCACACCCAGTTTTCTCTATTACTATTTCATTTTTTTATTATTTATTTTATGGTGCTGGGGATCGAACACAAGGGCACTCAACCACTGAGTAATACTTTTTTATTGATTTTTCTTAAATGACTGCAAATGCATTACAATTCTTACTACACATATGGAGCACAATTTTTCATATCTCTGGTTGTATATAAAGTATGTTCACACCAATTCGTGTCTTCATACATGTACTTTGGATCATGATATCCACCTATTCCACCATCATTTGAGCAATACTTTTTGAGACAGAATCTTGTAGGAACTTGCAAACATCCTGCCTCCACCTCCCAAGTAGCTGAGATTACAGGAGTTTTCTGTATTATTAACATGTTATTTACCTTACAGATGTGACTATATTTGTCACAATTACTTTAAAAATATTTTTTTAGTTGTAGATGGACATTTTGCCTTTATTTTATTTGCTTATTTTTTGTTTGTGGTGCTGAGGATCAAACCCAGTGCTTCATATGCGTTAGGCAAGTGCTCTGTTACTGAGCCACAACCCCAGCCCCAATAATTATTGAACCAATATACTATGGGTTTGAATATAGTTTGTTCCTCCAAAACTCATGTTGGAATCTAATCCCCAGTGTCCTTGAGGTATTAAAAGAATCGAAACAATCTAACTATGGTGTTTGGAAGTGGGGCCTTTGGAAAGTGATTAGGATTAGGTCATCAGGGTCATTAGGGAATCTCCATGATTGAATCCTAGTGGCTTTACAATGGCGCAGAAGGAGAGAGAGAAGAGGATACGCATACACGTGTGCCCCCTGTTTCTCACCACCTATTGCCCTATGTAGCACTGCAACTCTGTCAGCAAGAAGGCCATCATCAGAATTATAAACCAAAATAAATGTGTTCTCTTTATAATTTACCTATGTAATTTATAAAATATTTTATAATTCTTTATAATTGTGGAATCATGTTATTTTAAAATAACAGAAAACAGACTAATACCTAGGATTAACACATTATTAAGTAAAGTCCATATTTAATCAGATTTCCTCAGTTTTCTCCTGATGTCCTTCTTCTTTTCCAGGATCTCATCTAGAATACAATACTACATTTAGCTGTCATGTCTCCTTAGGTGCTTCTTGGCTACAATGGTTTTTCAGAATTTCCTTGTTTTTGATGACTTTGACAATTTTAAGAAGTACTGGTCAGGTATTTTGTAGAAGACTCCTCTGATGAAGCTGGGATGTAGGTGGGGGGTAGACTGCTTGCTTAGTATGTGCAAAGTCTTGGGTTCAATTTCCAGCACTGCAGGGAAAGAAAAAAAAAAAGAAAAAAAAAAAGCCCTTTGGATGGAATTTGCCTGATGTTTTTCTCATGATTACACTGGGGTTAGGGGAAAGAAAACCACAGAGGAAGGAACCCTGGAAATTACCCTTTTGCTGTTTCCATAGTTTGCCTTTTCCAAAATGTCATATAATTGGAAATCACAGACTTTTCAGATTGACTTCTCTCACTTGGCACTATGCATTGAAGTTTTCTCCATGTCTTTTCATGGCTTGATTCTTCATTTCTTTCTAGCATTGAATAATACTCCATTTTCTGGATATAACAATTTATCCGTTCATCTATTGAAGGATATGCTAGTTGCTTCCAAATTTTGGCAATTATGACCAGAGCTGCCATAAACATTAACATGCAGGTTTTTATGTGGATGTGAATTTTCAACTCCTTTGATCAAATACCAAAGAGTGAAATTACTGCACGATGTGATAAGGGTATGTGGAGTTTTCTAAAAACTACTGAATTTCTTCCAAAGTGGTGGAATCATTTTTCATTCCCACCAGCAACAAGTGATAGTTCCTCTTTCTACACAGCAACAAGAGAATAAAGTGTCATTGTCATCACATTGTACCAAGGGTGCATGCTATCACCCTGACTGATGATGTTGACCTTGATCACCTGATTGAGGTATCTGTCGAGTTTCTCCACTATCGATTGGCTCTTATCCTCTACGCTCCCTTCTTGTGCTATACTGTTTGGAAGTCACTGGCTGAACTTGAGGAGTGGGGAGGATTTATTCCAGCTCTTTGAGGGCAGAGTGTCTACATAAATCATTAGGAAGTCTTCTACATAGGAGATCTCCCCCCCTCCCATTTCTTTATTAATAGATTCATGGATACTTATTTTATACTTTGGATTACAATCCAAAACTATTTTATTTTGTTGCTCAGATAGCCTATCTTTGCTCGTTGGGAGCTCTTTGGTGGGTTCTGTGTTCATGTTAATTTTTAATATTGGTAAATAGATATAGCCCACACAAACAAAAGCTTTTGGGGGGATAATATGTATAAAGCTTCTGAGACCAGGTTTGAGAACCACTGCTCTAGGGGACCCCCGCGTCCCACCTGACCCTACGGCGTGGTTCTTCTGCAAGGAGCGGTGATCCATGCAAAAGGGAAGGAGACCGCGCTCCCGCACCCTTGGCAACAAGCCCTCTTCTCGTCCTGCTGACTCCTACTACAGTTTTCTTGGGTCTGAAACGCAGGAGTCCCCAAGAAGACTAAGCTTACCCTGTCGTGTCTTTCCTGCGAACGCCGCGGCGGGGCGCCGGGCCCACGGAGCGAATCACTCACAGAGTCGGGAAGGGGCCGGCCTCTTGGCTCGCACAGCATTTTCCGGGCTTGGGCGGGGGGCCTTGCCTTGGTCTGAGCAATCTCTACCTCTCCCAGTTGCGTTGGTTTGATCCCCTGGGCCATCAGGCGAGCAGGTGTGGAGTCCCAGGAAAGAGCGATCTCCGCGCAGCGTCGCTGAGAGACCAGTGGGTTCTTCTCGGTTCAGCTTCGCGCCTCGGCTGAACTCCTGGGGCCCATCCCGGCTGACAGCAGCCGGACAGCTCCTGCGGCGAGGCCAGATTTGGGCCTTGCCAGAGCCCGGCCCTGCACCCAGCCCTCCCCTCTCCGTCCGGGTTGGCTGGGCCCGGCAGACCTTTCTTTTGCAAGCTCACGGCACGACTGTCAGCAATAATCGGCTGCAGCTGGAGACCTGGCTAATTGATACAATAAGTTCTGTAATTGCCTCGACAATAAGGTAATGATTTGGCAAAGGGAATGCTTTGATCTTATCAGCCAAAAGAGATCTCTCCAAATGAAACTTCAGAGAAGGGCCTGATTCCTCCAATTTGGAGTGTGAAGACTAGGGACAGCCTGCTTCCGGTCCTGTCCCTCCCCCACGTCCCAACTGCTGCCTGTCGCTCTGGGCTTTTTGAGACGGGAAGGAAAGTCTGATGACTGGAGAAAACACACACACACACACACACACACACACACACACACACACACACACGGCCGTGTGATAAGTGTGGAGGTGGGGTAGGTCTGAGCTGTTCCAGAACTGGGGGATGGCTGGAATGCTAGTCCAGTCCTAGAGAGGCTATAGAGAAAGAGAGATCAGGGAAGAGTTGTGGGATGGCCAGATTATGGAAAACCTGACTTGGCTCAAGCCTGATAACATTTCTCATACAGAGAGAGCTGCTGATTTGGGTTTTTAAGGCAGGACAGGGTAGCAGGGGGAGGAGAACCTTGAGTGTCCAGCCTTCTCCAAGAATCTGCACACATACACACACACACACACCCTCGCTCTGCGCTGTGGGTGTCCCTGCCTGGCAGAGGCCCCAGCACAAAGAGGATTAGAGAGATGAGCTAATCTGGTTTGTATCCCAGACCTGGCCCCAGAAAGGAACCTTGTCTACCCTGATGTTTAAGGCAATGGAGGAGTGAGGCGTCCTCCTTTGAGGGCCTGCTAGCTAACAGTATCAGAGATCCCTCTCCACTAGGATGCTAGAGTTTTGACTTCAGGGTCTACTTTAGGAATCAGAGAAGCAGGGCCTTATAGGAACCCAGGGTGGCTTATACCACAAGAAAGGAGAGATAAAGATAGAAACGCCCAGAGAGAATTAGATCTTCACCCTACTTATTCTACTAGTGGGAAAGCTGAGGCCTGAAGTGGTAAAGTGACTTAGAGTCATGCAAATAGTGCCTGGATGAGTTAAAAGGGGAAAGATTTTCTGATTTTTTTCTTGTCAGGTGTACGTTGCATTGTGTTGCAGGAAATGCACAGGGAAAGTGTAAAACAGAGCAGGAGAGAGAGGGGGAAAGCCACACACAAAGGAAAAGACAGGCAGGCAGGCACACATGTACACGCAGACTGAGCAAGCCACAAAGAGGCAAAAAAAGACAGAAATAGGGAGAGAAAGAAGAGCAAGACCAACAGTTGTACAGATTCAGACAAAGAGGGAAAGAAAGACCCGTCCTGAGAGACAGAATAACACAGCCTGCAGAGATAGACAAGAGACAGAGTTTAGAAAGAGGGGCAGACAGACATAGAAACACAGGGAGACAAACCCAAAGAGAAAGAGAGGAATACACGTGGAGTACACAAGCCATTGAGAGATCCAGAGAGGGATGGAACCCGAGATGAAAGACAGGGAGAGCATGAGAACAGGGGCAGAGTGGGCTAAGGAGGGCAGAGTGGGCTGAGGAGGGCAGAGGAAAATAACGCAGATAGTGGGATCTGCAGATATTTGTTTACTGGAAGTAAATCATCCTTCCAGATCATTTGGGGGCCCAGAACAGGTGGTGGGGAGAGAAAAAAGCTCAATGCTTAGCCTATTTTTTACAGGCAGACTGGAAAAAGGGTCTGGGGACAAAATGGGAACACTCCCTTGGGAAGAGGTCGGTCAGTGACCACCCAAGATCCCAGCAGCACACCCACTGGCCTCACACAGAACCTGGGCCACCCGCCCAGGATGGCCGTCAGCCCGCCCACCGCCTGGCTCCAGACTGATTACAGCCAAAGTGCTAAAAGGCTCCAGACCCCCCCTTTATGCCTTGCCCTGGTGATCCTGCCTCCCCAAATCTCCTCTTTCCCCTAGTTCCTGAATCCCTCTTTTCCTTGTGTCCTAGAGAGTAGTTTGTCCTGTTTAGCCACTAGCTGGATGCAGAGGACACTGCCCCACCAAGCCCTTCTCTTGATTAGGGGCTGGATGCTCCTTCCCTCCGAAGCCTGTTTGGCCTGGCCTCTTTGAGACACGTTCCATGTCTCGCCTGGGAGCTCATAAATACCAAGAAGAGGCCAGCCAGGCTGTGTAGAAAGCATGGATCCCCACATTACCCCCCTTAAAAGCCCCGGGTTCTTCCCAAGCTCTCTTTTCTCTGCATGGTGCCCAGGGGCAGGAGGTGGAGCACTAGGGGCCTGTGTGAACCTGGCCCCAATTCAAATGAGATCTGCCTTGGTTTGCAAAGAAATCTCAGGAAAGGCGTCTTGGGGCCCCTTGTGCAAGTAGCAGGCTCAGGAATTCCTTGACTCCTATCCAAGCCTCCCCCCAGCCCCTTCTTGGCCTTTCTCTCTGCTCATTACCATCCACACCATCTCCCACCCACCGGGAAAGAGAAGGTCATCGCCAAAGGGGCCCAGGAAAGGGGGGCCTTCTGGAGGATAGGCCAGGGCGGAGTAAGAGCTGTTTACCCACACCCAGCTCCCCTTAGCTCATCTCCACTCCCATCCAAGGGCCAGTAAGAATTCAAAGTCATTCAGCTACATACAGCTGAGAATAGGGTGAAAAATGGATCTTAACCCTAAGTGGCCTCACTGGGGAGCAGAGTGTGAGATGAAGCATCAAGGGTGAGAGGGAACCTTTCTCCTTTCGGCACCCACTTATGCAAAGGGCAGGGGGCTGTAGTGGCACCATAAGGAAAACCAGCTCTGATGGTTAGGTGGAAGCTGTCTGCTGGAGGCTCCAGAGAATCTGGCAGCCTGAGGAGGAGTGGGATGGGGGGTAGCGGGGTGGCCTGGGATTCTTGCCCAGGTCTCTGCCGATGCTACTGCACAACATGTCTGCAGTATTTAGCCTTGAACCCCAGCAGAGTCCTAGAGTGCCACCCTCAGCTGGCTTTATTACATTTGCATGAAAATGCCTTGGGAGTAAAAACTTTCTCCTTCCATGTCATTTAGGATGCCCTGGCCAGTGGTGGGCATACAGCAGGTGCTTAATAAGTGCTGACTTGACTCCATGCAGGGCCATGGAAACCAGTACTTGAGTCTCAAACAAGAAACTCTTCTCCCTGACTCCAGTGGGTTTGGGGATAAGTCAGAGAAACAGGTCGGGAGCTAGTCTGAGCCTCTGGCCTTGACCCTCTGCCTGGAAGCCCCCAAACTGGCCCTCGCGTGAGGAGCTGAGCTCTCCAATAGTATCTAGGACCTTGAGACTGAAAGTTTATTTTGAGATTTGAAGCTCCAAAGTGGCAGATCCCAGAAAACCTCTTCTCTGGCTCCGTAGTTGTTCTCTAGTTAAGTGGTTGAGTGCAGTTCCTGCAGTCAGCTGGCTCCTGCAGCCTGGGGTTCCTCCTGGGGAACTGGGGGCTGGGGGAGGGGGAGAGGAGAAGAAGAAGCAAAGCCCCATTCTGGGTTGCCCACTTTAGGGCAGAGGTGGCCATTTCAGAGTTGCTGATGTTTCTGGGGGGCCCCTCAGCTCAGAAACATTCACTAATCATTCAGCATCTATGTTGTGCCAAGACACGGTCCTACTTAACTGTGAAGACTGCTGAAACCAAATAAGGGGCCTCAGAATTGAGTTTGGGGCCCATGTGGATGAGTCCACCCAAGGTTAGATGTGATCATCTCCAACTCCTCCTCACTCACAACCCCAGGCCTATATGTAGAAATAAACACAGGGCCAGGGTCACACCCAGGTCTAAGCACACAGGGGAGTCTGGGAGAGGCTGCTGGAGCTGGAAGATTGCTACCCTGCAAAGGGGTGGGGATGGGCTGGGAGGAGGTGAAAGAGTGGTCCAAGGAAAAGGGGCCTATCCAGTAAGGAGCCTGAGCTCACTCCTCTGCCACCTGCCTCTCTCAGGGAAATTCTTGGAGTCTGTGCAATTCTAAGGATACAGCAGGTCATCTAGAGCCTATCAGACTGAAGGAAAGAAAGAAGGGGAGTCGGATGGCCAGATGGGACATGGCCACCATGATGGCCCTGCTTGGTCTCTGTATCCAACCCACTTCAACTCCAGTTTAGCTCCCCCCACCCAGGCCTGACAGACCAATGGTGGTAGGCACTTCTCTCCTCCCTAACTCAGCCCACCCTCCACTACCTGCCCAAACTCTTCCTCCCTAGCTCACTCTTGCTGTCCCCTACACACCTTAGAGTAGCTCCTTGCTTTTCCCTCCTTGAGGCCACCAGGCTTGTTTCCTCACTTTCTTAAGTCTCTGCTTGACTGTCACAGTCATGATCATCCTGGTCACAACTGCAACCCATCCACTGACAGTGCCCTATTTTTTTTCCTATTGCACTTACCATTCTAGCTTCTCTAAGCTTTACCTCTGATGTTTATTGTCCCCCAAAGCACCCAGTAGAATACAAACTCCATGAGGGCAGAAATTGTTTTGCTTTCCTGTACTCACTGATACACACCAAGTGCCTAGCATAGTCCTAGCACATGACAGGGAATAAATAAATATTTATTGAATTGATGAATGTACTTTGCCTCTTACCACAGAAAGTGGGGTAAGGGAAAGTGGGTGAGAGTGGAGAGAGGAGACAAAGGTCCTTGTGAACCCTCCTGCAGTAGCTCTGACTCAGATGTCTGCAGCTTCAGTGCAGCCAGCTGTGTGTGCCCTGTCCCTTAACACTCTGGAGTCTCTTATCTCCCCCACACCACAAAGGAAGAGAGACGGTGAGTTTGGGGTTGGGCAGTTACCAGCGTTGTTTACACCAGGACTTTATAATTTAAATAAATCACTGGGGAGAGTCATGAAAGACACCTCGGAATGAGGGAGCTAGGCGGGAGAACTTAAGCTGAAGCAAGGGTTAGGTCTAGAAGAACTCTCAAAGTTGGACGGCCCAGAGCTTTAAAAAGAATGTATACAGTGGGGGTCCGTGGCGCATGCCTGTCATCCCAGCTACTGGAGAGGATGAGGCAAGAAGATCCCAAGTTCCTTGCCAGCCTCGGCAATTTGGCTAGACCTTGTCTCAAAGTTTAAGAAAAAAAGAAGAGGGGATTAAGGGGTGTAGCTCGGGGGCAGAGCGCTTTCTAGCATGCTCGGAGCTCTGTGTTTCATCCCCTGTACCACAAAAGGAAAAATATATTGTTTCTATACCGCAACAAGGTCCACTCTACCCCGCAGCGCTCTACCTGCCAGCCTGGGAAGTGCGGGGGTGGGATAGAGGGAGGAGGAAAGGGGAATCGCTTTCAGCGGACAACCCTCCCGAACTTCCCGACTTACCACGCCCGCAGGAAGGGTGGAAAGGCGAAGGGGAGAAAAGGTCCAGGGCCTCCATTCTCTCAGCAGGACCCCCACCCTGGCCTCCGGTGCGGGAAAACCGCCCAGCTGTTTCTGATTCTTTCCTACTCGCAGCCCCGCCCGAAGGGGTGGAGGACCGAGACACTGTGGGAGAGACAGAGCTCTGCGGAAAACGGGACGTAAGGGCCTGGGCGTCCGCGTCGGGTCCGCAGGTGTGCCTTCTTGGCGTCGGCCATTGATTGATTCCCCGATCCCAGGCTGGAGAAAGCACCCGGGCGGGGCAGGTGGGTAGGCATTGTGTCTAAATGTTGTGGTGAAAGGGGAGATCAGTGCAGTGGATCGGAAGATGTAGGGAATCAGAGAATCCCCTAGCTGAAACCAGATGCCCACCGCGCCTCTGTAGGCAAGTGTTGAAAAGGGAGTTAAGATTCTCCTGCCACTCCGGTGGCAGGGTTTCTACCCATTTCACAGAAGTGCAAGATGGAGAGGACCCAACGAAAAGAGTGCATCTTGTGTGCTCAGCTCCACTGTCACTGTAGGTGAGGAAACAGGGAGAAGTGTCTGCAACCCCCTTCCATTCCGTACGCCTTGCCATCAACTACAGCTGCAGAAATTGCCGAACGAAGGGCGCTAGGACCCGGTGGCACAGCATCAGTAGGGACTGGGCGCTACGGGCGCTGAAGGGCGCTGCTGTCCCGGTCGCGTGGCGCCCGAGCAGGTGGGGGCGCAGCGCTGCGACGCGCTGGAGAGCCCAGGGGCGGAGGCGGCCGCCACACCTAGGGTGTCGCGGAGCGCCCGGGTCTGGCGCAGGCGGAGTCGCCTAGAAGGCCGCGCGTGTCCCCGGTCTCGGCCCCGCCCCACGCCGTCCAATGAGAGCCCGCGAGCTGGAGGGGCTGTCCGCACTTTCGGCCCCGCAGCTCCACACGGTGCCTCTGAACCTCTGACACCGCACCTCGTGCTCTGGCAACGCGCCCCAAGACTTCGGCTCCACGCCCCGTCGTGGATTTCCCGACACGGCAACTTACGATCTTTCCCGGACCCCACGCCCGGCTCTCGGACTCTGCGTGATCGCAGGTCCCCAACCGACTGCGAACCCCATGGCCACCCAGAGGGGTGAGGTAGGAGCAGCCTGAGTAACCCCAGCCTGTGCCCCGTCCACGCCCCTGCGGGCTGTGCGGCGGGCGTCTTCGGGGAGCTATGCTGAAGCCTGGTGGTGCGGAGGAAGCCGCGCAGCTCGCCCCTCGGCGCGCCCGCGCCCTTGCCCCTGCGCCGGTGCCTAGACCCGTCCTCCCCGACGTCTCTCCAGCTTCGGCCCGCTTAGGTCTTGCCTGCCTTCTTCTTCTGCTGCTGACTCTGCCGGCCCGTGTAGACACGTCCTGGTGGTGAGTTGTGGCTCTTCGGGTTGGGCGGATGAAACGTTGGGTCAGAGGCTGGAGGCGCCAATAGGGAATATACAGCTCCCTGCGCAGCCAGCTCAAGGGACCAGGTCGCTTGACAGAACTAAAGGGAGTCCCTGCAGTACGGTCAACTGAAGTCGGGAAGTAGCCAGAGTGGAGTATGGGGGCGATGAGGCGCCGTGTCCTACTCCCCTGGTGAGGGAAGGTGCTGGGCTTTTGAACACCCCATAGTTGAGGTTCCCCAGGCCCCATGGGCTGTACCCCATCTATTCCATTCAACTCAAGCCCTGTAGGGCAGAAGTTGCCTTCTGTTGAGTTCAATGAACCAGACCCCCTTTAGGTGGCTGTTCCGCAGGGCCCTCAATCGCCAGCTTTAGAAGTGAAACCGAGGCAAAACCACCCCATTAATCCCCACAATTAAAACAAACAAAACACTTGGGTTTGCATAATCTGGGCATTTGTCTTAAACCTTGGCTTTGAGGAGATCACTTGGAACTTTGTCTTCCTCGTTTTTTTTTCCCCCCCTTATCCAGAGGACCTTATCTCCCAGAGGCTTCTGGAATCCCCAAGTACTGAGATACCTTCTCTCCTCAGATCTGTCGCAGGCCTGGACTCCAGACCTTCACAAGAGGCAAGAGGCATTAAAAATACATTGGATAGCCATTGTGGTAGCGCAAGCCTGTAATCCCAGCCACTCAGGAGGCTGAGGCAGGAGAATTGCAGGTCCAAGGCTAGCATGAGCAATTTTTAGTGTCTCAAAATAAAAAGGGCTGACATGTAGTTCAGAGGTAGAGGGTGCTTGCCTAGCATGTGTGAGGTCTGGCGTTAGAGATCCCCTGTATGTTGGGTGTGTGTGGGGGGGCAATCCACTGTATGTTTTTGCAGAACTGACCCATCTCCACGTGCTTCAAAGCATTGGATGGCACTTATACCCTTCTCTCAGGAAAAAGAGCTGCAGGCCCCTGCCCCCACCACACACCTTGGGGAGGGGCAGGGCAAGGGGAAAGAGTTGGACTGAGAAGATTCTATCTTCTCATCTTTCCTCTTCACCTACCGGCCACCCGCCCCCCCTGCCCCTCCGCCCCAATCAAACTGGCTTCTTGGACTGGGTTAGTGCCTCTACCATGCTGTGCCCCCCACTTACTTTTCTTACTGTGCTCCTCCTCCCTTGCAACAGGCCACCTCATCCCCACCCCCACATACACTGTGGTCTCTTCTCCTCTTGCACCCTGTGGCTTTTCTCCTCTTGACTTGGAATCTTGGCTGGAAGGGGAGAGGGTAGCTGGCTGAGGGGCCGGCCAGCTTGGGCTGCAGATTCCTATCATTTCAAGATGCGTTGCTCTCCATCCCCACCCCCACCCCTGTTTTCCTGTAGAAGAAAATTCTCTTTTGGATCTTTTTTTTATCTCTGATGTGTTGGGGAAGGCAAGGAGGGAGGTTCTGGATGGGAGAGCAGGCGGCCTATATCTTACATCTGGCTTGAAACATTCCTTTAGAAAGAGAAAGGGAAAAAGGGAGACAGGAAAAAAATCTTTAAATTATTCAGAATGAAATTCAAAGCCACCCTTTACCTTCATGGATCAGTTTAGCTTTGGACTTATATCTTCTGGATCCCTATGGAGACAGCATGAGAGCATGAAGTGACCACTGCACATCTTTATGCAGCCCAATTTACAATTTGGTTTTGCAACTCAATTTGCAATTTGGTTTTATGAACTCTTGTTTCTTGCCAGTGTGGGAGGCAGTCTTGGGGACCATTTGGTGTTTAGTTGAGGAAATCACTGACAATGTCACATCCTGCTACTGCTTCCTAAAGACCCAAGGGGCATTGTTTGTAGTCTATTTTTTTATCCTTGGCTGCTCCCCTTCTTTTCTCCCTCTATTACCCTTTCCCCACATGGTTCATATTAATGATTTTGGAAAAATTCTTGAGATGGAAGAGCTTTGAAGGGAGAGGCAGGTGACACACAAAGGGACTTAGCAGTCCCTGTGAAATGGAGGAAGAAAGCAAAAGGGCTAGCAGAGGGAGAAGGTGCAGAGGTTGTTTCAGTCTCCTTGACCCCCACCTGTCACAGCTGCAGGCCCAGATGCCTGCCTCAGTGGTTTCCTCTTCTAGGACAAGGTGGAAAGTTGAGGTCTGAAGGCAGATCAGATCCCCAATGTGATTCTTTTTTTTTTTTTCCCTTAAGAGAAAATCCACCAAACTTGATATTTTGTACAACCCTTTGAAGAGATGTATACTGACTTCAGTGTATGTCCTTGTTCCACTGTGGAGCAGAAGGCTAACAGCAATGTTACCAGCTGATAGTCTGCTCTTCCTTCTGGCCCTACATTCTTCTCCTTCCTCTCCAACCCTCCTTCCTTCCCTCCACCCTTAATTAGAGGAAAAAATGGATGGTTTCTTCTTAGTCTATGACAAACAAGAAAAGGGGACTTCTGTCATGTGCTTCCCTGTTCTATGTTGTAGGGGGTTGGATGTAGGGGATCAAAAGAGTAGGGCTATGTTCCTGGGCTCACAAATAAAGAAAAATAGAGAGTGGTATTATATTAGCATTACAATTATGACCAACAGTTGAAATTTAGTGAGTCCTTACTAAACTCCAGGAACTATGGCCAAGCACCTTATAAGCATCATCTTTAATCCCTAGAATAATAATCCAGTGAGGGGTACTACTATCCCTGTTTCACAAATAACGAAGTGAGGGAAAAGAGAGGAGCAGTAAAGAAACTTGCCCAAGCCAGATATGGTTGTACAAGAGGCTGAGGCAAGAGGCTCACCAGTTTTGAGACCAGCCTGAGAGACTTAAAATAAAAAGAAAGGACTGGCGGCATAGCTCAGAGGTATAGCAATTGCCTAGAATGTGCAAGTCCCTGGGTTCAAAACCCAGTATGAAAAGAAAGAAAGAAACTTGCTTAAGTTTATGCCAATCTTGAAGCCAAAGTGTTTGGCTGTATGCCTCTCTTACCCCTGGAATAAAAGAGAACTTGGACTTTCAAGTCAGATGGCCTTTTTTGTTTTAGTTATAGTCGGACACAATACTTTTATTTATTTATTTATTATTTTTTTAATGTGGTGCCAAGGATCGAACCCAGGGCCTCCCACTTGCTAGGTGAGCACTCTACCACTGAGCCACAACCCCAATCCCCAGATGGCCTTTGTTTATCCTGGGTTTTCTCCAACTATTCCTGATACAGTGGAATAGTTTTACTTACTGTTCCTGAACCTCAGTTTCTTCACCTATAAAATGGATCTTACTTTTCTCTCTCTCTCTCTCTGGATTTTTGTACAAAAAATGTCTCACAAACCATAAAGCACTAACAAATGCTGTGGTATTAAGAGCAGATTTGGGGGCTAGGGATGTGACTCAGTTGTAGAGCACTTGCCTAGCATGTGCAAAGCCCTGGGT
Organism: Callospermophilus lateralis; assembly: GCF_048772815.1. NCBI lineage: Eukaryota > Metazoa > Chordata > Mammalia > Rodentia > Sciuridae > Callospermophilus > Callospermophilus lateralis. The sequence goes on along the minus strand of NC_135311.1, from coordinate 25,540,394 downwards.
TCAATCCCCAGTTCCTTGAAAAGAAAAAAAGAGATTTGGAGAGGCTAATAGTTTTATTCCTGTGTTCAAAATCCTATATGTGTGTGGCTGAACTATGTGTATTAAGAGATCTACACAAAAGGGGGAGAGAGAAAAAAAAAAGAGGATCTTTGGCCTCATTAAAAGGACACAAACATAAAACATCTGCAAATAGACTGGCAGTGTTGACAAGGAGTAAAGCTGTAACTGAAATGAAGTTTATGGCTAGCTAAGGAGATGGAAGTTGGGGATACATCAGAGCAGTTAGTTGTTTATTCAACAAAATTACTGAGTACCTACTATGTGCTGGACACTATTCTCAGTGCTGAGGATATGAATGTGAACAAAACAAAGAGTTGGGGGTACGGCTCAATAGAAGAGGGCTTGCCTGGTACGAGTGAAGTGCTAGGTTCAATAGCCAGCATCATCTTGTCCCAAGAGAAGATAAAAACAAGAGACAAGAATTCTTGCCTTCGTGGAGCAGCGTGATTGTGGGAAAATGCAGACTCTGATTTAGTCAGCCTGGGGTAGAGCTTGAGTTTCTAACAAATTCCCAGATGATGCAGATATTTTGTGTGCTCTAGGGACTATACTTTGAGTAGTAGTAAGGGTCTGGGGCAGAGTGTAAATCAAGAGGAAATGTGAATTAGTCAAAAGCAGGTGAAGGGAGAGCATGCTGGTATAGGAAGCAGGGAAGAAAGTGAAGAATTTACTTTTGGGAGGGGAAAACAAAGCTGGAGAGTTAGGGGCATCTAACATCCTCTCCCAAACCATTAAGCTGGGGGATACCTTAAACATCTGTGTGCCCCTAACAGATGAACTCAGTGCTGGGTACATGGCAGTCATTTTGTAAGCATGTGGTGAACTGCAAAGAGATGGACTTGAGTTCAGTCTCAGCATTATTGGAAGCCCCCACACTGACAACTGGGGCCAACTACTAGCCAGCAGGCAAACCCCATGCTCTGCAAGGTCTTGAAGCAGTTACTTAGTGGGGTAAGTAGAAAAACCTAATTATCTTGCCATCTTAGATTCTGAACAGATGTTCCCACGCTCATTGAGGATGTAATAAGAGGGACCAATGTGGGCTGCAGCAGAATGGACTTAAGTCAGACCACAGAAAGGCCTTTTCGCCAGAGTTTGGCCCGCCCCACTCCAGTCTGTCTCATGAGTGCTGGATTATTGGTCTCACGTTCCCATCCAACCCCCCTCCTCCCAAGCCGTCTCAGGAAAAAAACAAAACAAAGCAAAACCCCCCAAAACCAAAAACACCCATTGCCTAGAGCAGTACTCTTATGGGGAAGCAGAAAGGCGGCAAGACAGGGAAGAGCTCCAACTCCAACGTCTTGATTCTCCAAACAAAGCACCACAGCAGTGGGTGTAACTCAGGGCTGTGCGTCAGGCAGCCCTTTCCGGCCTGGCCCAGCCTGGGGTGTTTATTTTGTTTGTTCCTGGAAGCTGCAGCCCTGATGGACAGTGCTGGGGACACTGATTCCATGGGATTTGTTAGAAGAGGGCCAGCCTCTCACCCCTCCCTCGGGACAGATGGAGCCCATCAGCCCTGCTGAGTTCCCAAAGAGGCAAGCATCAGCCCTCCTGTGTTTGTTTGAGTTGGTGTCACCAGTGGTGATCCAGTCTGTGGGTGAGGGCTGGCTGTGGGAATGTATGGGGGGAAGGGACACAGGGCCTAGGGCAGTTTGGTTTTTCCCTTCCCCCACTGTCTGCCCTCCCTTCACTTCACCCACTTCTAGACCCATTTTGGGGCAGTTCCCAAACCACTGGCTCATTCATAGCTCAGACCAAAGCTTTTCTGTCTGCAGCAGCAACTGTTCTCCCCCCACCTGTTCAGAAGAGGGGAGTGTCCCTCTGGGGTGTTTTGCACAGAACAGAGAGTGGACTGCAAATCAAAGGTACTATGGGATTGCAAAGATAGGAGTGAGAAGCAGAGCTGGGCTGCTGAGCCAAAGGAAATAGATGAATGACTCTGAACTCTTGGTGGCTTCTTGGGGAGAAAGGGTGATATACCCGTTTTCTCTGCAAAATGCTCTTCCCAAGGTTTGTGATGGTGTCCAGGGCCAAGAGCATTTGAAAGAAAATAGTGAGTGCCTTGAGAAACTGGAGAATGAATGATTCTAGTGACCCACCTATCCTTTAGGAGCCCATCTCAGTTATCTTCTTAAAACTGTTCAAACTGGGCAGTTGGGGGACTGGAGTATTTTATCTTGGCTTTTGGCTTCTCACTGCAAACAGCTTTCTGTTCATGCAGGTCTATCCAGGGCATTGTACCTTATAGGCTAGGAAAAGTGATTTTAAAAATCTTCCTTAGTTAAGGAAGGCCTTGGAGCCTGAAAATAAAAGGGGAGAGGTTCGGAGGTGGGGGGAGTCTTTCTCCCTTAAAATATTGAAAATATTGGGAATGAGATTTTTTTTTTTTTTTTTTTTTTTAGCTATATGAGTCTAACTAAAGCTGTAAACATTACTCAGAATTGTCCACTATGTCTCTTCCTGCCCATCCCTCCCTGTTTCCATCCCCCTGTCTTCATGGACCAGCCACTCGGGACGTTCCTCTTCATGTGGGTTTAAGAGTGTTGTCTCAGACCCTTGTTTTGTTAGTTTACTTTTCTGTGAGGATTTTAATGTTTATTAAATAAACAGGCAATGGGTTTGTGTGACATGCCCACAGCTTCTGTGTATATGACACATGCCTGGCCTATGTTCTGGGAGTGTGTGTCACTTTGGCCTTTGGCTGGGGAACTGGTAATGTGGGAGACCACCAATTACTCTTTCTGCAACTGTGTAACTATTTCTTCAGAGCTTGTGGGGAATAGTTCTACCCATCAGCCTCAGGGAATGTGGGTTGGGGGAAGGGCAAGGAATCTAATCTAATATAGATATAAAACATTCCCCCTACCCTTTATCCCCTTCCTGATGCAGAAAAGAGATCGGATGCTCTGACAGGGCCATCTCCACCTTACAGGTACATTGGGGCACTAGGGGCCCGAGTGATCTGTGACAATATCCCTGGTTTGGTGAGCCGGCAGCGGCAGCTGTGCCAGCGTTACCCAGATATCATGCGCTCAGTGGGTGAAGGTGCCCGAGAATGGATCCGAGAGTGTCAGCACCAGTTCCGCCATCACCGCTGGAACTGCACCACGCTGGACCGGGACCACACTGTCTTTGGCCGTGTCATGCTCAGAAGTAGGGGCCTCTTTCATCCTGCTTCAGCTCCTTCCCTCTGTATGCTTAAGGATTGTGGGGAGGGGGAGGTATGATCCTCCCTACTCTCTTCCCACACTACTTCATAATTAGAACACAGGATATAGTTGGGAACAGACACTTAGTACCTTATTATTTTGTAGGCAGAGCCCCCTCTAAATCACAGTGGTTTGGAATGATGGCACAGAGGTAGAGCCTTCCCTATCTTCATCTTCATCTTTTACCCTCATTTTCTCTGCTCTCCCCATTCCCCATTCTGAGGGGGCATCCATGCACTATAAGGATGCAGACCAGAGATACAGTCACCCTAACACTCCCAACACTACAGTAATAGGAACAAAAGATAAACAGAAAGGTGATATGTAAATATTTGGAGAGTTAGTGGCTTGGCCCTAGCTCAGCAACAAAGCTAAGCAGAGCTAGACAGTAAACTAGGAGAAAGGGAACGAGTTGGGAATCTGGAGGTGTCAGGGGTATAGGGATGATGAGTTATCAGGCCCCAAGAACAGGCAGGGAAGGTAGCATATCTTCCTAAAAAGACCCCTGGGCTGGGGTCCAGATAGTAGGGGAACTGTCCAGCAGTGTGGGCCTGAAAAGCCTTGAATGTGGACGCAAGCAGGCTTAACCATACCGGTGTACCAGTGGTGAGGATGATGCATCATGGGACTTGTCAATGGAAGGACCCAAGAAAATTGGAAGGAAACAAGAGTAAAGTCAGCCCAACAGGTCAGATGTACAAAGAAGTGGGTAGAGAATACTGAGGGCTAAGGGAAGAGATCAGATAATCTGAGGAATGCTCTTGGAAGGGAAGGACACCTTGAATGAGGGAAATATAGTGGGTGGCTCCGGGAAAGAAGAGGAGAGGAAGGGAGGTATCTGAGACTGGATAGGTTCAAGAAGGGGACAGACGTGGACCTCTTTCCTGATATGCCTCTACCTTTCTCTAGGTAGCCGGGAAGCAGCATTTGTATATGCCATCTCATCAGCAGGGGTGGTCCACGCTATCACTCGTGCCTGTAGCCAGGGTGAATTAAGCGTGTGCAGCTGTGATCCCTATACCCGTGGTCGACACCATGACCAACGGGGGGACTTTGACTGGGGTGGCTGCAGTGACAACATCCACTATGGTGTCCGCTTTGCTAAGGCATTTGTGGATGCCAAGGAGAAGAGGCTTAAGGACGCTCGGGCCCTCATGAACTTACATAATAACCGCTGTGGTCGCACGGTTAGTATTCATGTCTCTGTGTATACATTCATGTTTGCTGGGGATGACCAGTTTGTGTAACCATAGACTAAATGTGAAGGTAGAAGAGCTGAAGGCTTCTGGATTTCCTTCATAAGCCCCAATATCCCATAAAGGGGAGTACGAAATGCAAAGGAGCTTGGCAATGCCTAGATTCCACCAGGTTTCCACATAGATGGAAAGTAACTTTTCAAAGATGATGAGAACTGCCTTCATAAAGACTGAGGAAATAAGAGGTTGTTCTAGCCTGTTCACTGGTAATGTGAACACATAAAGTGCTGGAAAACAACACATTACAAAAGCAGAAGGTACTTGATACTTTAAAATGTGAAAACTACAGGACAAGTGAGCACATTGTAATCGTGAGCAGAACCTGTGGCTCTATAATCCAATAAGCTGTCATAACAAGTACTATTGGCCAGGGTGGTTCCTAGAAGAGGAGTTTCTTTAACTGGATCAGGAAGAATGGGTGGGATCTGATGGGAGAGAATCACTAAGGGCTTGACCAGGTGGCCAGGGCCAGCAGATCATAGAGCACTCATTCTTTTGGCCCTAGGGATGTCTAAAATGTGCCCTGGCCAGTGATTCTCCTTTACCTGCCTCCTCCCCACATCCAGGCTGTGCGGCGGTTTCTGAAGCTAGAGTGTAAGTGCCACGGTGTGAGCGGCTCCTGTACTCTGCGCACCTGCTGGCGTGCACTGTCAGACTTCCGCCGCACAGGTGATTATCTGCGACGGCGCTATGATGGGGCTGTGCAGGTGACGGCCACCCAGGATGGTGCCAACTTCACAGCAGCCCGCCAAGGCTATCGCCGTGCCACTCGAACTGATCTTGTCTACTTTGACAACTCCCCAGATTACTGTGTCTTGGACAAAGCTGCAGGTGAGTAGTGAAGTGGGCAGAGACATGGAGTCCAAGTTCTTGGTACAGGCATCACTGGTTAATCATGGTTTGTTCAGTCCCAGGAATCAGGTAAGAAGATGCTATAGGAGGATTCAGTCTCCTCCCTACGTGAAAACCTGGTCATGAGACTGGTCCACCAGGTCCAATGCTACCTACACTGAGAGGTGGTCATTAGCTCCTTGAGGCCTGGGGCCACATAGTGCTCCTTTGTATTCCCAGCATCTGGGATATAGTAGGCACGCTCCCAAGATGTTTAAGTAAGTTTTTTCAGTTCTGAAAACTTATGTGAGCTACACAGAAGCACAAGATACCAAGCCTTTGGCTCTTTGCAGTCTAGCTAAAAAAAAGTGAGATTAGGGCTGGAGATGTTGCTCATTGGTAAGCACTGGCCTAGCATAGAACGCACAGGCCCTGGGTTTGATCCCCTCAGCACTGCCCCCGAAAAAAGAGAGAGAGAGAGAGAGAGAGAGAGAGAGAGAGAAAGAGTGAGTAATGGGTAAATGGGTAAGCAAATGCAACTACAAAGAGAGATGACAGTTGAAACTAAGAAAAGTTTATTTGAAAATATAGAATTTAAACTGCTCTTTGAAGGGTGAGGATTCTCTGGATAGCTAGAGAGAAGACTAGACAGATGCTGGGTGCAATAGCGCAGGCCTATAATCCTGGCAACTCAGAAGGCCAAGGAAGGATGATCCCAGGTTCAAGGCCAGCCTGGACAACTGAGTCACACCCTATCTCAAAATTAAAAGAATAAAGACCTAAGGATGTTGCTCAGTGATAGAATACCCTTAGGTTAAATTCCCAGTACTGGGGGGGGGGGATAAAGAAAAAGAATAGATACTGTGCACAGGAACAGAGTGGTAGAGAAAGTCCATGATCTGGTTCAGGGACAGAGCAGATCAATCTTACTGAGTAAATGTTTCTGGCAAGGGGAATTAAAGGTAGAAAGATAAGCAGGAACTAGATCATGAATGATACTGAAAAGCTACATCTAGTGTACTACCATTTAACATTCTAAAATGGAGTCAGGGAAACAAGGAAAGAGGAGATCCACACTGAAGGCTTTACCTAAAAAGTAACAAATGGCTGGTACCAGGCAGAAAATTGATGTTTTTCAGTCTCTTGTAGATAATTGTGGTGGAGTTTTTGGGAATGCTGGAAAGGTACTTCAACAAAGTGGAAGCTGCATCCTGGCTTATAGTTTCTGGTTTAGATGGGTTAAACTGGGAATAACATGCAGTGTAACAGAACTGCTTCTCTTCTGGTGACTGTCATGGAGCTCCCAGGCTTTTTTTCTGCAGACTCAAGAGTCAGAACTTTGGTGAGGTAGAGCCAAAAACCTCAGCTGTCTTCTGTACTGTTTGTTTTTACTCATCACTGTCCTTCCTGGAGAGGCAAGGGGCCCGAGTAAAACTGAGCAGAAACAGGGTAAAGCTCAGTATGTGTACTTTGCAGGGTGCTAAAAGAAAGGCTGGGCAAGCCCTGCTGATTGCCACACTGAGTTCCCTCCACTAGGTGAGTTTTCCAGTTGGTCTAATTCAGAGGGTTAATCACCAGATACCTGGGAATGATTCCTTAACATCTGAGGTGTAAGCCTTTTTTTTTTTTTTTGGCAGTATTGGGGACTGAACCTAAGGGCACTCTATCACTAAGCTATATATCCAACCCTTTTTATTTTTAATTTTGAGAAAAAGACTTGCTAAGTTGCCCAGGCTGTACCTGAACTTGGGATCCTTTTGCCTCAACCTCCTGAATGTAAGCTTATTTTGCCTTACCTAAAATGCATCTTTAGGGAAGAATCTTTGGAATTAGGGAAGATAGGTCATATGTGTATTAGTTTCCCTCTGTGGCATAAAATTAGGTCTCATAAAACTCAAAGTGGGACCTGGAATACAAAGGGTATACAGCTCATCCTAGGAGCCATTGGAATTATGAGACTAACATATATGTAAAATAATATAGGTAGAAAGGTAAGAAGGAAGGGTGGGGAGAGGGGGAGAGAGAAAGAGAGACAAGAAAGAAGGAAGAATAATACATACAATCACTGCTCTAGAGTCAGCCCAAACTCTAGAGCAGTGATTTCCTGACATTTGGGGTTGTATACTCCAATCATTAAGAAGAAAAAAAGAGCCAGGAGCAGTGGCACACACCTGTAATTCCAGTACCTTGGGAGGCTGAGGCAGGAGGATCACGAGTTCAAAGCCAGCCTTAGCAACTTAGTGAGGCACTTATGCAACTCAGAGAGACCTTCTAGGAAAAAAATATTGAAAAAGGGCTGGGTATGTGGCTCAGTGGTTAACACCCCTAGGTTCAATCCCCAGTACCAAGAAAGAAAAAAGAAAGAAAGAAAAAAGCATGTACCTCCATTATATTCATATTTACTATTTACTTATATCTATTGTTTCACTATACTCATATATAATAAAATATGCATAATATATATCCCTAAAATAGAAATTTTAAACCAATGGATAAAATACCAATAGAGAAGTTCTAGCATGTTATCCCTATATCCCAGAGGAATGTGAATACTACTGCTATCTAAATTAGTTAATCCATTCTCTTTTTTGAACTTCCATGCCAGTTACTTCTCATCTCTTGGTCCTTATTAATAAGGTCCAACCCATAGAAAATTCTGACTTTAATTTTTCTGTTGACAGGATCTCTTTTGCAATTGATCAAAATATAGTCCTGAGCATTCCCTATGCAGGCGGAAAACATAAAATTAGGTCTCATAAAACTCAAAGTGGGGCCTGGAATTCAAAGGGTATTCTTACCCTTCAAAAAGTTCTTGCTATGGGCTGGGGTTGTGGCTCAGCAGTAGAGTGCTCGCCTAGCATGTACGAGGCCCTGGGTTCGATCCTCTGCACCACATTAAAAATAAATAAACTAAAGGTATTGTATCCACCTACAACTAAAAAATACTTAAAAAAAAAGTTCTTGCTATAAGGGGTCATACAAAGAATATTCATTAGGAACTCCTTAGAGATAAGTCTTCAACCAGTCATGCTAATCAGTGCACCTCCTTATCTGAACAGAGATTATAGATTTAATAATCCCCTAAATTAGATGTTACTATTATTTCCATTTACATATGAGAAAACTAAGGCCCAGAGACATTAATTAACTTGATAAGTCACACAGCTAAGAAGTGGCAGAACTGGTATTTGAATCTAGACAATTTGAAGTCTGAGCTCACTCTATACTTCTTCTCAGTATAGTAGTATAGTACAATTTAATAAAATATAAACCAAGGTCCAAAATACTAAAAAATGGTATCAAGATTACAGTTGTGGTAAGATGTCTTAGAAGAGATAAATTATAGGCTAAATTTTTATTGTAGTTGTTGTTTTACTGATATTTTTGGGGGGAAGGAGGTGAGGTATTGGGGATTAAACCCAAACCACTTTACCACTGAGATACATTCCCCAGACCTTTTTATTTTTTATTTTGAGTCAGGGTCTTGGTAAGTCCCAGGCTTACCTTGAACTTGTAATCTTCCTATTTCAGTTGAGTAGGGAGGTATGTACCACGATGCCTGGCTGTTGTTTTATTTTTATTTTTTGGTGGGGGATAACTGAGGGTTGAACTCAGTGGCACTCAATCACTAAGCAACAACCCCAGCCTTTTTTGTATTTTTATTTAGAGACAGGGTCTCACTGAGTTGCTTAGCACCTTGCTGTTGCTGAGGCTGGCTCTGAATACTCTATTCTCCTGCCTCAGCCTCCCAAGCCACTGGGATTACAGGAGTGTGTCATGGCACCCATCTGTTTTACTGTTTATTATAGAAAATTTCAAACATAAAAAACCTCACCACGCTTTAATAATTATGAACATTTAAAGTTATATTTTGAAGAGGATATAAAAATTGTTTATTGGCAGGGAGAGAACTGCAGGTGAAATCAATAGCCTCTGAGAAGCCTTGATGGTAGGAAATAATAACTCTGGTTTAGAGGGCAATGAGGGAATGATCATTTTGGCTACAGGATGTATTTTCAGAAGAGAGATTCTTTATGGCTTCCTCCTGAGAATGTGGATGAGGTTGTCCAGAGCTGCTGAAGTAAGAGATAACTTGGTTTTCACTCTGTCTCTTTCCCAACCCAGGTTCCCTAGGCACTGCAGGTCGTGTTTGCAGCAAGACATCTAAAGGAACAGATGGTTGTGAAATCATGTGCTGTGGCCGAGGGTACGACACAACTCGAGTCACTCGTGTCACTCAGTGTGAGTGCAAATTCCACTGGTGCTGTGCTGTGCGATGCAAGGAGTGCAGAAACACTGTGGATGTCCATACTTGCAAGGCCCCCAAGAAGGCAGAGTGGCTGGACCAGACCTGAACACACAGATACCTCACCATCCCTCCACTTCAAGCCTCCCAACTCAAAAGCACAAGATCCTTACATGCACACCTTTCTTCACCCTCAACCCTGGGCGGCTATAGCTTCTATTTAAGGACTTGGAGAATAATCCAGAAGGACTCTGGTGTCCTGGTTCCTTAGCCCTGGGAAGGAGTTAATAGGGGATACAAGAAACTGAGTGGCTCCCTGATTTCCCCTTTGGAGGTTTGAAGGGAGAGCAGAAGAAGTAGGGGGTCTACAGAGTGATTTGAGTTGCACTAAAGTACCTGGTCAAGGCTCATTTTCCTTTCCCTTGCACTGGTTTCTAATACTTCTTGGATGTGTAAGAGAAAGGGTACCTGGAAACAGCTTTCTTTTGACCCTACCCTGGCTGAGGGTGGACAGGACAGAGATGATACTGCATGATCCTTTTCTGAAGACAGTTTGAGCAGACTGTGTGGTTCTCCAAGAGATACTCTTAGGCTAAGCATTCTACTATCAAGAGCCTAAGATTACTAGAGTTAGCCATAGAGGATAAAGTTCCATTCATGTGCTCATATGATTATAAACTGCTGTGTTTTATAGGGGAAAAAATCATATGACTACAAACACACATTCTTTTTCTTTTCTACCTATATCAGAGAGTACTGCTTCTTTTGCTCACTTGTTGCCTGTTCAAACTGAGGTGGCATGCAATGGTTTCCATGTTTAACAAATCTTGAGAACATCCTGGAACAGTACTGGGAGAGTACACATTATTCTGGAGGTTAGTTAGGTTTGGGAAACACTAAGTAAAAGGTAGGTAACTCGTGGAGGGTGGGAAAGGGTAAAGAAAAGCTGATCTCAAGGGCACATGAGGCATCAGTTACACTAGGAAGGTAATGATCTATGGCTTTGGTAATTCTTTAGGAGAGGATCCTAACTTTTGAATCTAAGGGTAGGAGTCACTGGATACATAAAGAGAGCTGGGGCTTAGGCCAAAATGATAAATATCTTAGAAATCAATAATAGCCTTCCCCCATTTACTTGTTATCTTTATTTAGTGATTCTCCAAGTCCTAGTGATGATTAATATTCACTCCACATTTGGCTTAAATAGGGGAGGATTCCTTCCATGCTACTACCTGTTGCCTAACTTAGGTTTGTAGTAGTGAAGTCTCTAGAGATAGCAGGTTTAATAATGGACAGAGTCCCCAAAACCTAATTTTATGTGACTTAGTGGTTATCTCTTGCCTGTTGGTATTTTAAACTAGCAGAGTGGTATAGGAACTTTCAGTGAAGAATTGGGTTAAAATCACAGTTGTGTCACTTATTGGTTTTTGTATTTTCAGTAAGATCCCTAAATTCTCTGAACTTCTACTTTTGTAAAATTTATTTTTGTAAAATTAGGGTATGTACCTGACTGAATTATTGAGACACTCTTCACCAAAGCCCCAGACGGGTCAAATATCATCATAACTTCTCTAGGGACTTCTAATTTAGGAATGTATGGTCTTGACAATAGGCTATAGACTAAGGGGCTTACAAAATAATCTGGATATAGGCCCCCTTTCCTTTCCCAAGTTCCTTTCCCACATCCCTTAGGGTCCTCATATGTTTGTGGAGCAACATCACTCTGTAGAGGCAGCAGGAAGTTGGGAGAGCCACAGTTCTGGACCTTGGGGGGCAGATTTATTTGAATGATAGGACTAATATTTATGTAACCTGCTGAGACCTGTGTGGGAGAGTTTAGGGTGGTTTTTCTTTGGTGAGGAGATTTGCTCCAATTTCAAATCCATTAACACAAAACATGAGCTAGTCAGGGTCGTTGTGGTCTGCGGTGAAGAGATGCCTGTGGAGAAATGGGACTGAGTGAGTCAGGCCAAGGGAATGTCTTCCTTGCAGAATGGAGTCAACTGGATAACTGGTGAACCAGTGTTGGGATTAGATAGGGGGTGGGGAGAAAAGTTTCTGACATCTTGGGCTGGGATTAAGAGGAAGAAAGATTTGGAATAGTAAGAAGGTAAAGGGGGCCATGGCCAGTCTAAACTCAGGAACAGCATTGAATGGATTCACTAATACTGCCATGTATACCAGACTGCTGAGAAGAGCCTCAGGTCCCAGCTAGCCCTGCTCTTTCAAGAACATCCAGATACCACATTAAAGATGGCATAGGCCTTTCAAGAGAAGTCAACCTGAGTTAAAAACTACCTATGCCCTATTATTGATTCTTTGATTTTTGGTTCTTACCCTGTTAAAGGAAGTGAGTAGATCTCTTCTGGCATCTCATATTACTCTATGCTTTTTTCTCCGAGCTCCAAATTCTAGCTTACAAAGATGCAGATTTTGCAACTTCCTATAATTGGTTAAGAGAACAAGCTGTCCAGAGAGTGAGAAGGATAAGCAAAAGAAAAGATATCTATTTCAGCCCCAATACAGAAGCTGTATGGCTAAGCAATTAAATTTTTCCTCTTAGTCCTTAATTTGCTTCTGCATTCCAATTAGCTTTAGACAATTGGCGTTCGTTCTGCACTATACAAACAAACTAATTTATTTGGAACAAGCAACGAAATGAGAACTTTATTTGGTGTGGTCAAGACTCCATTTCTGTTACTCCTCCACCCTGCCTCTAAGCAACCCCTCTCCCATCCCTCCCATATTTGACAGCAGTCTGTACCATCTGCAGCATCCTAGCTTCTCTCATGTCTTCCACTTCTCCTTGTTGGTTCTCATTTCCTTTAACTTTTGGTAAATATTTAGGTATAATGCATTGCAGTAAGTGCTATTTGGACACAAAGTTTAAAAATACTATCTCTATCCTTTGAGTATCTTTTTAGAGAAGGCACGTTACTAAAGTACCTCAGCTGCACAGTCTGTAACAAGTAAAATAAGAATGCCAGTCTTAACCTACCTAGCCTTGAAGTTAAGAGCCAACTTTTATTGTTATTAGCCTGAATAATGGCACTAATCCACACTCTTTCTTACAGGAATGTTAGTAAAATGAAATCAGGGACTTTAGATTAATTAAAAGAATCCAACATCGCCCTGAGGGTCTGTTCCTAAAGTTTTGTCATCTAACTCATGAATACACACTGCCTTGTTTCTACTCCTCCCTGTTGCAGAGAATATTTTTTTCTTTCACATCCCTTATCAAGAACACCAACCACTAAGTCCTTTGCCAAATTCTCAGACCCACTCAGGACATGAGAGTCTACATGGCTTAATAAAAGACAGATAATCAGGATTATTTTTTTCCTTAGCCTTTTCTGAGTTTTTTATTTAAATGCTCTCAGTGGTCATAGGGCAGAAGTCCAAGCTAGCTGGGGAGAAGGGAGTACGCTAGGGAGAGTATGTTTCTCATCCTGGGGAGGCATTCAGCCTAACTCCTGCAGCCAAATTACAGCACCAGAGAACAATGTGATGCATTCCTGGGCAGGTCGGTGGGACCCTGGGCGCCTGGGCCTAGTGGAGAGAGGTGCCAGACACAGAGCTCTCCGTAAGCAATCCTGCAGAGCTGCCCCCTGGGTGCAGAAATGAAATACGGGAGAGCTTCACATTACACAGAGACCTGTAGCTCACACCTGGTTATTGATGGCCTTGGTGGAGGCCTCTGCCCCCACCCTCCACTTGGGAACTGCCTGCTACTACGGGGGTTGGGCATCTTTGAAGCAATGTGGTAAAATAAGAAAGAGATGCTTTCTTTTTACTCTGCCGTGTCAGCCCAAGCACAACCACGAAGATACACATGCAAAAAGCACAGACATGGGCATACAGGAGGTGCACACATATGGATGCACATGTAGCTTCTCTCTGCATGGAAGTTGTAGTCATGTCCCTTCATCCAATCCCCACAAAAGCAACTAGATTTTCAACAAATCCTTCAAAAAGTGTATTAAGAACAGGGTACAGCTGTAACCAAGTTATAAAGCTGCATTACCAATATGCAGGCAACTGCATGGGAACTAGTACTCTTCCAGGAGGTAGCGGGGGAATGAGGCTGAATGGCTATGGACAGAAGACATCAAGGGTGGAGAACTGCCACCTAAGCAGGAGTGGCTGAAGCAGTACAGCTTAAGGCTGATTCATGCTGGAGACAGTGCTCTGGTGGGGTAGTTTCCTGTGACTGCATGAGGTATGTAGAATTGCATGGCCTGCTGCTTATGACTGGTTTTAAACTATTATTGAGTTAGAAAACAGAATGGTTTTGGATTTTAGGGATGATGTTCATAAGAGAGAGGAAGTGAAAGAGACCAAGCAGTGACTTCACTAGGATAAATGTGTCACAGTTGCACTGAACACTTTCCCAGAAACTGTTTTTTCTTTGGGTGATTGACAGGTTTCAGGCAGTAGCCACTGGGATGTGAGTAATACACCAAATCCTAACTCGAAAGGTAAAAGAGATAAAGGAGAGAAAGAATTTATAAGCTCATTCCCCTACTTCTCATTCATGGCCTAAATGATCTCTGAGCATCTTAGTAGAGTTTCCTCATTTACCTAAAATATTTTAGCTTCCCATGATTTGAACATACAAGATAAGCATTCTCCTCTTTGTCCCCTAACTCTGAAATATGCTGGCTTAAAATTTTCCTTTGTTCACTGCCATTCTGCCCATGAATCTATGGACAGAGCAGTTGCACATGGGCATTCTCTCTCTTTGACTAAAGAAGCCAAAATCTGAAAACTTGATATTAAAACCCTGTTTCTGTTTCTGACCAAACAGGCTATACTGAGTGAAGAAAAAAAGAAAGATGGTTTCAACCATAGATTCATTCTTTGATAATGTTCAAATTGGGGCTTTCCCCAAGAATGACAATATGGTTCCTAAAAAGCCTTATTGTTGACAAAATGCCTGAGTGTGTGTATGTACATTCTTGCAACAATCCTGTGATATAGGGGTTTAAAGGATGCCATTTAAAGGATGCCATTCACAGAAGGTCAGTGATTTGTCCAAGATCACACTAACAGTGAGTGGCCCAGCTAGAACCCAAACCTAGGTCTTCTGACTTTAAATTCTGGGTACTTGCCTCAAACCATGAGAATGTCTAGGACTGGGGGCACCAGGGTACTAGCACCTTCAGAACAGAAATTGCTACAAAATGTTCAAGCCCCATAGGACTCTTAGGATGGCTAGAAGAATACATCTGAGCCAAGTTTACAAAGGAATAGCCTGTGCCTGTCTGAACATCATCAACATTCTCTTTTTGCCACTTGGCCACTATTTCCACCACTACCAGGTGCTCACTATACAAAGTATCTCACATTTAGCCAACTCAGGCTCCTCGTTCTTTGTAGTCCTTTTTCTCTTTTTTTAGATTAACATTAACATTTTTGCTTTAATTTTATCTAGTTCTTTTCAAGTGTTGCTAAATGTCTAGACAGAGTAGAAGTAGTCACGAGAAACCATGAGAGGAAACTATTAAGACTCTGGGCTTTTAAAGTATACACTAGAATTTCCTTTGAGACTTCATTCTTTTTTAAAATGCTGTCAACTCTTGAGTTTCTAAAGTGAGAACAGGTAATAAGGGTGCTAAGAAACCATCCTCTCCCAGCCCAGATGCCTAACCAGGGCTTAGTAAAGATCCTGGGACCTCTAGCTGAGACACAATTCATCTACACCAAAACAAGAGGCATCTGCCCTGCAGAGAAATCCCTGTGAGATGAGGCAGACAAAAAATTTTCACTTGATCAAAACTTTTTGTTGCTCTCCTCCCGCCTTCATTCAAAATCTGGACCTCTGTTTAGGTGCAAGACAGTGAAGAAAAGCAGCTCCAATAGAGGATATGTGCAAGGGGAACCCTTCCCTCTTAGATCCTGGAATGTATTCCATTAGAGACACAAAAAACCCTCAAATACCTTACCTATCTCACTGGTTCACCCCAACTGTGAAGGCAGAAGGGAAAGCTGCAGGAGCATCAATCACAGATCTAAGAAGCTATAGCTCCCTGACCTGAGACTCTGAGCTAGAGAACATCTCAGGAAAATAGTCTACCTATATAGTTAGGATTTCTCCCCTAGCAAACCTTACTTTTTGGTCCATCGATCTTGGCTCTCATTGCTCTCCCTGCTTCCCACCCCCACTGAACTCCGCATGTGGGCTCAGAAGTCATCATCTAAAGAATTCCATTGCTCACCTCTTGCATAGCAGCACAGCCCCATGAGGCCACACACCAGATGGAGGGGATAAAAGTACGAGGTCATGGCTTCTAGCAAGAGGCTTTTTCTTAAACTAACCCTGACTCCTAGAAAAGAGGCAGAGCAGGAGAGTGTCGGGTGAGCTGCTGACGACAGCAGCTTCATAGGTCTTATGTTAAAAAGAAGAACACTAACTTGGCTTTCAGTGGAAATATCCCTACTCCACCTCCAAGCTACTTCTGCTCTCACATCTGCTTCTTGAAGGTGTCTGAGTAGAATGCAGAGATTGTCAAACCAAGGGGTTAAAATCCTTTCCAACTGCAGGGACCTATTTAACAGGCTGCCACACACGTGCTGTGGTGAAAGCCAAGGCCAGAACACATGCCTTGTTTCTCTAGGAATGTAACTGTAAGTAAAAGGAAAGGGTATGGAAGGTAGACTGGAACTCTGAGGAAACTGAAAATGTTGTCAATGGGTCTTCAAAAGGTTTGTGTTGAATAAACAAAGACAAGAGAATACAGGAAGATCATCATTCCTAGAATGACTGTACTTGTTGGGTGACAATGTACAGAAATAGCAATTATAAAGAAGCAAAGTGGTTTAACAGACTAGGAAATGAGTCTTAGAATAAAGGAATCAGGTGAATGAGATTAACCAAAAATGGCTTTCTATAGGAGGTGACTTTAGATTTGGAATTTTATAAGATAAGGCATGAAATATTGGAGGACAGTCAGGGAAAGGCATTCTAAAGAAGGAACTGGGGCAAGGCACGGTGGCACACGCTTGTAATCCCAGCAGCTCAGGAGGCTGAGGCAGGAAGATCATGAGTTTGAAGCCAGCCTCAGGAATTTAGCAAGGCCCTAAGCAACTCAGCAAGACCCTGTCTCTAAATAAAATATAGAAAGGGCTGGGGATGTGGCTCAGTGGTTAAGCATCCCTGGGTTCAATCCCTGGTGTTAAAAAAAAAAGAAGGAGGAGGAGGATCTGGTATATGCTAAAACTTAGAAGCAAGAATGTGCTTGTTATAAGGAATTTCAAGCAAGTACACATTATATACATTGGGGGAATAAAAGAAGACTAGAATAATGAAATCAGGGCTTAGATAATATAGGATGACTATGTACCTAGACTGTCAAATGGTTCAGAGTCCCCTACAAGCCACACAACCTCTTGATGTATGTCAGTAAATACGAAGACACTTATGGGAAAACACAAGAATGAGCTCGTTTGATACAGACATGGGGACTAAAAGACATGTGCATTATAAAGATCAACAAAATTTTATGTATCATTAACTATAGATCCTAATCATTTGAAATTCTAGGCTAAGAAGGAGATATTAAATACCCTATCCAGACTGTGATGCATTAATGTAGACGTACAGGCTCAGCACCTGGCATCCATCAAGCCAAACTTTTTTTATATATTTATTTTCTAGTTATAGGTGGACACAATATCTTTTATTTTTTTAATTTTTATGTGGTGCTGAGGATCGAACCCAGTGCCTGACGCATGCCAGACAAGTGCTCTACCTCTGAGCCACAACCCCAGTCTCAAGCCAAACTTTTAATAAATTAAATTTGAAAAAGGAATAATTTCAAATAGAAAATACATTTTTTCCTCACTTCCAACTTAAAACTTGACAAATCCCCTATATTCCATTTGGTATACTGAATTTTTGTGGCTATCAGATATCTGAGGTCATAGTGAAAACAGGGGAGCTGGAAAAAGGCTTTAGATATTCCAAAACTAATTCAGTATCAAATGAGATGGTTCTAGTATATTATAGGGCACTGGAGCAGCAGAGATGGGAGATAAATTCTAGTTTCTTAAATTTTGTGAAGGAAAAACCAGTTCTTTACCAGGCTCTGTCATACTCTTTAGCTGAAAATCTCTAACCTGTTAGGATAAGAAGTACAAGGGCAACCTTGAACTTCCACAGCAGTTCCCTGGTGCCACTTTCAGAAATGGAATACATTTTAGATTGTGAGTCTGACCTAACATGGCACCACACAGTATACATACTTTTGTGCACACTGAATAACCCAAAAGGTGAGCAGTATCCTAGGTTTCTGCTTTACTTAAGTGGTACCTTTTGGTGCTGAAAGGAAGGCAGCCACTTAACAGTTATAGCATTTGTTAGTATCCTCTTAGTTTTTTCCCCTCCCCAGGCAGTTTATAAAAGGTGATTTCTGAAACCCTTCACAAAAGAAAAGCTCAAGGGTTTACATTCAACTGTGACACCACTATGAATTCATTAAGAAGCATGTTTCAGGTTGCACTATAATTTCCCTATGTAACATAAACCCATGGAATCTGACATAAGCTGATTGCTCATGCTGGTTATTTTATTTACATTTCTGAATGGAAGGGATTTCAATACTCATAAAATATCTAACTGAGTTATTATTTTTCATCTGTTCTCCCAGAGCAGCTATTATAAAATAGGTCTAGAGACAGAAGTCTCAACGTGTATGACTGGTTAAGCAACCAGAGAAAAGTTATTGCTCAAAAAGCAATTTAAAAAATTCAATATGGAATTTGAGGCCTAACCAGAGGTATGGTTACTCTCAATGCCATCTGAAAAAAAAAAAATTAAAAAGGTTAAATAACTGAGTTCCTTATCTTCATTCAAGTCCTATAGGAATAGGTAGTGGCTTCACAAGAACTCAAGAGGCTGAAATTCATTTAAGTCTTTCTGGAAACCTCATGTTAACAGACACAATTACTAGTATAAACAGGAACACAGGTGAATGGATAAGAGTGGAATCCTTACCACTCAGAAATATGAATATTCCTCTAACATATAAAAATTAAACTTCCAAATTGGAAGATGCCATATGCATCTAAATTACTATCTGAAGATGCTAATCCTACCCAAAGAATAATAAATTTCTGCTTTGTTCCAGTAGGTTTGGCAAATTCAGATAGATTGATAGAAAAGTAAAGGGCACCAAGAAATTCCAAAGTTTGATACTCAATCTTCTGTCTCCAAGGCATTATTCAAATCATCTCTTTCTTATTCTACAGCATTGAGTTCAATCAGTATATTCTTCAACCCTCTAGTAAAACCTTGGGCCTACTACTCTTCTACTCCATTTACTTTCATCATTTTTCCATATTGATCAATTACATGTTTAATTATATAAACTCCTCAAGAAAAGGTTCTATGTCTATTTTAAGATATATTTTCCAAAGTCATACCTAACAATCCAGTTACTTGACTGAGATAGCCCAATTAAGATAGGATAAATTTTTTCAGTTTCCTGGAGAAGAAATAATCTTGGTGGTTCTCTCTGGAAAAAGGCAGAATTATCAATGATACAGAATTGATTGGTAAAATTTAGCTTGGAATCATAGGCAAAGGAACCTTATTAAGCGCCTTACTCTGACATCTTTTTAATTTTTAAATTAACATGATATGTGCCTATTTTCAGAATTAGTGACTGCAGGATGAAGCTTTGACATTAACAAATGTGCTCTAGGAAATTCTGGGTGGCTGTCTTAATTCTCTCTCACATGTACATAGAGCCGATTAATTCTGGCTCTAACTATTTCATTCTGCTTCACAATGACATCATACTATTTCATTTTTCAAAATGAGGACTCCTTTAGTCCTTATTAATCTGTCATTACTAGGAATGAGAATATATTAAAGAGGAAAATATATGAGCATAGAGGCTTCTGTCTTATGGCAGTTACCATGTGAATCTGAGGTCAGATATTTCTTACTTAAATAGTTGAGGAGCTCCTCATTGTTTGATAAATTCTAAACTGCATATATAAACACTACAATGAATATTACTGTTTATAAATACATGGATATTGGCAGCTATATTCTTTCTATATTTTCATGTTTGACTTAAAGGAACCCTAAGCAAAAATATCCTTCTGCAAAGAAGTACCTTTTATCTAGACTGATTTTTGGGGTTACTTTATGAAAGACACTTGAAATAACTTGTCAGCAACTTCACCTCAAATGAATTAATATGAAAGGATGAACTAATCAATTGTGGCCTCTATCTTATATCAACACATTTTCATGCCTTTTTCAAATCCCTACCACTAAACAAGGAGTTTACTTGTGAATAAAGAGTATATTTTATACCTCAAAAAGTACCCAACAAAGATTTGTTCATTGAATTAAACAGTGAACAAATAGATCCATTAGTGGTAACATCCTAATGCAAAGAATTAAAGACTAAGAAACATAGTATGTTATATAATAATCATTAGCATATTTTAGCATGTTATGGAATAATAGTTACAATATTTTAAAATGCTGAGGCTCTTACAAAACCTAAACTTTGATAATAAATTATGACACACCTTTTGAAATTCTTCCATGTAATAAGCTAATACTTAAAGGAGACTCTTTTCAGGGTATTCAGGACTCTGAACTGTATGTTCTAATCATTTTTGTTTTGTTATAAATATTTATTTTTTTAGTTGTAGGTGGACACAATATCTTTATTTCATTTTTATGTGGTTTGAATCCAGTACCCCATGCATGCTAGGCCAGCCCTCTACCATTGAGCCACAACCCCAGCCCCTTATTGTTTTGTTTTTTAAAGGTGGTATTACAATACCTAAAACAGACCAAGAGCAAATTAATAAGAAAAGTCTTCATAGCCAGGGCTTAGCTGAATTAGCATCTCTGAGCTCCCAGTAAGGGCTAAACCTCCAAAGAGGTCAGAGTCAAGTAAATAAAAAATCCAGCTGATTTTTATCAGACGGCAAAGTTTCAACTTTGAGTACCCCAGCAACCAAGGATGAATTATGTATAAGATTAGTTAAGTGCCTTCATCCACACCCCAGCTAGAGAACATTTTTCTATCTCATTGTGACTGAGGGAAAAACAGCAATGTATTTGCCTGCCAAGAACAGCTGTGGCTGTGCTCTAGATAGAAGTCTAACAAAACTAAGAAATTAAAATTTAATTGAAAAGCTGCTACTACCTGGGAGTAAAAGCTTGAACTTTGGCTTCAGGAAAAAAAAGGCAGGGGGACTCAAGTATATTGAAAATATAAGAACAAGAGCTGGTGTGTTTCTAACAAAGAGTGTGAGAATATGCTCCCTTCTTAAATTCTCCTCCAAACTATTTCTCTCTGTATGTCATATTGGCTACAGGCAAGAGTGCTCAAAGAAAAGGGATATGGTCCTTTTCTACACTTTGAATAACATATACATGTTTTATTTCCAGAATGACTGAAATTATAGAATGAGGTAGGAAGGTGATTACTTACTTTGAATTCTCTGAATATCTCCTCTCTTAATTTTGTTGAGCATCACCTAAAACTCAAATAATTTCTTTTCTGGCTAATGTCAAAATAGACCTAAAGCCAGATGTTGTGGTTGCATGCCTGTTATCCCAATGGCTTTGGAGGCTGAGGCAGGAGGATCCCAAGTTCGAGGTCAGCCTCAGCAACTCAGTAAGACCCTGTCTCTAAATAAAAAATCCAAAGGATAGAGAATTAGCTCAATGGTGGAGCACCCGAGTTCAATCCTCAGTACTAATAGAAAGAAAGAAAAATAAATAAAAGATGGACCTAAAATAATTTTAATGAGATAATTTTGGCCCCCCTTAACTCCAGTTAGAATACTAGTAAAATCAAGTCTATCTTTGTAAAAACAGAGAACTCATCAGCCTTAAGGAACACACATAAGTTTCCTGCCCACTGATGTAATTACTAGAAGTGTAACTACTGCCTAAAATTCTGTTAGAAAAAAAAAAATCTCTCAAATTCTGATATTTTAAACTAAAAGTTTATTTTATTCATCTAACTCTCCCCACAAAAACTTCACAAACTTTTAATTTGATTTTGAAAGAAGACAATGTTGAAACATAAGATACATTAAAATGTCCCCCCCCCCCAATATTTCAGAGCATTGGTCAAATTCCCACTGAATCATCACAAACCAGAGTTTACTGTTTCTTCATTATTACTGTATATTTTAAGCAGTCAAAGAGGCTGGCATCCTTTATACAGTTATGTATGTGATGTAAATGACCAAATAGCATTCTTTTTATTATTATTAATTTTGGGGGGGAGGGTGTAGTGGGGATTGAACTCAGTGGCACTCGACCACTGAGCCACATCCCCAGCCCTATTTTGTATTTTATTTAGAGACAGGGTCTCACTGAGTTGCTTAACACTTTGCTTTTGCTGAGGCTGGATTTGAACTTGCTATCCTCCTGCCTCTGCCTCCCGAACACCGGGATTAGAGGCATGCACCACCATGCCTGGTCCCAAATAGCATTCTTTTTTAAGGGGCTAATTAGCAAGAGAAGGAATGAAATTAGAGTGGACCAATGCTTTTCTGAAAGACAGAAAAGCAAATGTGCACTCTTTTATTTTAAAGCATCAGAGTTCATCAAATAGACTTATATACGTGAAGAGATCCCATGTGCAGCTTATTTGTCTACTGATATCTTTGGTGGTAAGCATTTCTCCAATTTAAAGACCCTTTCTATTTTTCTGGCAACCCACATCAGCTTTTTTCATTTAAAACTCTCTTCTAATTTAACTCTTCAGGAATACTTCTCTAGCAAAACCACTTGATTATCACTACTCCATCATTATATATCTGGTTTTAAATTTACTCTTTTTTTAGGGAGGCGTGCACTGGGGATTGAAACCACGGCCTTGCTCATGCTAGGGAAATTTATTTTGTACTTGTTTTTGTATTAATTGTGAAGTGCTCTATTATTGAAACCATGAGCTTTTAGGCACATTATCTAACTTCGATGCCTCAAATTTTGCATCTAAATCATTAGATTATAATTTGTCCTCTAATAAGAAAAAATAATAAGTATAAACTCTTAAATGGAAAAGAACTAAATGAAATCTAAGTTACTTTTAGCTTAGAGTTTAATACATTAAATAGTTTTATTAATTTTGTTCTTTCGAATATTAGAAACTTGGTTGATCAGGGAAGGTTGCAAAACTCCACTCAAGGAAAAAGATATAAATTATTCCTCAAGATTATGATTTTCTTTTGTGTCCCATTATTCTCTCCATTTAGAGAACTATGTTGGATCTACAAAAGACAAAGATGTTTTCTAAAACAAACACAACAGGTTTCCTAAAGTGAATTCTAATATCAATAGTTTAATGGTTTTGGAATGAGCAGTTTATGTCACCTATCTAAACACAGCTCTACTAAAAACTGCTAAGCAATCCAAATGCCCCAAGTGCTAATGATTAAGGAATAAATATATCAGTTAGTGATAGCTGTCCTAAACTTTGGCACCAAGACTTTAGTTTTGAGAGGAAAAATGATCAAATACACTGCCAAATTCAGGGAGAGCTTTTGTAAACTTCACAGGCATATGGTAACAGGAAAAACGGGTGCTGTTTGCAAACTTCAAATTCAATTCTGAGGAAAGGATATAGACATGCATTAAAAATAAAAAGTATATTGTCCTAGCCGGGCCCCATGGCACATGCCTGTAATCCCAGGGGCTTGAGAGGCTGAGGCAGGAGGATCATAGGTTCAAATCCAGCCTCAGCAAAAGAGTGATGCTAAGCAACTCAGTGAGACCCTGTCTCTAAATAAAATACAAAATAGGGCTGGGGATGTGGCTCAGTGGTCGAGTGCCCCTGAGTTCAATCCCTGGAACAACCCGCCTCTCGCCCAAAAAAGTACATTATCCTGCTGGGCATGGGAGTGGACACCCATAATTCCAGCTACTCAGGAGGATGAGGCAAGAGGATGAAAGTTCAAGGCCATTCTGAGCAACTGAGTGAGATCCTGTCTCAGAGTAAAAAAGGGCTTGGGATGTAGCTCAGAGTTAGAGCACTTGCCTAGCATGTGTGAAGCATGCTAGTATGTGGCTGGAGAATGAGTGTAGTGAAGACTACATTGACCTAACTTCTATTATTATTAATTTTTTTTTGAAAAGGTGAGTTCAGTACTTAGAAAATTTGAATAAAGGATATTAGCAATTTCACAAATTTCTGTCTCAGTCTTTTTGAGGGAAAATAAAAAGGATAAAGCATGACAAATAACTCTACAAAATAAAAAAATATCTTTTCTCTTGCTACAAATAGTCCAGCTGATACAGAAAATAAAAATTGGATATACCAGACTGCCCAAATAAAGACTTTAGAGGCATTAACAATGGAACAAAATTGTAAATGTTAAAGATTTTCAACCTTACACAATAGGTTCATTTTATGATCTGTAGAGTCTTTGGGAAAATCTCAGATATATTATTGTGGAAATAGCTTAGTTACAGAACAATAATTTATAATTCAAAATGTTTAAAAACTATCAGTCCTTATGAACTAAAAAAGTCTCAAAGCTTTGAAAAATAATTCATTTTCAAACAAGATGAAAAAAACTGTCAGTTTCATTTCTGAACATTAATTTCTTATACATGTGTATTAAGAAAAGAGATACAGGGGCTGGGGTTGTGGCTCAGTGATAGAGCGCTCACCTAGCATATACGAGGCACTGGGTTTGATCCTCAGCACCATATAGAAATCAATCAATAAATAAAGGTGTTGTGTCCAACTACAACTGAAAAAAAAATTTTTTTAAAAGAGGTAGTCAACTATCACACATTTTTAGCATTAATGAAGTCAGATGGAGAATATAAAAAAAAGATCTTTCACTTAAAAACAGCTTTCAAGTTACTGCTTATGGCAATGAAAAACTGAGAACCTTTAGAAATAATCATATTTTTCTACTGGTACATATCAATCAATATTTAGTTTAAATTGTCAATTCCCCTAGTTCTTAAGGTGATCTTTGCCCTGGGAAAAATGAGAATAGTAGACAAACTTTCCCCAAAGTTTTGTTCACTATTCAGTTAAAAAAACAAAACAAAACAAAACAAAAAAATACTTGGCACTTATATCTGCTTATTATTTTGAAAAATGTAATTTTGGGGAGAAAATTTTTAATTATTTTTAGGAAGAGCCTGAAGAAACCCCAGTGAGATACTCTGTAGAGAGGTCCTTTGTTAGTGTAACATCTGACCTTCTATATCTTTGGAAATCATACAACTTGGCTAATGTAGTCCTTAAAGAATTAATCAAGCAGATTGTAAGGCCCTAGTTACAGTGGAGCCAGCCAATTATGAGTTGCTCAGAAATTCATCACTGGCATGTCCAACCACATTTTCCCACATAAAGATTAGTAGAAATATGTTGGAAACAAGGCCCATTCCCACCCCAGCACAGCTACAGCATGTGCTCAGTGAAATTCAACAAAAGTTTTGCTTTAGTAAAACAATTCGAGAATCTTTTTGATTCCTGTCTTTAACCTAATAACTTCTGCCAACATTGCAAAGACTGCCCTATTTAGTTAAAATCCAACCAGGAACTTTTATATTCAAACACAATTCTCAATTCAGTGCCTGAATTCATAAGTAAGTTGGTGAAATCCCCAAATACAATACTTTTGTGATAACACCCTCCTGAGCCTTATACTAAAGAGAAAGCTTTTTCTGCAAGAGGGAAATGAAAGGGGCCAGAGTAGATGAAGATTGGTTCTCTAAGGAGAGGGCAGTGCTGCTCTTAAATAAAGAAGCTCCTTTCAGATAAGCAGAATCAGATTCCAGTTCAGTTGGTTTGCTGGCTACCCTTACTTTGAACTCTCATATTTAACCCAGCAGGCTTCAAAGCAGGTGAGAAAATGACCTACCACTTAAAAGCAATTTTTCCTTTTTCAGGAATTCTGGCCTTGGAGAGTATCAGCTCTGATATCAGCACATTCCACATCACTAGGGATTTATGCAACTTTTTTCATTGCTGTATGTCTAATGTCAGACCAGGTTTTCATCTCAACCAGGAGGGGGAAAAAAAAGCAGGGGTGGGGGCGCAGGCCTAATTTGTTAAAAATATTAAGTCTTATTCCACAGAGCATTATACCATGAAAAACTAGAGGCATTAAAACCACTACCATTCTAGTTCATTCTCTTCTGTTTATCAAAATCTGATGTGCCATGAGAATTATTAAAAACCATTAATCCCCAGTGCCAGGCATCATAAAATTTGTAACAAATACATTTTAAGAAATTAAAATTGAATTTACTCTAGCATGTGAATTAATATAAAAAGTGTTATATAAGGAAACGACAATGGTAACAATAAATAAATTTAGATTTTTTTTTTTTTAATTTTGAGACAGGGTTTCATTAAATT
This sequence comes from Callospermophilus lateralis, assembly GCF_048772815.1. NCBI lineage: Eukaryota > Metazoa > Chordata > Mammalia > Rodentia > Sciuridae > Callospermophilus > Callospermophilus lateralis. The sequence goes on along the minus strand of NC_135311.1, from coordinate 25,514,419 downwards.
GCTTAGGGCCTTTCTAAGTGGCTAACACTGTCTTTGAACTTGTGATCCTCCTGAGTCATTGGGATTACAGGCACACACAACCATGCTCAGCTTAGGATATTCTCTTGAATGGCTTCACCTTACCAAGTAAAAATATAAATACATTTCAAACATATTTCATAATCTGGATGTGGTGGTACAGCTATATAATCCCAGCTGTCAGGAGGCTGAGAGCTCGGGAGGATGACAAGTTTGAGACCAGACTGGCCAACTCAGACCTTGTCTTAAAATTAAAAAAAAAAAAAAAAAAATGGGAATATAGCCTAGTAGTAGCAACCTCTGGGTTTAATCCCTAGCATTGGAAAATAAAACAAATATGTACTTCATCCTTTCCCGACTTAACTGAAAATCCTAATAGAGGCAGCTTGCAATATGCCAACAGGCTTTATTTTATAAGGCAGTTTTCCAGTGCCAGAAACTTGAAACAGTTCTCTCTTTGTGGTTCACATATATATAATATGCTAAGGGTATAATGCTAATAATATTGTTTAAATGACACTCAAGTTACCATTTATGCTTCAGTTTCTATGGAAAATGCATTTTGATTAGGATACAACTATTAGGATACAACTCCTCCAAACAAGGTGAAGGCTCTTTTGTGACAATGATGAAGGTTCAACAGCTAACACCTACTTTTTATTGTGGGCAGACACGGTTCTAAATACTTGATATATTTTAAGCTCATTTAACCCTCCCCAAAATCTATACGCAGTTAGCACTATTCTCATTTTACAATTAAAGATAGAAAAGGTTGGGGCTAAGGTTGGGGCTCAGCAATAGAGCGCTTGCCTAGCATGTGTGGGACCCTGGGTTTGATCCTCAGCACCACATAAAAATAAATAAACAAAATAAAGGTATTTGTCCATCTACAACTAAATTTTTTTTTTTTTTTAGAAAGGGTAGAAAAGGTTAAGAAACTCACCTGTGGCTGCATAGCCAATAAATATAAGGGCTAGAATATAAAGTAAAGTAGTATGGTCCTCAGAGTCTCTGCTCATAACCACTCTGCAATACTTCTCCACCTGGATGATATGGCACTAGCAAGTGTTCTGCATCCCTCATATTGGTGAAAGAGAACAGAACAAGGTTTCTTAAGCTTAAAATGCATATAGAATAACCTGGGGATGTTGTTAAAATGTAGATTCTGATTCAGGAGGTCTGCAGTGGTGCCTGAAGCTCTGCACCTTTAACCAGTTCCTAGGTGAGGCTGGTGCTCCTAGTGCATGGAGTGAATAACTAGAACTTGGGCCTCTAGTTCCCTTACTATTTTTTTTGTCAAGACATTTGTAAGTTGTGTTTATGAACTTGAGACTGCCCATACTATAATTATTTTCCATTAACTTTCAAATGAGACCTGCCTTTGGAACTACCATATGAGAAATGCTGCTATTACCAACCACACAAATACCCAAAGATAGTGAATAAATGTTTGTTTTATTGTTCATCAACTAGAATCAAAAAGGAAACTTTTCACTTTCAAATATGTAATTCTTCACTCTCAGACACTGCTAGAGAAATGCTAAAGAACTTATGCTAAGTAATCTTTAAGACTCTTCAGGTGCAATTAGTGACCTCTTAGGTAAAGGCAGTTACTATAACACACCAACAAGGATGAATAGAGCATACACTGACTACACTTTGCATTAATTTTAGCTAGTAACTCATGGAACTATACTACTAACAATTGCTACATACCTATTCCAGATTTTAGATCTCCTTGCTCTACACCTCCTCCTTCCCAATCCACTGCCCTGAAAGAAACCCATGGATCATCCCTCCCATTGCTTGCCTGTATCTTTTAAATACACAGGTATGCCTTTTTCCTAGCTATTAAGTGAATGAAATTTCCTTTTTAGTCCTGTTTTTTTGTTTTTGTTTTGTTTTTTCCATACCAGATTACACAGTAAGGTCATTTCAGTTTGAGATGCACTCAATTCCCAATCAGCACACTACAAACAACAGAGTTATGATATAATTAATCACAAACTTCCTTTTTACATTAAAAGGAAACAGTCAGTTTCCAACTTAAATATCTATACTCCCTGAACAACAGTGGAAATTCATTCTTCTTGAAGCCTGTCCCAGAATCAATGCATTCTCAGACTCCCAGGCCTATAGCCAATGGCAACTTAACACATTGTACAGTTGACCTCAGGGAGAAAGGGAAACCAGTGCTCTTACCACTGGTGCCAGAGAAAGCCAACTGGTCTATAAGGCACACAATAAACTATTCTTAAAGCAAGCAAAGAAATTGTGAGAGAAACAGGAAGTCAGAATGAAAGTATATAGGAAAAAATACAGAAAATAGAAGACCAAGTAAGGACTAGTTTTTCTATGGCTCTGAGTGCTTTTATATTTGGGAATATAATGAATTAGCATTTTAAATATTTTCAGGTTTTAATTTTTATTACCTAGTAAGACTACAAAGATGACAAGAAAAGATGGATTTCTAAAAAGTCTTCAGAGATTTTAGGAGAATTATCTTTGGTAATTTTGAGCCAGTGACAATAATCAACAAATTTATATAGAAGAATGAATAGTGATGGAATAGCCTCTTTAATATCAGTCCTTAAGTACTTAGTGAGCTGGGAAGTGGACAATTCAAAATTAAAGAGTAAATATAAAAATAAAGGCCTATCCATAGCTCTATATCCAAGATTTTGGAAGGTCTACATGAACAAACAGACAAATTAAGAGAACCTTTGAATATAGAAGCACATTCTGAATGCAAGGCAAACATTCTGTCTGTCCCATTTTACCTACTTATTCTCCATCCCAGTTGATTTTCAAGTTCAGCAAATCCTTAGAACTAATGATTTAATGTAAATGGAAAAATCAAAAGGCTTGTTTACAAAATAGGGAGCTTATTCTTTTTTTGTACTGAGTACTTAACTGAGGGGCATTTTACCACTGAGTACATCACCAGTTCTTTTTATTTTCCAGACAAAGTCGAGCCAAGTTGCTGAGGGTCTCATTAAATTGCTGAGGCTGGCCTCGAACCTGTATTCCTCCTGCCTCGGCCTCCCACGTTGCTGGGATTACAAGCATGCACCATCATGCCCAGCAAAACATGGAGATTTTTAAAGGCCAAAGAAAATGCAATAATGTTAAAAAAAATAATTTGAATGTTCTTTATCTAGTAGTGAATGCTGTTTATCACTGGAAGTTATCTACAAAGAACAACTTTATAAAGTTATAGCATTGTATTCTTTAAATTTTAAAGCAACAGAAGTATATAGCTCAAATCACCAGAAATTTATGTTTGACATATTTGTGGCAGTAACTTTACAAATTGATTCCTGTAATTTACTCTAACAAATATCTTTCACTGCTCATCTGGGTTAGTCCAAACAAACCAGAGATGGTGTCTTGTGTGTTTTACAAATATTCTACACAAGTCCTTGAGATCATACTTACAGCTTTAGCAAAAACACCCATGATTTCAGGAAATTGGTGTGTGAGAAGGGCTATCATTGCTGTAGAAGAACACAGTCCTGCTGTAAAATGGATGAAAAAAGGAAGCTCCTTCTTTGGATAAACAGAAACATGATGAAAGGCTGCAAAGGAAAAAGAGAAGGAATGAATTTTATTTTACAATATGATGTAAACCAGTCTTAATATTTTCAAATTAAAGTTATATATCTAAAAAACCAAAAGAAAAAATTTTTAAAGAAAAAAAAGTTATCTCTAGCCAAGGAAGGTAAAAGACATTAATACATTATTAATTCTAGCATCACCAGTATATCCACATAGCCAGATGACTGTTTTGGGGTTTGGGAACAGGATGGTATCGTGGGAAAGAACATTGATTACAAAGTCATGCTGAGGTGGTTTTGAAAAAGAGCTTTGTCACTTATTAGCTGTGTGATCATGAATAAGTTGCTAAACCCTGTAGAAGTTGCTATGGAGTTGTTATGATGAACATTGTAAGTACTCAATAAATGAAAGTTGTTATTAATTCTTCTTTTTTGGAAGCTGAGACTAGTATAAAGAAACAGACATGTCATGGGGATTCCTGGAACCACCAGTTAATAATAATTTTACACAGTTATTAATATGTTCTATATGTGCCTTTCATTGAGCACTGTAAAAATTAAACTAGAAAACCAAAGCCCTAGAATTCTGGCTATAAATGAATCCCTTGTCTTATTTTACCACATTTATATACTCATGTATCATTTTTCCAGTGGCTACAGATTTCATTACCAATTATACTCAAGTATTTATATTTTATTTAAAATTTGAAAATATCTGAATAATAATATGGAGATGAGCCTATTATAGTGCCTGACACATAGTAGGTACTCAAAAAATTTCATTAAACTGAGAGCTATTATAAAGAATAGCTTAAGAAGTTGACTGCTCAGGGCTGGACACTAACCCAGGAATTCCTGATGTAATATCCTGCATTAGTAAGGGATGACTAATTCGGTGCTGAACCAAGGTCAGCTATAAATTTTACTTTTTTAAACATAATGATTAACACAGAGGATTACACCTAAGCTTCTTTCAATAGCTTTATGCATCATATTATATTCAGAAAGTATATACGAAAAGCCAAACTCATTTAAAAAATCCAGAAAATTGTCATAACTTTTAAGCCATGTTTAAAGTAAAAACACAATGGAACTGAATTTTTTTAAAAATTAGAAACATTAGAAACTGTAGACAACATTGTGCTTTAGTACCCAAAGAACCAGCAATCCCCTTTGCCCTATATATCAGCTATGAAGTTGACTTCTTCCAGCAAACCAAGAGAAACAAACTGATATTTCAGAAGGCAGGGAATAAGACAGTAAAATTAATAACATTAGCTAAACAGTATAGCATTTTATGGCTTATAAAGTGCTCATTTGATTATTTTTCAATAACCTTGACATAGATAGCCTTCTTCCCATTTTATAAGGTAGAAAACTGCATAGCTTTAGTGGGAACATTTTCTAAAATATGAGATTTTTATACTGTAGAAGAGAACTAATTATTTCTTTTTGGATTGCTTTCTGTAGATTCATTTGTCAGTCAATGTTTGGCTAATACATCAATATAATGGATGACTGACCAGTACAGACACTCCTTTGGAATGAAAGTTCAAATTTCATCATTGGCTTGTAGAGAAAAATTTATCAGGAGGCATAAAAGACAAGTAAATAGCTATGTGAACTAGGGGAATAGTTCAAGCCTGAACTTATGAGGTCCATAAGCAAATTCCAGAATGCTGTAAGTCATATCAAGATTGAAGGAGAATTAAAAACAAAAAACATTAAGTACTCTTGGGTATTAGAACTCCACATTATTAAAAAGTTGTTCATTCTAACAGAAAAGTAAGAGACAGAAAAAAATAGCAATATATACTGTAATCAAACAAAATCCTCCAGTCATCTACTTCTACCTCCTGGAGTTTGCACCTATATGGATTTAGAATTAATACAGGCTTGCCAAAAAATAAACTGTCTGGTCTTATAGCTTATGGCTCAATATATAAAAATAACTCCTGTTTTATTAATATCAATATGTAAAGTGGGCCTTATATTAGACAACCCTTGTAATAATTTACAAAGAAGCATTATTTTAATTGCCTTACTTAATATCTCAGATACTCCTTATTTGAATTTTTTTTCTTCCTTTTGGTTTCTAGGATATCTACTTCTGGCTCTTGTTCTGGCTTTCTGACCACTCCTTCACTGAATCTCAACTATTTTCCTGCCATCAGTTCCTTAGACATTTTTGTGCCCCTATGGTTCTACACTTAGTTCACTTCTTACGCTATACGGTTTCCTTGAGAGATCTCAATCGTGCCTAAGACTTCTTTTGCTATCTAGAGATATATAGAGAAAGAGATGCCAGGACCCCTGGAAAATTTATTTACATAGCCTGGTTCTGTCCTTAGGCGACAGCTAAATGGACCAGAAATAAACATGTGGATAAATCTGATTCTCTTTCATAGAAGTTGCAGGATTGAGATATTATTCATTTTGTATTGTTTGTGTGAACACAAAGCCACAGGGGCATCAAGTTAGACCTCTTCAGTGTCTACAAAAGGAAAGTCAAACTGCAAAGAGAAAGATATAATAAAGTAGATAAATTGGGAGAAGTAGAAATAAGAAATAATATAAAAATAAGGAGGCAGGAGTTGGGGGATGTGGCTCAGGGGTAGAAAGGTAACTAGCAGGCACAATGCCCTAAAACCGCAGCACAGCACACCACACACACACACACACACACACACACACACACACACACACGAGGCAGGATGAGAAAGGAAAAACAGAAAGTGAGAACAGGAAAAACTGAAAAAAGACAGCCAGAGATATGCAGACAACTGGCTTCTAGAAATCCTAGTGGCCATTTACTTCCTGATCATATGCTTTATGACATCAAAATATTTAAGTGTTGTTTTGGGTTTTTTTGATGACTTGGTGTTTTTCCAACAAATTCCCATTTATGATGAGGTTAGAATGGTTGGAATGGTTCTCTTTTATTTATAACGAGAATATGTCTCCAACATCTATTATGTGTATATCATATACATATACTTTACACTCTCTCTCTCTCTCTCTCTCTCTCTATATATATATATATATATACACACACACACACACACACACACACACACAAATACATCTTAGACACATACATTATACAGATATAAAATATAAAGACTTATGTGTATGTAAAATTGATTATGTAATAAAATATTTAAGTACACATATACACACATATATTTATACACATAAACATGCATTTGTGCATAAATAAGTACATTATACAAACAACATAATCAAAGCCTGAACTTATCTATTTTCTCCACCTCTATTCTCAAACCTGCTCCTCCTGCTGTAGAAAAGATCTGCCATTCTCAGAGTCACTGAAGTCAGAAAATTGAGATTCATCCTTGATTTCCTGAAGAGATAGGCTCAAAGTTTCCTTAAAATCTATTCCAAACACACAGCATTTAACACATTGTTTATCTATCAGTAACTTTCTATTAACCATGAGCAGCCTAGGAGTTCAGAATAGGGTAGGGAGGAAAAGATACTAATTTTTAACATTTTGTTGAGTACTTACAATGTGCCTGGCATGTTTAGAAGAATAAGTTAATGAATCTAACTAATTTGAACAAAATTTACTGAATTATCTTTTATGGCAAACCTTATAAGAGAGAATTACAGGGACAATAAAGAGAATCCTGGCCCTCAAAGAGTTTACAATCTAATGTGCATATATGATTATACAACCAATGTAATTCTACATGATGTATAACAAGAAGAATGAGAAGTTATACTTCATATATGTATAATGTGTTAAAATACATTCTACTGTCATGTATAACTAATAAGAACAAATAAAAAAGATCTATATAATTAAAAAAAGAGTTTACAATCTAGAAGAGGAGCTCTCAAAGTGCTCAGTATATTTATCTCAGCAGATGATGGAAAATAAACGACCCTAGGAGAGAAACAGCAGCATACTTAGTTTGCCATAACCTCTCCACTAGAATATTCATCTATCTGAACTTTTCAGATCATTAAATTTGATGGTTGTAAAATTGCAACTTTACTTCTCTAGTCTTCAGTTCTAATGGTTCAGTATAGTAAAAACTGGCACAGATTTTCATCATGAGAAAAGACGGTACTAGTGTTTAAACCCTTTCACATGCTTACTTATCAGTTAAATCATTAAATATAAAGTTAAACAGAAATTTAGCAGTTCACATAGAAAAGGAGTGAGGCCAAGTTTAGATTACTCTTTTAAGAATTCCTTTGAGAGTTTATTCTTTCTTCCTAAAGGCAGAGACTATACTGAAATACTCTCAACAATCTTGAACCCACTGATTTCTGGTTCTTCTACTTCTCCTCTGACTGTTCTTCAAACTGGGAAAGGTAGCTCCTCTAACTTTGTTCCTTATAAAAACTGTTTGGGGGCTGGGGATGTAGCTTAGTGGTAGAACACTTCCCTGGCAAAGACCTAGGTTCAATTCCCAGTACCACAAAACAAACAAAAACTGTTCTGGCTAATTTGGGTCTTTCCATATAAATTTTAGGGTCAGATTGTTATTTTTTTGCAAAATCACTCCAGGGATTTTGTTGGAGATTGTATTAAATCTATAGATTAATTTGAGGAAAACCTCCACCTAAATATACTGGGTCTTTCAATAAATCAACATGAAATGTCTCTCCATTTATACAGATTTCTGTCAGCAATTTTATACTTTTTAGTACAGTTGCAAATTTGTTAAATTTATTCCTAAGTATCTTAAACTCTGTTATTGAGATTAGAATTATTTTCTAAATTTCACTTTTGTGATTTTTATTGCTAGTATATAGATATAAAATCAATTTTTTTCCGCTAGGAATCAAACCTAGGGCTAATGCTTATTAGGCAAGCATTCTAACACTGAGCTATACTCCTAAACCCAATATTTGAATGTTGGTCTTATAGACTACAACATTGCTGAACTCATTTATTTGTTCTAATAATATTTTTATGAATTTCTTAGGATATGTTACATAGCAGATCATATCATGTCATCTGTGAATAAAAGCGGTTTACTACTTCTTTGTCAATATAAATGACTTTTTTTTCCCGTGGCTGATTACACTGGCTATGACCTCTAGTTCAATATTTGACAGAAGGTAAGAACTGGTATCTTGGCTTACTCCTGATCTTAAGGGGAAAGCATTAAGTATGATTTAATTGTTTTTTGTGGACACCCTTTATCAAGTTGAGAAAGTTCCTTTCTATTTGTAGTTTGAAAGTTTTTATCATGAAAGGGTGTTTGATTTTGTGAATATTTTTCTGCATCTATTGTCATTTATTAACACAGTGTTGTCACGTTTTCAGATGTTAAACCAACTGTGCACTTGTGAGGTAAATCCCACTTGGTCATGATATATAATCCTCCTCTTATGTTGCTGAAGTCAGTTTGCTAATACTTTGTTGAAGATGTCTGTGCCCATATTCATAAGACTTATTGTTATAGTTTTTTCTTTCTTTTTTGTGGTACTGGGGATTGAACCTAGAGCCTCATGTATGCTTGGCAAGCACTTTTCCTTTGAGTTACATCTCTAGCTCTAATCCATTTTATTTTATTTAAAGATGGGGTCTCACTAAAATGCTGAGGCTGGCCTTTTGCAATCATTTTGCCTCAGTTTCCCAATTAGCTGGGATTACAGGCAAGTACCACCATGCCAGGTCTCAGTTTTCTTTTCTTATTATGTCTTTGTCTGGTTTTGGTATCAGGATCTCACCAAATGTGTTAAGGAATGTTCACTCCTTGCTATCTGCTTTCTGACATGAGTTTGTGAAGGGTTAGTATTATTTCTTTACAAAACACAAGTAAGAAGACTGTTTTTATCTTTACTTTTTGTGTCCTTAATTGCATCTAGCACAGAATTTTGAACAATAAATATTTGGACATCAATTGAATTATGAAATTAGTCCTATAAGTGGTTATAAAACTATTTAAACAGTGTTCCAAATATAAACAAAAAGGACTTTTAAAATGGACAATACTTAGGAAATGCTGTGGTTTGATTGTAGTTTGTATCTCCTCCCCCTGAGTTTCATGTGCTGGGAACTTGGTCCCTAGGATAGCCAGTATTGGGAGATACAGTTTTCAAAAGGTAGGGCTTGGTAGGAGGTCCTTGGATCATTGGTGGCATGCCCTTTGAGGGATTGTGGGAAGCCAGTCTCTCTCTGCTTCTAATTCAAGATGAATCACTTGATGTTTCTGCACATGTTCCTGCCAATGTTATCTGCTTTCTGACATGATGCTGCCACTGCAACCACAGAGCCTACACAATGCCATTTCAAATCCCAAAACTGTGAGCTAAATAAATCTCTTTTTTTCCACAAGTAGCCTATGTCCGGTATTTTGTTGCAGTGATGAAAAGGTAACTAATGGAGAAAACAACCTAAAAGTTATCTAAACAATTATAAGCTTAATAAAACTAAAATATTTACTTACTAGGTAAGAGCTCTCTATCAGCAGTCTCTGTGCAGCTAGGATAAGGGTAAAATAGATGTCCTTTCTCTAATGGGTATGGAATCATTCTAAAAGCTGAAAAAAAATACATATGTTGACATTCAATTCTGTCTTATTTACCATCTAATGTATGCTATAAATAAAAAACTTATCTTGGAAATATACTTTTAAAAGTCTTTATATAATATTTTCTTTCTTAGAGCAAGATTTTAGATGGCACACACAAAAGCAAAAGAATGAAACAGAAAAAGAATAGGCAAGACTTTAAAGTAGAGAACTGTAAGTGTGTGGACCGCCTAGAGTAAAATTAAAGGTACTGGCTGAAGCCTTCTTCATCTCAGTCTCTTCACTACAATCATGGACTTAACTCCACAAGTATAAATTCTGCTCCTAACAGGAACCTTCATAAAACTATAATGTTTATAATTGTTGTGGTCCTAACTATTGGCAATCTAAAGGAGATCTAAATTCACATGTGAGATTCACCATGTGAACCTTAATCTAGTTCAGGGATCAGCAAAGTGCACCCCTTTGGCTAAATAACTTTTTGTTATATTTTGTTTTGTTAGGGATCAATCCCAGGACATGGTTCATGCTAAGTGAGAAATCTACCACTAAGCACACCTCCAACCCAAACTGTTTGCTTGATTTTTTGCCTTTTTTTTTTTTTTTTTTGCCTTTTTTAAGACAGGATCTTGCTAAGTTACCCAGGCTGCCCTCAAACTTGTAATTCTTCTCCCTAAGCTTCCCAAGTAGCTGGGATTACAGGTGCCCAACAGTGTATCTGGCTCTACACTATTTGTGTAAATAAAATTTTATTGGAACATAGACATGCTATTCATGGGTTGTTTCTGTGCTACAAGACTTGAGTAGATGTACAAAGACTAGAAGGCCTGGAAGGTCTGAAATAATTATTCTTGGTCCTTTACAGAAAAAGTTTGTCCACCCTTAATTTAGATCAACACCAACTCTTGCAGAATTATCAAGAAATCCTTATTGATCTATTCCACTAAATAGTCATCAAAATCATGATAAAGTTTTTTTTTTCTTTAGTGGTTAGTTCTAAAAACGTTTGTCAAAAATACAGATTTTGTTTGCTACAAAGTAGTTATTTGCCCAAACTTATTCAGCAAATCAGTTATCATTTGAGGAAATCATTCATTAAGATACATAAAATGGGGCTAGGGATATAGCTCAGTTGGTATAGTGCTTGCCTTGTATGCATAAGGCCCTGGGTTTGATCTCCAACACCATCAAAAAAAAAAAAAAAAAAAAAAAGAAGATACATGAAATACAGTATAAATCATATATTTATTGAAAATAATCATATTGTTATTGGAAATTCCTTATGGTTCAAGCAGATGGACAGGCACTAAAAATACATGTAAGATGAATGAGATAGAGCACCTGGTTTTGAGGGCCTTATAGATCACTGACAAAGTCTAATTACTCAAAAACATTAAAAAAAAAAAGCATTCAGCAACTCAAGTGCATAATCTCAGGGTTTTGTTGTTTTGTTTCATTTTATTTCAGTATTAGGGATTGAATCCAGGGACATTCTACCACTGAGTTACATCTTCTACCCTTTTTGAAAAAATCTGAAGACATGGTCTTGCTAAATTGCCCAGGTTGGACTTTAATTTGTGATGCTCCTGCCTCAGCCTCCTGAGTTGCCACCATGTCCAGCTCATAAACTCAGTTTATTAATCTTATTATTGTCAATGTCAAGCACAGAATACAACTGTTAGCAAATGGTTAATACAGAGGTTCCTAAATTTTCTTGGTTCAAGGATACATGGTGCCCTTTGTGATTGTTTTACTTTTGTTTGGTTGGTTGGTTGGTTTTTGGAGGAGATACTGGGGGTTAAACCCAAAGCCTCACATGTACTAAGTGTATTCTATATTTTTCTTTTGTTTTGTGGTGCTGGAGATTGAACTCAAGTCCCCATGCATGCTAAACACGTGCTTTACCACTGAGCTACCCCCTCTGCCCTGTTCTAATATTTTAAAAATTGAACTGGTTTTGTTTTTTTTGGGGGGGTAGCGGGAATTGAACTGAGGATACTCAACCACTGAGACACATCCCTGGCCCTATTTTGTATTTCTGTTTAGAGACAGGGCCTCACTGAGTTACTTAGCAACTTGTTTTTGTTGAGGCTGGCTTTGAACTCATGATCCTCCTACCTCAGCCTCGCAAGCCGTTGGGATTACAGGTGTGCACCACCATGCCTGACTTTTGTTTTGTTTTTAGATGTAAAACTATTTTCCTCATGACTACTATTAACTCTATTCTCATTTTTTAACATGGTAAAATACATGTAATGCAAAATTTACCATTTTAACCACTTATGTGTCTAGTTCAGTGGCATTATATATATTCACATTGTTGTGCAACCATCATCACCATCTATCTCCAGAACTCCTCCATCTTTCCAAAATGAAATTCAGTATACATTACATAATAATTCCCATTCTCACCTTTTCCCAACCTTCTGGCAACCAACGCACTAGGTATCTGCCTTGTTTGAGTGGAATTACACAACATTTGAGTGTCTGCCTCATTTCTCTTAGCATAATATCCTTGATTAGTACAATAGCACGACCACATTAAAAAACTTATAACCAAAGGGGCATACATTTTCATTTTCTTTCTTTACATTTAACTTAAATGAACAAATGGCAAAATATCAACAGTTTCTCAATCTGCTTTTCTTAAATGGGGCATTAATATAAATACACTATTTCTTCTACAATAAACCAAACATAATGCCGCTGAGCTCACTTTGAAATCAAAGTTAACAACAAATCCTTACAGAAACACAGACAATCTCATTTGAAAAGTCTGCCCATGAATACAATGAATAGTCAGAGATTAGTATTACGTTTGGGAAAAAAATACTTACTGCCTTCCCATGTACATTGCAACAGATTAAGAGCACCTTCTATTCGTTTCCAGTGCTGAAGATGAAAGAAAGCATAGGCAATTGCTTCACTATCACCTCGCTTCAAAATGTGTTCTGGAGGTAAAATTAAACTTTTCATCTCTAGTAAATACTGCAAGAATAATATGCACATAAACAAACAACAGAAAAAGAAATGTTAAACTCTGTTAAATTCAAACACCCACAAAAACATATTCAAAATGTTATAAAGCAAATTCATTAAAAACACATTAATCTTCATGAAATGACATGAAGGTCCTACAGAAACTTGTGTATAAACTGCTTATATATGCAAATTCTAAAAATCAGAATGTTCCTATAGGTAAAAATAAGGCAATACATGGCTTATGTGACCTTGCTAAATACAAAATGAAGACTCAAGCTCAGTAAATAATGTGAGAATATTTTTAAATGTGAAATTATCAAATACAGTTTTGAAATAATACTTTGTGACAACATTCAATTCTTTTTTTCTTTTATTCCCATTTTATGGGTAAAAAAACAATTGTGGAAAAAATGCAATTAAATTAATACTTATTGAATGCAAACACTGTGCTTATTAGGGAATACCAAAAAAAAAAAAAAACAATAAAAAAAAAACCCTACCTGTTCTCTGGAGCTTCATATTATAATGGGAAGATTTCTTAAGTAAATAAGTATAACCAAACTATGTCAAGGGTCTTACTAGAGGTACAAACAATGTACATGGCCACAAGGATAAGAAATTGGTTTTTGTTTTCATTTTTTTTAAAACAGCTTTATTGAGATACAAATTCACCTTAGAGTTTACCCAAAGTGTACAATTCAACGTTTTTTATTATATTCACAAATATGTGCAACCATTGCACATATTTCAAAAGGTAACACTGTACCTTTTTATCATTCTCTACTTCCTCATTTGCCTAACACCCTTAAGCAAGCACTAGCCTATTCTGTGTTTCTATAAATTTGCCTGTTCTTGACATTTCATACAAATGGAATCTTATCATATGTGGTCCTCTGTGGCTATTTTCTTTCATTTAGCATATTTTCAAGGTATATCCAGGTCATAGCACACATTGGTACTTCATTCTTTTTTATGGTTAAATAATATTCTTGTGTGTGTGTGTGTGTATTTTTAATTCATCAATAGACAGATATTTGGTTGTTTTTACCTTTTTACTATTTGGAATAAGACTGTTAAAAATATTTGTGGAGTTCGGAATGTGGCTCAAGTGGTAGCGCGCTCACCTGGCATGCGTGAGGCACTGAGTTCGATCCTCAGCACCACATAAAAATAAAATAAAGATGTTGTGTCCATCTAAAACTAAAAAATAAATATTTAAAAAAATATTTGTGTACAAGTTTTGTTGTGAACAATGTTTTCATTTTTTTAAGGAATTACCTTGGAACAGGAGTGCTGCGTGCATGATAACTCTATGTTTAGGAGATATTATGATTTAGAGTCTAGAGATAAACCACTCTATGGGATTTGAGCTAATATTTAAAGATGGATAGAAACTCGATAAGCAGACTGGAAGTAGGGAGTGAAGAGAAGAACCAAAGGACATATTCAAAGCACAGGCTCTTCTTGAAAACAGGCACTGAACCAGAAAAGCATAGCGCAAGATGCATTGAAGGTATTGGTGAATATTCCTGTTACAGTCTATCAATTCTTCTTCATATATGAAACTGAATTCTCTCTCAAATGCTTCAGAAAAATACTCATCCTAATATTTTAATCCATAACAAAACAATATAATCACAGTTATCACAAATCATGTATAATACTTTTAGGAAAAAAGATACAAAATTAACCACTTGTACGTTATCTTTACTATTAAGTGCTCAACTTAAAACAAAACCTTTTTAAAAAATGTTTAGTTAGTTAAATACTTCCTCCAAAGACGGAGGCCAGAATGCACTTCCCTTCTATAACCAGTCTGAAACAACCTCTTTAGTCCTAAACAACTGGATGTTAATTATGAGTCATAAGGTCCAAACCATATTAACTTCTTTTGTAAAATATAAAAAGAGAAACATTCCAGATATGTCTCAGAAGAGATAGTCTCACATTTCAAGTTAAAGTATCCCAGGCTGTTAATATAAACTGCGGTAACTATAAATTAAAGAGCTGAACTTGTAAAACACTTAAAGACTGCTTATAAGCAATAAAATGCCAGGGAGAATTTTAAAATCAAAAGGTTATAGCGGTTTCAAATTTAAACCTTAGGTTATTAATACATAGGTACTCATCATATTGATACATCTGAAATAATTTCTTCTTTATGAAATGTGCCTCTCCAATTATTACTGAGCTAATGCCCATCTTTAATTACTTTTACTCTTGATGTCTCTCTATGGCTCTGTCCTCAAAGTGTAAGAATGCAGTCTGCTCATCGATTTATTTTAGCAGATGTCACAAACTATGAGATTATTTACTAATCCAGTTTGGGGACTTAACATTTCCCATTCAGTTTCTTAAAGGAATGCAGCAGAGGTTGTGTCCTGGTCAAGCAAAGCCCATTTGCTGCCTGGTTGGGTTTTTTCCCCTTAGTGCCTTGGGCCTATATTCAAGAGGGTAATATTCTTTCTAATCCTCTCTAATCCTTGCCCATTTTTTTGAAACACAGTAAAAGATCACTCACACCAGGCAGCTGTGGGAAAATGGACTCAAATAGCTGACCTCTGACATGACTCCTTACGCTCTTTGCAAGTGCACTAAGAGCTTCTTCAGTAAGATGCAAAGAAAATGTGGTAATCAGTGCCTTCACCATCATAAAAAGAGTATCTCATTTTCAGAAGAAAACTGTTTATTTCTTAAACCAGGTACTTTTGACTGAAATTCTGCTTTATTTTATAGAGAAGAAAAAATTCCAAATCATTTTTTAGAGAGTTTTAGAACCCAACAGTTTAGTTTAAAACCCCAATTTAGCATACTGATAACCACTTAGCAAATGTAACCAAAGTTATTCAGTTAACAATGATTCAGTAAAACATGCGTTTCAGAAACTATCAATTTGATTTATCAAGAAAACACTTTTTGAATAACTATATACCTATATTTTCACTGCTAAATAATCTTACGTGTCAATTCAGATAAAAATGAACAACATAAGACATCCATTAGGAAATTATAATTCAGGATTTTATATTTTTAAATATTTTGCTATTTAATTATTTTTTATACTATCTTATTTTTTATATCAGCAAATGTGCTTTTCAATTTGACTTTAAAGCAAAGCAATTTTTCAATTGACACTGAAATAAAATTTGGTTCCCAAAATATAAGAGAAATATTTCAATTTATGAAAAATGTATCTAAAGAGCTCAGGGCAAGTTTATGGTAAAGTGTGTGCTAAGCATGCATAAGGCCCTAGGTTCAATCTCCAGTGCAAGCATGTGAACACACATACGAGCATTTAAAATAAGTTATAGTTTTATATTTATTTGATCACCTTCATAAAGTGATATTCTGGAATTTCTGCTACATATGCTGTAAGTTGCTGCACAATAAAAACCATCTTTCATATTCTACTACAGCATCTAGAATATTACAGTACCCAAAGCAAGCACCAAAATAATGAACTGAGCTGACCTGATATACACAGCTAAAATATTTTAAAATTCATATTTCAGTTTTTACTTAAAGATATTTTCTAACTCTCTGCACAAATTAAAACCAAACAAAAACAAAAAACCTCCAACCCCCACTATAATAACTGACTCCATTTTTCTCCCAAAGTAGGATCAAACTGTTATGAATCATTTTTTACTTCATACATTTTATAATCTGTATCTATATAAATCTAACAGTTAAAATTATTATAGAGTAGTCCATTAGAAATGGAATTAAACTGGGCATGATGGCAAGTCTATAATCCCAGCTTACTTGTGAGGCTGAGGCAGAAGGATCTCAAGTTTGAGGCCAGCCTAGGCAACTTGGTAAGACCCTGTCTCAAAATAAAAAAATAAAAAGAGGGCTCAGTGGTAAATGTTCCCTGGGTTTAATACCAGAATTGCAAAATAAAAAAAATAAATAAATGTGAATTATTTTATAATGTAAGAAATAAGATCATACTGGAATTCACTACCATCCTTAAAAGGTTAAAAACAGTATCATTAACCAAAATTTGTAAAACGTTTTAAAAAAATGGTTTAAAAAGTTCAAGAAATGATGGGCATAGTTTTGCACTCTGAATTTAACTTAGTCTTTCAAGCTACAGACATGTCTATTTACCAATATTTATTGAGTGCTTGTCATATGCTAGGTGGAGTACTGAACATAAAATGAATAAGAGCTCTGCTCTTATTCACAGGGAATAGGGAGAGAAATATAAATGAGACCAAAAACAAAGAAACAAAACATATGATTGAACGAACAGAGGAAAGTACCATTATCTCTACTTGAGAAAATTGGGACAGACTCTCTTAAAAAGGAGACAACAATGGGCAAGGGCTTGGGCAATGAGTAGGAACTTGCCAAGTAGATAAAAGACTAGGCATATATACAATGGTAGTAGGATATGATGAGACATGAAAGATTATTATGAACAGTGACACTGGAGATAAGAAGGCAGAAATGACAAGGAGTAAGGCTGGAGACCCAGACTGTGAAGGGCTCCTATATGCATAGTACTAAGGCATTGGTTCTTATCCTGTAGGTAACAGGAAATAAGTAAGGCCTTTAAACCAGGTAAGATTTAGTAGGTAGACAACTCTGGTGACAGCCTGAGTGGAGAGGGGCTGATGGCAGGGAGACCACTGAGAAATCTGCCTTAATAGCTCACACAGAGACGATAAAGTCCAAGGTGATTTCTATATCTGTGGTGCTTACATATGCATAGAAAATGTCTGGCAATATATACAACAAACACACAGAGGTTACTTCAGAGAATTAAAATTGAGAATTAGGGGGCTGGCATTGTGGCTCAGGGGTAGAGCGCTCACCTAGCATGGGCAGGACCCGGGTTCGATCCTCAGCACCACATAAAAATAAAATAAAAAGATGCTGAGTCCACCGAAAACTAAGTAAAATTGGGAATTAGATGACTGGGGATTTTTTACATTACAAACACCTGAAAGTGAATTTTTTTTCCCAAAACCATCCACTACTTTTATCATAAAAAAAAAAAAAGGAAACCATTTTTAAGTATAAGTAGTGAATGGGCTGGGGATATAGCTCAGTGGTAGAACACTTGCCTAGCATGCACAAGGCCCTGGGTTCAATGCCCAGTATCACAAAAGAAAAAGAAAAGCATAGGTTGTAAAAGTGAACAATGGTCACCAAATGTAGGGATAACTAGATAATGAAAAACATTTGCAAAAGTTATAATATAAATTGGAAATTTGGAAAGGGCAGAAATAAAGGTTAATGAAGAGAAGAGGACAATAAAGTTATAAATCAAAAATTCAGAAATAAGGAAGGAGAGACAGTTTGGAGAAAATACTTAAAAATAAATTAAAAAATTCAGTTTGAAATACATTAAAATGTCTGAAGTACACATGTCAGTAAGGATTTCCACAACCAGATAGAAACACAAGTCTGTAGATGAAGAGGGAAGCCAGAGTTAAAAGATACAATTTGGAAATTATTAGTAAGTATAGCTGAAGACATGAACCAAAGCTAGTTTCTAATATATGCTTCAGGATCCTCCATGCTGCCTCTGAATGACTCAATTGTTATATCTATAATAAATCAGAAAATGCTTGGGACAAAACTAGTGTTGTATATACTTTATTCAAATAATTATCTTAGTTCCTTGCTTTTTACTAAAAACACAAAGATTAAGGCTACTCTGGAAGCTATAACTAAAAAGACACAGTGCTATATGATCAGATGTTTTCTTTTCTTTCTTTTCTTTTTTCCCTTGTGGTACTAGGGATCGAACTCAGGGTCTCATGCATGGATGGTTTCTTTTATGACTCTAAAGCCATACCTATGCTTACACTCAAATTCACTTTAATTTTGAACAGCTTTGATCTTTATAATTTATCTCTAGATTACTTTTTTCTATTACTTTGTAAATCTTATAACAGCTTTTGACCAAAAGCAATATAATTCTGACCTGAAGTAATGATAATGCTTTATAATCTTCCTCTTAAAAGCAGAGGTTAAAGAAAAATCTCTCTGAAGACATCTGAAATTAAGGTACTTTGCTCTTGATCAGTCATGCACACAAAGAACCAATTTATCTCTGCAATTAGTGTTCTCAGTGCACATTCTATGAGATCGGACAGGCAGGCTGAATGCAAGAGTCTTGTGTGGATATGTATTAGGGGGAGACTACAGATAGTTCCCAGATAGAAAGCAAACAAAATTGCTATGTGAATAAAGTAAGGAAAATATAATACTACCTACAGCCTCAGGAGTAAAGGGAAAATGACCTCATATGGAAGAGACAGGGAAGAAGTGTTATCAAGGGCACTCATCATAGGAAAACTCCCTTCCAATCATCCAACAGAGCTACATGTCAAGAGATAAGCATTCCATATCTCAACTCTTCTATTTAGGCCACAATACAACATAATAGAAAGGCAAAGGTCTTACTGTGCTCTAAGCTTTGGTCCCAGATTTGAACACTACTTTTCTTGTTCTTTTACTTTTGCTGTGCCACTCAGAATCTCAATTCAGTAGGGTTCCCTCTTATCTTTTATATATGCCACTAATATAGGAAGTTTAGCCAATGAAAGGCAAACACACTGCTAAAGAGATACTATCATCTATACATGTATAAGACTCCTAACATCCTAAAGGCTTCCATTCCTCATCAACCAGAATGGACTTTAGTTCCTATTAAAACCCCTCTGGCACTTATAAAAGGTAAAAGGTATGGTCTTTCTTGGCAAAACAACACTAAAAACAGTTTTATTGTAAAGTAAGAAATAATAATGTTAAAAAGCTACAGATATATTCCTAAATATGTACTCAAATTACAGAGTTTTTAATAAACAAGTTTTCATTATTGTTTTATTTTTTAATCTTCTACTTTTCTTTTTCCCTAAGGACTTCTATAAGGCACAAATTATTCTGTTAATTAATTTTAGTTTAATTCCTTTTTCATTATCTTTACCTTCACCTCAACACAATAAAGAACTCCTCAAACCTTACACATTCTAAGACTATAAATGCTAAAATAATATTCACAGAGAAAAAGCAAACTGGTAAAGATCAAAAGGAATGACGACTATGGTAATTAATACTGTTGCCTCATACTCAGACACTATGTTAAGAACTTTACATATATTATCTTATTTAATCAGAAGACACAACACTTTTGTAGTGCTTCCTATGCTGAGTTGGATTCTTTTTTATTATAGTTTAAAACACAAAGATCTCACAAATGCACTTTAATAAGTTTCAACAAATGTAGAAAAGTAATAAACAAATTTAGACACACAATATTCCTATCACCCCAGAAAATTCTCATTTGCAGTTAATTACCCATTCTGATCACTTGAGGTAAACACTGTTTTCATTATTATCAGCACAGATTACTATTTGCCTTTTCTTGAACTTCATATCAATGGAATTATTCAGTATCTACTTATTTGTGCACTTTATTTTTGAGTTTCATTCATATTTTGCTTATATCACTAGTTCTTTTTCAATTGCTGAATAGCATCCTACTGACTATACTGCAATTTGTTTATTTACCTATTGATGGACATTTGGGTTGTTTTCACTTTGTGGCTGCTGTTAATAAAGCTGCTATGAACATTCATCTCCACGTCTTTTTGTGGACATATGCTTTCATATCTATTAGGAATATACCTTAGAGTAGAATTGCTGGGTCACAGCTTGAAGTATATGTTGACAAGAACTTCGCTTTCTACTGTGCGTGGTGGTGCACACCTGTAATCCTAGCAACTCGGGATACTGACAGAGGAGGATTGCAAGTTTGAGGTCAGCCTCAGCAATTTAGCAAGACCCTATCTCTAAATAAAATATAAAAAAGGGTTAAGAATGGGGCTCAGTGGTTAAGCACCCTTGGGTTCAATCCCTAGTACAAAAAAAAAAAAAAAAAGAGGAGAGACAGTTTTCCAATGTGGTTGTATCATTTTGTAGTCCTTAGGAGTAATATATGAAAGTACTCTCACATTCTTACCAACTTTTTATTAGTCTTCTTAGATTTAGCCATTCTGGTAGGTTTGAAGTGGTACTTTGCATTTCTCTGGTGACTAATGATGTTAAGCACATCTCTATGTGTTTATTGGAAGAATCTGTTTCAGGCTTTTGCTCATTTCTTACATTGTCTCTTTATATTTACATATTCTGGTTATGAGTCCTTGGCCAGACAACCATATCACAAATATTTTTTTCCATATCCTAGTTTGTCTTTTCATTGTCTTACACTGTTTAAGATAAGCAGAGTTTTAAATTTTGATATAGTCCAGGTCATAATATTTTTCCTCTTAATTTAATTAAGTACCTTGACTTAGGAAGTCTTTGCCTATACCAAGGTTGTGTATAATTTTAGTTTCTACATTTAGATCAATGATCCATCCCCAAATAATCTGTGTATGAGATTATTTGAGAAAAAGAATATAGATATGCATAGTTAGACACCAACTGTTGAAATGTTTCCTCTCCTCCATTGAGCAAATAATCTGTGTATGAGATTATTTGAGAAAAAGAATATAGATATGCATAGTTAGACACCAACTGTTGAAATGTTTCCTCTCCTCCATTGAGTTGCATTGATGCCTTTGTCAAAAGTAAATTGAGAGTATATATGAGGGTATGTTTCTATAATTTCTATTCTGTGATTTGTTTGTATTTATTTACTTAGGTACTGGTAATTAAATCCAGAGGTGCTCTACCGCTGAGCTACATCCCCAGTCCTTTTCATTTATTAATTTGAGACAGGGTCTTGCTAAGTTGCTGAGGCTGGGCTTGAATTTGTGATTTTATTTTTTTAAGTAATCTTTTAAATTTAAAGATAAAACTTAGAAGAATGTGGCAATAGTATGCCTATAAAAAATCTTCAGTGAAATATTACAACAAGCTATTGCTAGACCCTACATTAAAGCTGGACAATAGTGGCCAGCCATATTGGCCATAATCTTGGTAGGCCAAGACAGAAGTTTGAAGCCAGCCTGGACAATTGAGTAAGACCCTCTCTCAAATAAATAAATAAATAAATAAATAAAAGGGTCAGAACTTCATGGTAGAACACTTGTCTTGTCTAGCATGTGTGAGGCCCTGGGTTCAATTCCCAATACTGAAAAAAAAAAAAAAGTTGGGACAATACTGTTATAATTGATGTGTAGAGGATCACCATAAGAAAAATTACATCAGTCAGGTGCAGTGGCACATGCCTATAATCCCAGCAGCTTGGAAGGCTGAGGCAGGAGGATCCTGAGCCCAAAGCCAGCCTCAGCAATAGGGAGGCCCCTAAGGAACTCAGTGAGACCCTGTCTCTAAATAAAATCAAAATAGGGCTGGGGATGTGGCTCAGTGGTCAAGTGTCCCTGAGATTAATCCCTGGTACCAGGAAAAAAAAAAAAAAAAAAAAGGACAGAACAATTACGTCTACAGCAGATCACTGACATTCATGGATCTAATATTTAAAATTTCAATTAACTATTGAAGTTCTAAACATCCATGATTTAAAGCAAACATGATTTTGCTAAGATACATTTGGACTGCGCTCTGAGGCTTGTGCATAAACATAACTTACCTAAGCCTAGCAAAATCTTCAACATCTATAACTGACAAGGTTCTTGACTGATTTTCTTGTTTACTTTTCATAGGTGAAATTGCATGTGATTGTGGTATTTTAAAATATAATATACAATGATTTTGGGCATATTTATCAAGAACATCAATGGCCTACTGTAATAATAATGTTAAAATACCTGCTATAAAAAATAGAAAGACAATAAAATACTTTTCATAATTGAAAAAAAACTGGGGTGGGGCAGAGCTCAGATAAGCATGTTCAAGAGCCTGGGTTTTTTGATTCCCTAGTAATGAATTAAAAAACTAATTAAAAATATGTAAGAGAATAGAACAGACATTTTTTTAAGATGAGCAAATGAACAATAAGCACATTAAAAGATGTTCAATATCACTGGTCACTAGGGAAATGCAAATAAAAACCATTAGGTATTACTTCATATCCTATAGGATAACTTCAATTTAAAAAGACAGATAATAACAAAATTGAAACCATTAAATCTTGCTGGTGGGAATGTAAGATAAGTGTAGCTACTTTATAAAACAGTTTCATAGTCTCTTACAAATTAAGCATAGAATTACTACTCTACAATCCATCAATTCCACCCTAGGTATTTACCCAAGAGAAATGAAAATATATGCTCACAAAAAAACTTGTAATGAATGTTCAAAATAATATATTTACACTGGTCAAAAAGTGGGACCAACCCAACTGATGAACAGGTAAAATGTGGCATAACCATATAATAGAATAATATTCATACATAAAAAGTCACAGGAAAGGAGTCAGACACAAAAGACCACATATTATTAATCCATTTATATGAAAATCCCAGAATAGGTTAAGTCCATACAGACAGAATTAGTGGTAGCCAGGGCTGAGGATAGGAGGAATGAAAATGACTACTAATAGGTACAGAAACAGGGTTTCTCTCTGCAGTAATGAAAACATTCTAGAATTAGACAGTAATAATAATTTTACTATCTTGTGAATATATTAATAACTACTGAACTATATACTTTAAAAGAGTAAATTTTATAGCATACAAATTATCTCAATAGAAAAAGAAATAAAACTACTTAATGATTGCATAGTAAAGAATATGAGACACTAAAATGAATGAAACAGGATGCTGTGGAATATTGAGAATATATGAAACATTTTCAACCAAAAAATTTTAAAAAGACTATTCTATAGTGGATAAAGGTACAGAATCCTTTTCTTGTTTGGTGACTCAGGAAAAGAAAAAAAAATTGTTGAACCAAAGCCACAGCCAGATAATGAAGAACAAGTAAAAAACCCATGCTTTTTAAATTTTTTTTTATGGTAGTACTATCATAGTTACTATACACTGAAATTCATTCAATAGAATAAAAATATCTATAAGGGCAATCAAAAAGCAAATTTATAGCCTGAAGAGGTTTATATAATCCTTCTCTCTACAGTCCTTCTAATAGTTTCCAGCTTTAACAAATTGCCATGGCTCTAGTGCTCCAGCCTACAGAAATCTGTTATAGCTATGTGGAAAATAGCCAAAAAACATTTCTTACTAAAATCTGTTGTCATTTTATTGCTACTATTCATACAACCATCTGACAAATTGCATAATTAATTTGTAAGAATAAAAGAAGCCTTAAAAATAAATCTATATACATACAGAGATGTATATATATATATATATATATATATATATATATATATATATATATATATATACACACACATATATACATATATATTCTTTTTTGAAACAATACTGTTCATTCAGGTTAATAAGTTATCAGAAGTTTGAGGAAGAAATCCCCTAAAGCCCTTTATCTTTTCTTGCCTTCAGCTGGGAGTTAGGAAGAGACCATAACAAGAAAGGGAGAAAGAGGTCTGTACATACTTTATCACTTATAAAACCTGGCAAAAACAGCCACAAATTCCAGAGCTCTCCCAGTTCATGTAACATTAATATCATTTAAGTGGGATATTATTCAAGTTGATGGAGTTTAAAATTTTCTAAATTCAAGTTAGTGGAGTTTAAAAAAACCTTAATAATTATTTTTTGATAACACTTGACTTGAAGTGTCTATGCGCAAAATAATCTAAGTTTAAAGCACTATACACTACCTGGCTGGGTATTTTGATAGAGTTGAATTGTCAACTGCTTTGCTATTTAGTTGAAGAGGAAATGTATAAATTTTTACCCATAAATGAGAATGATTAAAAAGTGTTAAAGTATGTGTATACACAGAAAATAATTTTATTGTTATATTTTACATATGATAAAGTTTACCACTGTAAGTACAAACGTTAATTGAAGATTTTCAGTAAATTTATACAATTGTGCAACTATCACCATGAAAACTTCTCTCATGCCAATTTGCAATCAACTCCAAATTCCACCCTCAGCCCAAGAAACCACTGATCTGTCTTTTTTCTTTTTTAGTTGTTCAATGAATCTTTATTTTATTTATTTATATGTGGTGCTGGAACTCAAACCCAGTGCCTCACACATGATAGGCAAGTGCTCTACCACTGAGCCATAACCCCAGCTCCCATTAATCTGTTTTTTATGTGTATAATTTTACCTTTATTAAGAAATATAAAAATAGAATCATATGTTACCCTTTTGTCACTGGCTCTTTTTATTCAGCATAAAGTAATTGAGGCTTTTCCATGTTACTGTATGTGCTAATAACTTGTTTTTTTTAATTGCTAAGTAGTATCCCATTGTAGGGATACACCACAATTTATTCGTTTACTTATCTCAATTATTTCAAGTTTGGGTTACTGTGACTAATTCTGCTATGAAAATTTTCATACAAAATCTTTGGACTTATGTTTTCATTGCTCTTGAGTACATTCCTAGGGATGGAATTGCTGGGTCATATGGTAAATATACAGTTAACTGCAAAACTGTTTCCCAAAGTAGCAAGACCATTTAATATGTCCAGGGCAATGAATGCAGTTTCTTCACATCCTTGTCAATATTTGATGTCGTCAATATTAGTGAGTATAGTTATTCTAATAGGCATGAGGTAGTACATTGTGGTTTCAATTTGTATTTCCCTAATGATGAACGTTGCTGAGTACCTTTTCATGTACTTATTAGCTATTCATATGTTTTTGGAGAAATAACTGTTCAAATCCTTTACCCATGTTTTTAGTGTGTTGTCTGTCCTCCAGTTCCAAACACATTCTAGATACAAGTCTTTTAATAAATAAATAATTAGCAAATTATGTTTTCCCAGTCTGTGGCTTATCTTTTCCTTTTCTTATGGTGTC
Source organism: Callospermophilus lateralis (assembly GCF_048772815.1). Taxonomy (NCBI): domain Eukaryota; kingdom Metazoa; phylum Chordata; class Mammalia; order Rodentia; family Sciuridae; genus Callospermophilus; species Callospermophilus lateralis. Next base: position 25,488,518 of record NC_135311.1, on the reverse strand, counting down.
TTCCTCCCCCACTACCCACCACCAGCCACCTGGTACTAGGGATTGAACACAGTGGTGCTCTAGCTACATCCCCAGCCCTTTTACTATTTTTAAATTTTGAGACAGGGTCTTGCTAAGTTGCAGAGGCTAGATTCGAACCCGTGATCCACCTGCCTCAGCCTCTCAGGATTTCAGGTGTACACCACCATGCCTGGCAAGTTTCCAATTGTGAAGAAATCCAATTTACCAAGTTTTCTCTAATGGATCATGTTTTTGAAGAAATCTTTCCCAACCCAAGATCACAAAGACTTTCTTCCATGTTTCCTTCTGAAAGTTTTATAATTTTATTCTTAGAATTAAGTCCATGATCCATTTTTAGTTCACTTTTGAATGAGGGAAGGATCTACATGTTTTGTTTTGGTATACAGATACCCAATTATTCCAGCACCATTTGTTGAAAGTTAATTGCCTTAGGTCAATTGATTTTATTTTATGTGAGTTAATTTTAGGACACAGTATTATTTTACACTGATCTATACTTTAAGCCAATTTTATAGTAATTACTATAGATTTAAAATGTACTAGAATTGGGTAGGGTAAGTGCTCCAGTCTTGTTTAGTTTTCTCAAAATTGTGGCTATTCTAGGTTCTCTGCAATTCCACATAAATTTTAGGATGATTTTGCCAATTTCTACAAACAAGCTTACTTGGATTTTGACAGGAACTGTATTGTTAGACATCAATTTGGGGAGAGCTGTACTCTTAACAATATGGAGTCTTCTAATATATAAATGTATATACATATATCATTTTATTTAGGTCTTCTTTAGTTTCTCTCTGAATTGTTTCACAGAGTTTCTGTGTGTGTATAAACTAAAAAAAATATATGTCTCTAAAAGCATTCTAGATTGTTTCGTTTTTTGCTTATCACAGTGCTAGGAACTGAACTCAGAGGTGCTCTAGCACTGAGCTACAACACCAGCCTCCTTTCTCATTTTTGCTTTTTTAAATTTTGAGACAGACAATAAAGATATTTTAAATCTTCTATATTAATTAATGTTATTAATATTAAGTGTATATTTATATCTAAACATAGTACAAATGTGTTTCAAATAAACTAACATAGAAGTGACATGCAGAACCTATAGTTCACATAAAAATGATATGTAATGATTTAAGTAAACTTTTTTTCCCAGAGAAGTTTTAGGTAAACAAAAAATAATTTGCTGGATCACAAGCTTGGTAAGTTTTTATTATATAATAAACTCTGATTATCTGACCAAAAACTAACTAAATAAATTTTTAGACAGGGTCTCACTAAGTTGTTAAGATTGGCCTCCAACTTGAGAAACTTTTGCCTTAATCTTCTGAGGAACTGGGATTACTGGGATTATAGGCATGTGCCACCATACCCAGCAGCAATCCAGATTGTTTTTTTAAAGCAGGTTTAATATGAGTGTTAATACATATTACCTATTCAACCATTTAATTTTATAATTAGGATAACGCCTGGCATTGCTTCCACTAGTGTTCCCCCAATAGTAGTTTTGAAAATCAATGCACATCATAAATGTTATTGCTGAGAGTACATTCTGCATGAGACAGTCTGAGAAGCATAACCATAGGAGGCAGATAGTTCATACTGTTATTACAGAGAAAGTTAAATACAAACTTTTAGACATCTTAATGGTGTATTTAAAGAGTTCTGGACAATAATTGTTGCTTATCTTCTCAAGTAAACAACAGATTATAAACTTACCCTGGATAATAACAGTAATAACAAATCACTTCTATAATGCTATGTGTCAGGTACTCTTTTAAGAACTTTAAAACTATGAATTCCTTTAGTCTTTATAACAACCCTATTGGTAGTGAATATTATCTTCATTTTACAAGAGGAAAATCAAGTTCAGAGAAGTTAAATAAGTCATCCAAAGTCATATAGCTTGAAGATAGTAGAACCAGAATTCAGACCATTGGCAGTATGGTTATAGAATTCATTCTCTTAACCTTTCTGTACCATGAGAGAAAAGAGGATTTCATTTAAAAGTATTTGCAGATTTCTGCTTCCAGTAATGAGAAATTGGGTAATTCAGATCAACTCTCCCAGACAAGTAGAAAAGCTAAATCATGGGGCTGGAGTTACGGCTCAGCTGTAGAGCGTGAGCCCCACACGTGCAAGGGCCTGGGTTCGATCCTCAGCACCAAATAAATAAATAAATAAATAAAGTTAGAAAATGATGATTTCTAAAAAAAAAAAAAGAAAAGCTAAATAAAATATTTTCAAAAATCTAAATGAATACATCAGAGAACAAATAAATGGCAAAGAATTACCAGTCCACAGTCCAAAGACTGAAGTCCAGAGAAGTCAGTCACATTTGGGTTTCTTTTACTGTGGCAGATCTGCTGATTCTATATGAAATGACTAGGAGGCTATATTCAGTCTTTTGGGCAGTTTTATAAAGCTGGGGGAAGCCCTAGTAAAGCCCTGGTAAAACTGGGCCCCTTAAAGGTTGCATCCTAGGGGTAAGAGTGAACAAGAAATAAAACACAACTTTCACTGACTAAAACTGTTCCAAGTCATCTTGGTGGTCCAGAAAATATTAATCCTGTGAATTTAAGGTGATTAAAGTGATCCTAGCCTCTCATGAATTGTCTAGGCATTGAAAAGCAAAGAAAATCCTATCTGGAAGAGTGTCTTATCCAAGGTTACAGCCTATTTTTACAACTTTTCAAACAAAGTATTTGACAGGTAGTCAAAGAAAACTAGGCACAAAACAAGACAACAAAAATTTTATGCAAGAGAAAAAAATAGATCATAGAAATGGATACATCATAGTTCCAGATACTTGGATTGTCAGAGAAAAGACTTTAAGATAACTATCTTAAACTATTTTAAGAGATAAAAAATTATGTAGAAAATAAGTGATATAAGAGATATGAAAAATAAGTGGAAATTCAAGAACTGGTAAATGTTTCAAAGGAGTAAAATCATATAGTATATATTTTCTGATCACAATGCAATTATGATAAAAATAATTAATAAAAAGACAGTCTGTATTTTTGGAAATTAAGAAATAAATCTTGGGCTGGGGGTATAGTTCAGTGGTAGAATATGTGTTCAACATGTGCTAGGCCCTAGGTTCAATCCCTAGCACATGAGCACACAAACGCATAAACACACACACACAAAAATCACTAGATGGGATAGATATAACTCTAAACCAAAGAAGTCATAATAGAAATTGGAAAATATTTTGAACTAAATTCTGTAAAAAATACTGCTATTTTATACAATTAAAATTTTGCCTAGAAGTTTCTGGACTTAACTGGATATATTACAAAGAAAGCATACTGAAAATTAAGGAGTTAATTAAGTACCTATACAAAAAAATTCAGGAAAAAAAATGAAATAAGTCCAAAAAGTTAAACGAAGGCAATAAAGAACAGAAATGAATCAACCAGAAATCAGATGATAGAAGGATTTAAAAAGCCAAAGTAAGCCAGAGCTTGGTTCTTTGCAAAAATTAATAACATAGACCCCTGGGGTATCTGAGCAAGGGAAAAAGAGTAGCCATGTTACACATTTAAAAAATGGATATTATGCTGGGGCACGTCTGTAATTCCAGCTACTCAGGAGGCTAAGATGGAGAGGCCTAAGTTTGAGGTCAGTCTAAGACTCTGTTTCAGAAACAAAATTTGTTTAAAAAGTTGGGGAGCTGGGGATGTAGCTCAGTGATAAGAGTGCTTGCCTAACATGTATGAAACCCTGTGTTCAATTCTCAGTATTCAAAAAAAAAAAAAAAAGTGGGGCTAGAGATGTAGCTCAGTGGCAGAGTGTTTGCCTAGTACATGCAAGGTCCTGGGTTCAAGCCCCAGCACTGCAAAAATAAGCAAATAAGTAAATAAAAAGTTAAAAATAACAAAAAAAGGATGTTTAAGAAGGATGCAATGTAATAAAAGGATTTTATGACTTTATGCCAGTGATTTTGAGAAGTGTAATGAAATAATTCTTAAAAATATACAACTTACCAACAAATCCCACCATTATGTACAACTATAATGCACCAATTAAAAAAAAGTGTCTATGTTTATACCTTCAAAAAAAGAAGAAATATACCACTTATAAAAAAGCCAACACAAGAACAAAATATTTCCATAGTTATGAGATGATTATTAAAAAATTATGTTTGTAATTAAATTATTAAACTAACGAAATGAAATTCATAATTCAAAGCTTTTCACAAAGAAAACTCCAAAATCATGTCTTTATCAACAACTTTACTAATCATTTATGGCAGAAATAATTCTAATTATGTATAAAGTGTTCCAGAGAATAAAAAGAAAGAGATAAGCAAACTGTTTAATAACTCATTTATAAAATCAGCAATAAGAGGAAAGTATAGATCAAAAATATGAAGAAAAGGAGTAACTAAACATAATTAAAGTCAGAACAGTGGTTACCTTTAGATAAGAGTAGAGGTTATAGTTGGGAAAGGGCAGTCGGGTGGAGGGGGTAGCTTCTGGGAGCTGACAATGTTATGTTTTCTGACCTCAGTGGTGGTTTCCAAGCATTTGCTTTATAATAAATCATTAAAATGCACATTTCTGTCTATATGCAGGTGCAATATAATTTGTAATAACAGTTTAATTTAAATTTATGGAACCAATGTTACTTAATAAAAGAATGGTATAAACAAACATCTGTTGACTTTCATTAATAAACTTTTCTTTCAGTGCTGGAGATAAAACCTAGGGACTCACACTAGGCAAGCACTCTACCACTGAGCCTCAACCCCAGCCCTAGATTAAGTAATTTTCTTGACTATGTATCTTTACTTACTCTAAGAGGTTTGTAACTTCCTCTTCTTAGAATTTAATCTCTTTACTCTCCACTAGCTTCCAAGTTCCTTTAACACATACTATACCAGAATCAATAGCTATAATTACAATTTGTAGAAAGAGCATCAATTCTTGAATATTCTATATTTTTTTCACATGGGGGCACTGTTTGTAAACTCAAATTTTAATCTTGGTTTCTGGGATGATAACACACTAAAATTAACCAGTGATTTCTAATGATTGCAAGATGTATATTATAAAGGCATACAAAGCAGGTAGTTTCATCTGGAAACCAAATAAACATCAACTCAACAGTTTTCCTAGGAACTTCCACATCTGTTTTCTATCACTGATTATTTTAATCTATTTGTCCCCAGTTTTTGTGTATTCAGTCCTAGTTCAAAATCCAGACATTTGTCTAGAAAAAGACTTTCCAGTAACAAAAAATTTAATTTAGTGACCTGAAATACAAATGGTCTTTTATTGAGACCAAGCTATTGATTATTTCTTCTCTAAAACTATTATAAAAAGACAGCTAACTAGGACTGAAGTGTTGCTCAGTGGCAGAGTGCTTCCCAGCATGTACAGAAGGCCATGTGTTAAATATCCAGTACCACCAAAAAAAGAACAGCTAAGTGAACATAGTTCAAATTTTGTTTTTGTTTTGGCAGCAATTACAAAACCTATAGTGAACTATTGCTCCTACACACCTTTCTAAATGCCTTTTTAACATCTCCTTTAAGATGAATAGTAAGCATGAAAACATCAGAGTTTAAAACAATTCTGACTCAAATCATGGCAATCTAAACTTTGGTTTACACACTATTATCAATTAAATAAAATTAAATAAAGGTACGATTTTCACTATAAAATTTCTCACTTTTGGAACATGAGGATTAAATTCCACAGCTCTATGAATTGCTTCCACAGCATTAATTTCTGCTGTGCTTAATCCTCTTCTGGAGGCTGTTTCTGGAGAGAATCTGTAAGAAAAAACCACAAAATGAAGAAATGAATAACAAAAGAAAAAAAAAATTATGGATTTAGACCATAATATAGTTCTCTAAATCAAAGGATTCTGGAAATGACCAAATTCAAAACCAGGTAACTACTAAGAATGATAGTTAAAGCCTTCTGGTTCAAAATATAAAAAACAAGAAAGCATAAGGAATGAAAATTTTCAAACTTAGGTAGAGAAAGCATTCAGAAGTTCATTGAAGGCACACTTTGGGAAAGGTAAGAAATTCTACACAGGGACATCCAGAGAATCTCATGAAATATAAGTATATTCATATCAAATTTTTTATCTGAGAAGAAATAAACTATAAATACTTCATTCTAATTAATATCAAGGCATAGTAATATAAAGTGAAAAACAATGGCCACCATTTGATTAGCCTCTGATTTTCTTTTTTTGAGACACTGTACCCAACCAGTTTCTGAATATCTTACCTGCAGAATAAAGAAAATTCACTAAGAGCAGTCAAAAACACAAGGAAAACAGAATAACACAATCCTAATATAAGAACAGACAACATGAAACCTATTTATCTATTATACTTCTTACTTATTAAAGCTATTATTTATCTGTACTTTCTTTCTAGATACTGGTTTAGGCACTCCATAATTACGTAATCCTCATACAACCACCCTACAGTACTATTCTCATTTTACAGATGAGGAAGACTCAAAATAATTAACCTAGCAAAAATCCTACAGCTAGTACATTATAAAGTTTAAATTTAAGTCTCAGTTTATTTAGCTCTAAAATCTCTCTCCACTACCCAAATTGAGAAGCCTCAAAGCCACAAAGGATCAAAGGTTATTTAGAAGAAAGCAGAGAGGAAGAGCATAGTTTTAAAAGTCAGTAGAGGTAAAATGTAATATTCAAATTAGCATTCTTCTCAAATAATTGTAGTTTTCTACTTGCCTAGTATGCACAAGGCCCCGGGTTCAATCCCCAGTACTGAAAATAAATAAATAAATAAATAACAAAAAATGAATCAAATAATTAGTTTTCATAGCTACTTACTTATCTGAAACAGTCCTTGTTTTCAACAGTGCTGCTGTATAACAGATTGCTGCTGACTTTGGAAGGCTTATATCTGAAATAATAATTTAAATTCAGATAAAAATTACAAAAATGTGTTAACAAAATATTTTCATAACAATAACTCATAATATAAGTTCAACACATGTAATATAGTAGCAGAAGCCACCTGGACACATAGTTGGAAGACCTGAGTTTTGAATTCTGATTCTTCTATTTATTAGTTATGTATCCTTGAACCAATAGCAACTTCTTTGATCTTAGTTTTCTCAAGACAGAATGGTACTTTCTGACAGATGAAATTATGTCTATTAAAGCCCTCCACACAATGGTGACAAGTACTCAACAAATGTTTATAATAACTTTTTTACAGTAAGACTGTTCATGGAAAAAGCCACAGTATAATTAGTACTATGCAAAAACTCCACCTATTCATAGAGTAAAACTAAGATTAGAAAAAAATTACTAGTTAAATCCAGGTTGATACAACCAAGGATGATTTTTACTTTTTCTTTTTCCTAAATGAAAAAGAAATTAATCTGGACCTATAAATAAACAATATAAATCCTTTTTTAAAGGAATGTCTGAAATATTGTTATCAAAAGAGTAAAATTTAGAACTTGTTGATGATTTCAGTTCCAGAGTTACACTAGCAAATGGAGAAGTAAATTTGGAAGGAAGTAAATTTGGCTTCAACTACTTAAGGATTCTAGAATGGAAAAAACTGGGATTCATGAAAACTGAAAACACAGAAGCAAATCAACGTAGACAGACTTTACTTGTTTTATTTTATTTTTAATGAATCAGACCCTATTCTGATTTTTTAATACTCAGTCTCTATACTTGGGTTCAGCACAAATGTAAGTGAGCCATGCATCCAGTAAGTTACATATGGAAGGAATTTCTAAAAAATGTCTCCATGAGCCCAACGTTATTCTGAAGCACTGCCTAAGAATTCCAGATGTTTAAAAGAAATAAACTTTTCTTTCAAGTATAACACATTTCAAACTTCCAAGTCATGGGGATTCCTAAACTAATGGGTAAGAACCTACAACAGGACAAGTGTGAATAAGTGACTTATATGTGTTTTGTTATAATAAAAGATATGACCAGAAATATTACGATTGTCAGGAAGTGAAAACTTGTGGTTAAAAACTGAAGTCTAGGGCTGCAGTTGTAGCTCAGCAGTAGAGCGCTTGCCTTGTACGTGTCAGGCACTGCGTTTGAGTCCCAGCACCACATATAAATAAGCAAATAAAATAAAGGCCCATCAATAATTAAAAAACAAACAAACAATTAAAAAAAAAAGAAGTCTTACTCTAAGTGAGAAAGTTTATGTATCTTTAAAATTGTCCCAATTCCGGGCTAGGATTGTGGCTCAATGGTAGAGCACTTGCCTAGTATGTGGGAGGCACTGGGTTCGATCCTCAGCACCACATATAAATAAATAAAATAAAGGTCCATTGACAACTAAAAGAAAAAAAAAAGTTAAAAAAAAAAATTCTCCCAATTCTACTTGTGGTAAACTGTCTATAGTACAATAATAAAAATAACCAACATAGACTGAATTATTGTTATGGGAAGACTAATGAACAAAGAAGAAGAATACCTGGGTTTAAATTCAGGATTGTCACTAGTTGGGAGATACCCAATATTTAACCTTCTTAAATGTTAGTTTCCCAATTTAGTAACTGGAAAGAATAAAAACACTTGTCCTACCATCTTACAAGATTAGTATAAGGATCAGATGAGATTAAAATTGTGCTTTTGTAACTAAAAAGCATTATAAATGTTATTCAGCCTTTTTTTTTTTTAAGGAATTAGGAATTAAACCTAGAAGCCTTTATTACTGAGCTACATTCCCATACTTTTTCTTTAAAAACTTAAATCTTTTTTTTAAATCTTTATTTATTTATCTTTATGTGGTGCTGAGGCTCAAACCCAGTGCTTCACATATACTAGGCAAGCACTCAACCACTGAGCCACAACCCTAGTCTCCCATACCTTTATTATACTTTTTATTATTCTCAGACACGGTCTTGCTAAGTTACTCAGGCTGGCCTCAAATTTGTGATCCTTCTGCCTCAGCTTTCCAACTAGCTAGGATTACAGACATGCAACCCCATATGTGGTTTCTGAATTAGTCTTTATAAATACTGTTAAGCAACTTCTGTTAGCTTTCCTTGATATTCAAACGAGTATAAAAATGAGGCACCCTACTATGTGCACAGCATTTATACTTTTCCAATTATCTCATGCAAGTCATGCTGTCTTCAATGTAACCAATGTTCATTTGTTTATACATTCCACTAAACTGTAAATCCTACGATGATGAAATCCATTTCTTCTTGTTCACATTTTATTCCAAAGTGCTTCATTCCTATTAGACACTCAATAAACAATTTTTTTTTTCTTTTGGTGGTAGTGCTGGGGATTGAACCCAGGGCCTTGTGTGTACGAGGCAAGCACTCTACCAACTGAGCTACATCCCCAGCCCAAAAGAATAAAACTTGACAGAAGAAAAAGTTCCTCCTTGTAGGCTTTTGCTACCAAAAGTCCTGATAAAAAAGATACTTAATAGCAATTTGTACTTACACATACTAAATACTGACTGGAAGAATAGAGAAAATTAGAGAAATACTAGAATAGTATCATATTTATGAATACATAATTTAAAAGAAAATCCTTTAACATACTATCAACTAAGACAAAAAACTCACCATCATATTTTGCTAGGACTGCCTGAACATCTGCATAGGCCTGTAATTCTAAAAGTGATTCTAAGAGATTTTCATGGATGTTCAACATGGTAAGAGGAGGAAATTCTTTCATCAACTGTACATTGAAAGAAAAAAAAGAGATTAAAATTAGAACAGAGGAACTTTCACTAAAGTTGAAATTCTTTTGCTTCTTTACAAAACTGTAGAGACTCAGTCCTTAAAAAATGTATGTATATTAGGAGTTGGGGCTGTAGGTCAGTGGCAGAACGCTTGCCTCGCATGTGTGAGGCACTGGGTTTGATCCTCAGCATGACATAAAAATAAACAAATAAAGGCATTCTGTCCATTTACAACTCTAAAAAACAAGTTTTTAAAAAAGTATGTGTATTAAATAAATATCATTATAAAACCCATCAAATAAAAAACAGTAATTATGTATTAAAATAACTGGTAACTTCAACTACATTTTATTTTTAGAGGACTCCATATAACAGTTTCAGTTATCAAACTTACATCTCTCATTATTTTCACTGCTTCTCTTATTCTTCCTAATTTTCTTGCACACATTGCCAATCTTCTTTTAATATATACTAGCACATTGGTATCTCTCCCTATATAAAAAAACAAAAAGTAACACAATATTACTTTCATATTATGGCCTGTTATTTCACTAGAATATTATTTCTTAATTGCTTATCCTACAAGATTCAATTAAAATTAAATTGTGTCAAGATGGAAGAATATTTAATGATTACTGAATCTGGTTGATGAATATTTTGAATGGGAATCTCTTACATTTGTTTATGCTTGAAGTTTTATGTGTTAAAAGTTTAGATTACACACACACACACACACACACACACACACATTTTTTTTTTTTTTCTGGTGCTAAGGATTGAACCCAGGATCTTGTGCCTGGGAGGCAAGCATTTTACCAAGTGAGCTATATCCTCAGCCCCTAAATGTTTAAAATATATGCTGAATTACTTTTGCCTCTAATAGTAAGTAATCTGAGTACAGTATATAGAATGTAATTTGTGTTTGAATAACAAATTCAATTTAATATTGCTGGAAAAGAAATACATATATTAAAAGGAAAATATAACATAGCCTATTATTTTAAGTTTCTGCATAAATAATCTATAGTTTTAATATTCTCTATTTTTTTAACTGAAAAACTCAAAATGTTCAAAGTACAATTTCTATGACTAATGTAAACTTTTTATTAACAACTAATAACAAACTATGAAACTACTTCTAAGAAGGACTAACAAAATTCTGTAACATGTTTAATTTTAATTTTATATTATGTAAAGACAAATGGCATGTTTTTTGTTTTGGTCAGAATTGAGGATTGAATCCAGAACTCTCACATGGTAGGAAAATTTTCTATCACTGACCTACATCCCTGGCCCTTTTTATTTTTTGTTTTGAGACAGGGTTTCACTAAGTTGCCCTAGTTTGTCCTCAAATTTGTGATCCTTCTGCTTGACCCCCTGAGTTGACCTTATTACAGACATAGTTTCATAAGTTCCAGTCTGCAAAACTAAATATTCCTGCAGTTGTGTGTAATAACATACATTAATGAAACATACTGTAAACATCATATTTAACTTGGAGAGAAAACATTATCTAACTTTTAATTTCCACAAACAAAAGATTTAGAACGTAACTGCTAATGGATAATGCATTACATAAACATATTTCATTTACTTTATATTAGCCACCCAAATCATAAAACTAAAATCCTCTGGCCATAAAAGGTAACAAGCAGGAGCAACATTCCTAATTCTAACATCTCTGGTAAAGTGTCTCAATCATAATCAGAAGAGTATCGTTAAAGATTAGAGAGACCATTTGACCCAGTTATCACACTACTCGGCATATCCCCAGAGGAATTAAAATCAGCATACTATAGTGATATGGCCACATCAATGTTCACAGCAGCTCAATTCACAATAGCTAAGCTATGGAACCAACCTAGGTGCCCTTCAAAAGATGAATGGATAAAGAAAATGTAGTACATTGGATTGTTAATCAGCCATAAAGAAGGAGGAAATTACGGCACTTGCCAGTAAATGGATGAAATTAGAGACTATCATGCTGAGTGAAATAAGCCAATCCCAAAAACCCAAAGGCTGAATGTTCTCTCTGATATATAGATTGCTGATCCACAATGATAGGGGGGAAGGAGGAATGGAGGTTCGCTGAAATGGACAGAAGGAAGGGAGATAGGAATAGGATAATGAAATGGACAGAAGGAAGGGAGATAGGAATAGGATAATGAATTGGACATAACTTTCCTATGTTTAAATATGAATACACAGTCAGTATAACTTCACATCACATATAACCACAAAAATGGGAAGTTGTACTTCATGTTATGAATGATATGTCAAAATACACTCTACTTTCAAAGAATTAATAAAAAAAAAAAAGGAATGGAAAGACTTCAGTTGTTGTGGCTAATCTGATCCCAAACACAATCACAGAAAAAAATTAACCAAAGAAAGAACCAATGTTACATATAAGGCTGGATTTTATGTTAAGAATTAGATGGTATGACTGGATGTGGTGGTGAACACCTGTAATCCCAGCAATTTGGGAGACTGTGGCAGGAGGATTATAAGTTTGAGGTCAGCCTCAGCAAGTTAGTGAGACCCTATCTCAAAATTAAAAATAAAAAGGACTGGGGATATAACTCAGTGGTAAACCAACCCTGGGTTCAATCCCCAGTTCCAAAAAAAAAAAAAAAAAAGAATAATCAGAGCCACTCCTTGATGCTACATATAGATAACAGTCTGAAGAGCAAACAAAATGATGTCCTGGGTTGGGGATGCAGCTCAAGGGTACAGTATTTGCCTTGTATGTGCAAGTCTCTGGGTTTGACCCCAGCAGCAGGAAAAAAAAAAAAAAAAAGCCCTATTACTGAGTAAGGATGAAGATAAAGAAAATACCATCAATAGGATCTTCTCAATCAATACTAATAATCACGAGAATGCTCTCCTAAATACCAAATAGTTTTATATTTATGTTTCTCTAATAACCAGGTGTTCAATTCTTGTATGAAATAAATTACCATTAAGTCTCAAAACAGCATATTTCCTTTCAATAACCAGAGCAAATTTAATCCTTTTCATAAGCTTTTTCTGGCTATTACATATTTCTGTCTTACTGGCTTATACGTATTAATAAATTAGTTAAGTAAAAATTAGCTAATCTATGAGCATTGTTTTTATTGTTGGTGGTCTGTTTTTTAAACATGCAAGATCCAATTATAGGTGCTAAAAATCAGTTCAAATTTGCTTACTCAGTTGAGCTTCATGCTGAGGACTCTGATGCTGGCACTGCTGTGATCGCCTATAAATTGTTTCTCCTGCCTTGAGTGCCTGTTTAAATAACCTTTCAGCATCTACAATAGTGGTTGCTTCTTCCTCGGCCAGTAGAACATATGCAGTGGCACAGCTATAAAGAAAGCAAAGCAAGGCAATTTGAAATAAAACTGTAAGGGCAAGTATTTTCTCTTGGGTATGTCCCTTTGCTCTAAACCAAGTTTCCCTTAGCTTTACCTATACTTTCCATCTCTTGGGGGAAAAAACAAAAACAAAAACCAATTTTATTAGATGTTTTAATTTCTTGGGGACATACTAGTATATTCATTATGTCTAATTCCACAATTTTTTTTCAGTCTCTTATCTTTCTTCTTTTTTACCTCCATGGTCTGACTCTGTGTTTTCTTTTTGTACAAGGGGAGAAAAAGGTATATAAAGAATTGTATGAAAAGTAGTTCTGCCAACCATATACTACAGTGATCAGACTTGCTCTTAGTCACTACATATTTTGTAATATCCAACTCCTGTGGGCAGCTATGAAAGACAGTGAAGATAGGGAAGGGGTCTCTATGCTAAAGAGACACCTTTCATATCTGACTCAAAAAAACATTTCAGGACTAAGCTTTTCCTTCAAACATGAGTATTCCCTCTGCATGTGGCTCTATCCTCCCCTGGACTTATGCACAGTAGAATGCAGCATACTTCCCTTGATCTGAATTCTAGTCCTTCCTTCAAACTCCTACCCTCATTACTTATACCCATGCTTACCTCAAGTTTTCTTTTCTTCACCCTACTAAAACAGAGATTTTTCTTTGTATTAGCCCGTCAATGGCTGGCTAATAACATAAATTCATTCTTATTTTTGGATAAAAGAAAAGAAGGAAAAAGTTTCCGTTTTCTTATTTTGGTACTAGGGATTAAACCCAGGGTTACTTAACCATTAAGCCACATCCCTAGTTCTTTTTGGGACAGAGCCTTGTTATATTGCTGAGATTGGCTTTGAACCTGTAATTCTCCTTCCTCAGCCTCCCAAGTCACTGGGATTATAGGGCCATGTGCCACTGCACCTATTTAAAGTTTCCCTTTTCATTTCCAGAAATAACAAGTACCTCTCTTTGGGGACCATGTCTTAGTTCTGATAATATAAGCCTACACTGTCCAGAACAGTCAGTGGTCACATATACTTACTGAGCACTTGAAACACGGCTAGTCTGAACTGAAATGTGACATAAGTGTAAAACGCACACAGAATTTTGAAGACTGAGAAAAATATTAAAAATGTTTCAATAGAACAGTGTTTATCTCAACAAGACGAGAGACACTATTGGTAAAAAGTACAAGTGCGGGCATGAAACAAAAGTGATGGCCAGATAACTATCACCATCAATTAAGGTTGAGAAGAGTCTTTCAGATATGGAAATGTAAATCATACCATTTAGGCAAATAGTAGTCTAAATTAAAGTATTCAATAATTTCACTAATCAACAATAATATCTCCTATATATTACGTGGATTTATCTGAAATATTAGATATACGCTGCTTTAAACACTAGGTATCCTGCCATTTCCAAAACCAATTCAAATGTTTTAAAATAACCATAATAAAAATACTTTTTAAAAGATCTAAATGGATAAAATTGATGCAGTTGAATCAAAATATAAACATTATTACTTATTTATTTTTGTGGTGCTGAGGATCAAACCTAGGGCCTTACAAATGCTAGGAAAGGGCTCTGCCACTGAGCTATATCCCCAGTCCCTCAAGATAATTTTTATTTTTTTTATTTTTTTTATTTTTTAGTTATCGGCGGGCACAACATCTTTGTTTGTATGTGGTGCTGAGGATCGAACCCGGGCCGCACGCATGCCAGGCGAGTGCGCTACCGCTTGAGCCACATCCCCAGCCCCCTCAAGATAATTTTAAATTACATTATAGTTGTATGGTATGAAGAGGTTTTTCTTCTCCTAAAGCCTTCTTGTATTTATTCTTGCACCTGAAGATGTTAATGCAATAAATTAATTATATGAATATCTAATGAATCTTACTTTGGGGAATGTAATTTTCTTAAGTTGAGGTTAAATTCACATACCAAAAAAATCACAGTTTAAAGTGTTTTAAAGTGCATAATTCAGAGACTTTTAATAAGTTCTCAAGGTTGCACAATTACCAGCACTACATAATTCTAAAACATTTTCATTACCCCTAAAAGAAATCCATAAGTCTCCCTAACTCCTGACAATCATATATCTATTTTCTCACTTGATAGTGTCCATTATTGGATAAAAGATTCTAACTGATGAATGTAATTTATTTTTTTCTTATTACTTGTGTTTTTCGGATCCTATTTAATAAACCACTGTAAAATCCAAAGTTGGGGAGATTTGTTCCATATTTTGTTTTCTTCTTCTTCCTTCCTTTACTTACTTATTTATTTAGGAGGTGCCTATCTATCTATCTATCTATCTATCTATCTATCTTAGAGGTGCTGGGAGCAAACCCAGGAGTAATTTACCACAAACTACATCTCCAGTAGTCCCTTCACCATTTTTTTTTTGAAACTGTGTCTCACTAAGTTGCCTGGAAAGGCTAGCCTTGAACACGAGTTAGCTGGAATTATAGGCATATGCTATCATGCCCATTTTGATCTGTGTTAGGTCAAACATGTTAGGTCCTTGATTAATTTTGAATTAATTGGTATGTATATGTGAGGTAAAGAGTTCAATTTCGTACTTTTATATGTGGCTATCTAGTTGTTCCAGCATCATCTGTTTTCTAAAAAGAATACTTTTCTCTCCACTGAATGTAGTGGCACCTTGGTCAAAAATCAGTTGACCATAGATATCAACTTATTTCTGGATTCTCAATTGAAATCCATTGATTTAGGTTTCTATGTTTATGATTTAATTGCTGTAGTTTTGTATTAAGATTGAAAATCTTGAAGTGTGAGTCCTCCAACTTTGTTTTTCTCTTTCAAGACTGTTTAGGCTATGCAGAGTCACTTGCAATTCCACATGAATTTTAGGACCAGCTTGTCCATTTCTGCAAAAATAGTAATTGCAATTTTGATAGGACTGCACTGAATCTATAGATCAACTTGGGAAGGACAGTGATGCCATAATAATATTTAAGTCATCCAATCCATAAATAGAGGATGTCTTTCCATTTAAGTTGTCTTTAACTATCTGAACAGTGTATTATAGCTTTCAGTGTACAAGTCTTACATATTCTTGGTTATATTTATTCCAAAGTATCTTAATAATTTTGATGCTATTGTAAATAGTATTATGTTATGATCTGAATTTGAAATGTCCCCCAAAGGATCATGTGTTGAAAGTTTGGTCCCCAGTAATGTTCAAAGATGGGGCTCTTAGAAGTGATTATTAGATCATGATGGCTCTGACCTCATCAATTTATTAAACCATTAAAGGATTCATAGCTGAATGGACTACTGAGAGGTGGTGGAAAGTGTAGGAGATAGAACCTAGGTGAAGGGAGTAAGTTTTTGAGGATGTGCTCTTGACTATATCTTGTTCCCAGTCTCAGTTACTATTTTTCCCTCTGCTTCTGGCTACTTATGAATCGAGCTGTTATCTTCTGCCATTTCCTTTTGCTATGATGTTCTGCCTCACCTCAGGACCAAAGCAGTGGAGCAGGTCAACCATGCACTGAAACATCAGAAATCATGAGCCAAAAAATACCTATCCTCCTTTAAGTTGTTTTTTGTCATAGGGATAAAAAACTAACACAGATTTGTTTTCTTGGTTTCCTTTCCAAATTGTTCAATGCTAATGTACAGAAATGCAGCTAATTTTTTATATTAAGCTTGTCTCTTCAAACATTTTTGAAATCTTTATTGGCTCTAGTAGTTTTTTGTTTTGTTTTGTTTGGTTTGGTACTAGGGATTGAACCCAGGGGCACTTAACCACTGAGCCACATTCTCAGCCCAGCTCTGGTAGTTTTGTTTGTGTCAATTAAGATTTTCTACATATAAAGATAATGTTATCTATGAATAGATAGTTTTACTCCCTCATTTCTAATTAGGATGACATTTTTTTTTCTTTTTCTTGCTCAACGTCCCTAACTAAAACCTCTACTGCTATGTTAAATTAAATGGTAAGGGCAGATATCCTTGCCTTATTTCTGATCTCAGAACACTTTCAGTTTTTCATCAATCAGTACATAGTTATCACTGGGTTTTTCATAGATACTTTTTTATCAGATTGTGGAAGGTTCCTTACAGTCCTAATTTTTAAAATGTTGTCATCATATATTGGTGTTAGATTTTGTCAAATACTTTTTCTGCATCAATTGAGATAATCATGGTTTTTGTCCTTTGTTCTATTAATGTGATGCATTACATTAACTGATTTCCGTGTTTTTATCATGAAAGGGTGTTGGATTTTGTCAAATGCTTTTTCTGCATCACCTGAAATGATCAGTGATTTCTCTCCTTCATTCTGTTAAGGTGATATATCACATTGATTAATTTTTATATACTGAGCCATTCTTACATTCTAATAATAAACACCACTTGGTCAGGGAATATAATACTTTCAATATATTGCTGGATTTTATATGTTAGTATTTTCTTTTGGGACGCTTTTCTTCAAATATTATTTTCTGCCTTTCTCTCTCTTCTCTAGGACTCACATTATGTATAAGCTAGTATGTTTGATATTGTCCCATAGGTCTCTCTTAGAGACTTCATTTTCTTCATTTCTTTATTTTTTCTTGCTCCTTAGATAATATCAATTGAAATAACAAAAGTTAATTGATTCTTCTGTATGCTTAAATCTACTATTGAACTCAGTACTAATTTTTTATTCCCAGCAGAATTTTCAATTTGAGAATTTCCAGTTAGATTCTTTTTATTATCTCTTCCTCTTTATTTATATTATGTAATGGCAATACATTATTCTTATGGTTTTCATTAGCTCTTTGAACACATTTAAAATAATTTATTTAAAGTCTATTAAGTCCAAAGTCTAGGCTTCTTTAGGTGCAGTTTCTATAAATTTCTTTTCTTTCCTATGCATTGCCTATATATATATATATATATATATATATATATTTGTTTTCTTTATAATGTTTCATTGAAAATGGGAAACCCTGATTATTATATTTTGAAAACTCTGGAAATAAGATTGTTTTGTACTCCATCTGTCATTGCTGTTTGTTGTAGTCGCTTGTTTAATGACTTCCCTGAACCAATTTTATAAAATTCACATTCTTAGTCATGTGGAGCAAATGAAGTGTGAGCTGTTAGCTTAGTAGTAAGTTAATGATTCGGCAAAGATTTCCTGAAACACTGAAACTCAAAAAAATCCCACAAAAACCAGAAGTTTTTGCAGATGGGCTGTGAGTATGTTGTATGTGCACACGCATACCAGGCATCTACCAACTCTGCCTTAGTCTTTACTTCTTGCTTTCACACAACCTGAAGGTTAGCCAGACATAAGCGCTCAGGGCCTTTTCAACTATTTTCTTTTTCTAAAAATTTATATATATATATATATATATATATATAAACATATATATAAATATATTTTAGTTGTTGATGGACCTTTATTTTATTCATTTATTTATATGTAGTGCTGAAAATCGAACCCAGTTCCTCACACATGCTAGGCAAGCACTCTACCACTGAGCCACAACCCCAGACCATTTTCAAGTCTTTTCTAAGCACATGTTCAACTTTGACCAAGCATAAGGCTTTGAGATCCCCAGGTATATGTGGGAGCTCTTCAGAGCCTTAATTCCCCAGTGTATCATTCTCCAGCCTTTCCTCATAAGCTTTCTAGCTTGTCTGTTTTTAGCCCCAGCTGTTATCCCTTGCCTCAGACAATAGTGACTAATGCAGTTACCTTTAAATATTTTCAACAAACGTGCCTTATGTAGTTAATTCAGTTCTGAGAAATGTTCAAGTTAACTCAAATAAAGGCAAGTCTTTTCAGTTGGTCTTTCATGGAGCCATCACACAAGTTAAAACAACCACTGTTCTTTGATAAAATGATATGGATCTATACTTACAATGTGCACTACTGTCTTCAAGGTTAATACTGAGCTTGGGAGTAGATGATCGGGCCAGGGTATATTAAACACGATAGGTATTTTCACCTTTAACATTCACTAGATTGCTGTAAACTTTTTTATTATTTTGATTGTGAGTTTATTCACTGTTTTTGGAGTTCACTACTCTATCATTTTTGCACCACTTTGGGAAAACATTCCTTGAGTGACCCCAAATAGACTATATTTTTACTCTTGGCATTTATTTAGTATGTATTAGATTAATTTCTATTAGCTTAGTGCAGTGATGCACAACTGTAATCCCAATGAGGCTGAATCAGGAGGATTACGTGTTTGAAGCCAGTCTCAGCAACTTGGATCTGTCTCAAAATAAAAAGGGCTGGGGATGAATCTCAGTGGTAGAGCATCCCTGAGTTCAATCCTCTACTGTCAAAAATATATATATAATAAATTAAAATAAATAAATAAATGTTGTTAACTTGGGGAGGGATGTTGACAGAGTTATGTTTTACTTATTTTGAATCCTCTTCTTATGCCTTTAAGCCCATTAGCAACTGACATTCTTAGTACTGAATGAATGTTCTGAATTAATGATTTAAATGAAAAACAAAATGAAAACACTGGCATAAGCATTTTAATACCCTTATAGTATTATCACATTCTCCATTAAAAAAAAATCCTAACATGATTTCTATTCAAAATCATATATAAGTTTTAAATTTCAGAAACAAAATAGAGATGTCAGTGAATACTGCAAATTTTATCTTTAGGAAGAGGGAACTATAATAGTATAATGTATAATAGTATAATGACTCCAAGGGTCTTAGAAACAGACAAAAGGAAATATAAAAATCATTTGCCTGAGTTTCCTTTAAAACAAACTTATTTTCCATATAATTCAAACTTACTCATTGTTTAATTCTAAAGCTTGATAGGCTGCTTTGATTCGAGCTGGAGGATTTCTTTCCCTCCATGCCTTCTGCATAACTGTAGGAAAAATATTTCAAAAGTGGATGAGATGGTAAACATAAATAACTTTATGCAAAACATATGAAGAATGAACAAGGAGAGTAAATAAAGCTTTAAATAATATGTTTTTAAATATATAAAACAAGAAGTTGAGTTTCTAATTCACATTAACTTTATGAGAAATTTACATTAAATATAGAAGGTTTAAGTGTAATAAAAATAATCTTTCCCTGATTTATTTGAATAACAACATATAAGGTACTTAACTAGTTTAATTTCATCGTTTATTATATGTGAATATTAATATATCTAAATGCACGTTAAATTTCAGTTTGAGTGATATTAGATGATAGTCAACATGAAATATTCCAGTTCTGTTTTTATCATTTTCTAAAGATTCTATGGAACTGCTATAAATATACAAAAACTTAAAAACAGAGTCTGTCTAATCAATGATTCACTCTAAGAAGAATGTGTGGATTCGCATTTTGCATGAAAAGCAGAGGGAAGAATTAATTTAGAATATAATACATCTCTGGAATATGTCACCTTTACCAGAATTCAACAAAAGCCTAAGCTAGAATTTCTCTGGAAAAATCATATTAGTTTTGCTACCATTCACTATACTAAAATAAAGATATCACACTAAGTAACATTTCTTAAAAATTAAAGGAACAAACAAACAAAATGAAGATATCTGGCTTAGTTTAAGCTTGATAAGAAAAACAAGGAACCTATGAGTGTTGATTTTGGAACAAAACCCACCTCTGTCCAGAAAGAATAATGTGGAAAATGTTTGATTTTTCCCTTGGAAAGAAAATATTAGTGTTGGCTTAGAAAAGGAGACAATATATTCCACTTGTGTAACAAAAAATTCTTTTCTCATATCAAACATGTCACCAGCTAGCTGACAGCTAATGCTTCCTGAACTTGACAAATTGATGCAAGGCAGCATCCATCTGATACTAAGTAAAGAACATTATTCTGTTGAAACTCTAAAATATTATATAAAAATAGAGCATAATATTAGATTTGCTATTTCTGATGATAGGGCTCTTTTCTATAAGTTATATGATATTTACAAGTCAAATTTTAATACTAAATCTTTACCAACATTTTAAAGAGTTATTTGATATTCAGGTATATTAAGTACATATCAATTTCTTTAACCAATTCCCTTTTGATGGACAACTAAATTATATCCAATACTTTGCTAACATAAAACTGTGATAACAATCTTTCAGTGTCTATCTTTGCATAGCTGATCAAATATTTCCTTTCTAGAAATAAAAGGTTCTGGACATATGTCTCCAAATTCCTCTCAACAATATCATATTAATTTATATTCTCACTTTATAGGAGACTGATAATTTCCATACTTCCTTAACAACCTACTACAAAAGTTGAGCATCCCCAATCCAAAAATCCCAAATCTGAAATACTCCAAAATAAAGAACATTAACCACAGGTGGGCAATTCCACACGTGACCTCATGTTCTTGCAGTCAAAACACAGGTACACTAAAAATACTGTATGAAATTACCTTCAAGCTAAGTGTATAAAGTGTACATGAAATATAAGTGAATTTTATGTTAGGACTTGAGTCCCATTCCCAACATATCTCCTTATATATTTGGAAATATTAAAAAATTTTTAAAAATCTGAAATCCAAATATTTATGGTCTCAAGTATTTCTTATAAGGAATATTCAATCTGCCTTATCAATCTTTGCTAATATGTGAAAACAATCTCATTTTTTAAAAATTTTTCTATTGAGGTTATCTCATCTACTTTTAAGTAATTTTTCTTATTTTTCTGTTTTCAAATGCTCTATCTGGCCTTTCAAGATTATTCTTCATAACCCAAGTCAGTCCTAACTCTAAGGGGAAAAGGGAAGTAGAGGAAGGAAAAAAATGTGCATTTTTTTTTTTCTAAAATAAGGATCAGGAATAATTTAAAGCAAAATGTTGACTTAGTATTCAATTGTTCTCTTTAAGACCTCATGACATGCTTTAAAAAATTAAAAAAAGCTTTTAGTAATTCATTCAAATTTATCTATTTTTAAGCCAAATATTTTGACATTCTAATAAGCACAAAAGAGACTAGCAGTTATCCCTAGGACAGGGGTCACATATGTAAATGTCTACAGAGGCCAGGTAGGAAACATGACAATGAACTAAAACCACATTTACTGTCTGAAGAGAATAGCCACAATTCATTTCTAGCTTATTACTGCCAAGTGGAAATGTAGATCCACTTTCCCCATACTTTCCAAAAAGTGTAAATCAGATTTTAATGTGAATTTTGCTCTTTATTTATTTTTTTAATAGAATCTCTCTGTTGTCCAGGATGGCCCTTAATTCCTGGCTTTACGTGATTCTTCTACCTCAACCTCCCAAGAGCTGGGACTACTGGTACATGCCATTGTGACCAGCATCTTTATTTTTAAATGTTGAAAATTAAAACATATAATTCAAAAAACATTGCTGGCTGTCCCTTGAGAATATGAGTTTTTGTTGTTGTTGTTGTTGTTTTAGTTACAGATGGACATAATACCTTTATTTTACTTATTATTTTTATATGATGCTGAGGATCTAACCCAGTGATTCACATGTGCTATGCAAGTGCTCTACCACTGTGCCACAACCCTAGCCACAAGAATATGCTTGTTCTCTGCCTTAGATAAACAAATTGATAAGATGAGAACAAAATCAACTCATTTAATGATTACTAAAGATGATAATTCAAGGGAAATTTGCCACATCCCATATACATACACATTTGTTTTTTGAATATAAAACTATTAATATATATCATTGGCTTTCTGGGAATTTGGTCTAGTCCAAGCTCCAAGATTTATCTATCTTTCCATCTTGGAATTTGAATTCAGAAGAGAACATTATCATGGAAGATGCATGCTAATATGTTTACTTGAACTGAAAAATGAAGTCACAGACTTCACTACCAGAAAGCGTCTGGTTTGTTTAATAGGATTGAAAAATGAAGACATGCATCCAATTAGGTTTCATGGAGGACATATTTCAAAGTTTAAAGATCTAAGTTATATATCTGTAAGGACTTGATAAAACTTTGATTAAAATATATCACATTATTTAAAACCTAGACCAAATGAAATTTACATTAAAAAATGTATACTTTTTTATTGTAGAAAAGTCTGCTTATGATAAAAGACTTAAGCATTAATTATAATACAATTATAAAGTATGTAAAATAGATATGCATTAAGAAGAAAAAGGACTTACAAAAGTTTGTTACTGTTAGAAAATGTTTGATCATTTAGTTTTCAATAGATAGGTGGGTATCAAATTTTTTGATTCTAGGACCTGGGGCAATATATGTAGCTTAGTAGTAGAGTACATAGCATGTGTCCTGGGTTCAATCCCAGAAAACATACACATACACACACACACACACACACACACACACACACAGATAAAATAAACTGATTCCATGTTGTATATTTAAAATACGGCATATTAATTTTACTTTTTTAATGTCTACATTTTGCAATATGTCAAAAATTACATTCTTTGTAATTATTTTACCTTGTAATGTTAATTTTAAAAAGATTGAGTTAGGCGCAATGGTGAATGCCTGTAATCCCACTGACTGGGCTGAGGAAGGATCCCAAGTTTGAGGCCAGCCTCAGCAATTTAACAAGGCCCTAAGCAATTCAGTGAGACCTTGTCTCAAAAAATAAAAAGGACTGCGGACATAGCTTAGTGGTAGAGCACCCCTGGGTTCAATCCCCAGTACCAGGAAAAAAAAAAAAAAAGTAAAAGGACACATATGTGGGGAGCCACACTGAAGGACCATGCCTTCCAGACCTGATGCCTCAGGCTCTGGCCAACCACTCAGATAGCAAGAAGGTCATCTTTGTGGGGCATGCCCCTAGGGTTGAGTTACACTCACCTGTTCCCTTATACTCCTGCCCCTTCTGCCCTTTTATGAATAGAACTTTCTAAGAACAAGAGTCCTCCCCAATAAAAGCTGACTTCCAAATGTGTTCCCCCTCTCTCATCAGCCTCTCATGACTTTCTCTTGCTTTCCCTTTTGGGGAGCCTGAGGATGAAAGATGGGGAAGACATCCTGAAGCTTGTATAAAGGTAAATCATGTCTGTGTTTTTATTTTATGTCCCTGCAAATTCACACGAGTGATCTTAGTTCAGCTGCCTGCACTGGTCGGGGGTGGCACACATAATTTTTAAATTCTTTTTGGAGAAAGTGAATGTTTTAAGACTATAGTTTTAGTGTAGAAATGTTTTAAGACTACAGTTTTAGTGGACAGTCAGAGGGGCTGTTTGGAAAGTCTACTGATGTTTGCAATTCTGACTATGAGAGGGAGGTAAGGGCTAATTTCCAGACTCACTTCAATCCTTAAAATTAACTCATAATACTTATATTCTACTCCTATTTCTCTCTAAGACATACTTTTGCTAATAATAACATTAAACTTATAAACATAAAGCAATTCTTTTTTTAACCTCTATTTGAAATTAAATATTTTATGAAACCATATCAAAGATCCTTAAATTCCTGCTACCATCCATCCTTAATATATTTAATCCAACAACGATATATGACAATGAACTCAATTCAGTGCTAAGAAACTGGCTTTTTCAAACTACCTATCAATGTGGTTAAGTGGAAGTAGCAGTATTATAGTGGTTAAAAGCCAAACTGGAGTTTGAAACCTATCCTTATGTATTAGCTGTGTGATTAGGGCATACTACTCGATCTCTCTTTGCCTTAGTTCCTTTGTTTTATTTATTTACTTGCAGTGCTGGGGATCAAATCAATGGTCTTATGCATGCTAGACAAACACTTCAGCAGTAAGCTTCATCCCCAGAACCAGTTCTTTTATTTTTAAAACTGAACTGATATTAGTACCTCTCATAAAGTGGGAAAATTAAATTAGAACATTTCTAGAAATTACTTAAACCAGGGCTTTCATATGTGTCTTCCTTAATAGTGTATGAAACTTGGAGAGCAAGGAATATATTTTCATCTTTGATCCCTATCAGCTAGCACTCTGCCTGGCATACTGCAAATACTATATTATTTAATATAATTTGAGTTAATATATCTGTTAATATTTATTTAATCTGAGTTTCTTGTCAGTAATGCAAATAACTTCAACCCAAATAACTCTGGATATTATAATAAATAACTCTAAAGAACTTTTCAAATAATTTTCACAATCACTATTTGCACCATGAATAGATATGACGTACCTGTGTCTGAAGGACGTAAAAAGTCTGAGTCACAGGTGAAAAAGGTCTGATGGTCCTGTGCTGACAAGTTCATGTCATAGTACGTAAGTGGCTCTTTTCCAGTCACCCAAGTGTATCTTAACCAAAACACAAGAAAATATTTAAATTAGACATGAGAGAGCATCTGTCTGCTATAACATACACTATTTAAATTCCAAAGATAGAGGACTACAAGTTCTATATTCTATTTCAGGATATTTTAAAAATTTATTATACTTAGCAAAATGAGTGAGATAATCTACAAAAACTAATTAAGAATATGATAATAAAACATCAAAAATGAAATCAGAAAGAATAAATTATTCAATAAACAATGCTCTGAATACTGGATTTGAAGGAATAAAACAATGTTAGATATACACCTCATTAAATATATTTGAATAAATTCTCAATGAATAAAAATTAAATATTACAAGTAAAACTCCATAGAAGCTAAAAGAAAGGAGATATTTTTACTCAATATCAAGATGGTGTAGGACTTTCAGTGTATAGACAGAGCAGGGCACAGTGGTGCACATCTATCATCTCTACAACTCGGGAGGCTGAGACAGGAAAATCACAAGTTTGAAGACAGCCTGGGCAACTTAGCAAGACCCTCTCTTAAAATTTAAAAAAAAAAAAAAAGCAAAAACTGACTGGGTAAGTATCTCAGTGGTAGAGTGCTCCTGGGTTCAATTATCAGTACCCAATACCATAAAAAGAGAGAGAGGGGGGGGGGAGAGAGAGAGAGAGAGAGAGAGAGAGAGAGAGAGAGAGAGAGAGAGAGAGAGAGAGAAACTTTTTTTCCATATTTCATTAAAGTAAAATTATAAACTTTCATCCCACCCAACCCTACAATAAACTGTCTAGTAAATACTCTTTTTATTTTCCAAACCGGAGATTGAACCCAGGGATACTCTACCACTGAGATACTTCCCAAGATCTTTTTATTTTGAGATTGTTCTTGTTAAGTTGTTAAAGTCCTCAAACTTGTGATTCTCTTTCCTCTGCCTCTCAAGAAGATGGGATTACAGACATGCACCACCACACCAGGCTAGTAAATACATTTTTAAATGTCAAATCTCATTAGTAATAAGCAAATAGTGAATTAATTAAGTTTTACTCTTCACTATCAAACTGATGAAGATGTGTTATCAAGGATGAAGTGGAATACACATATGTATGTTATGGGAATAAATGCAAATTAGAATACATTTCTCAGAAATCAATTAGGTAATATCTATCAAAAGTCTTTAAAAAGTTACATCTAGGTGGAATTCCATTAAACATTTTCTCTCCTTAAAAAAAAAATTTAAATTTACATAGTAATGATTTTCAAAAATCAAGGGAAGAAAAAAAAACTGTTTATACCCTATGATTCAGTAATCCCTGAGGAATTAATCAAATTAATACAAATAAACCCTGAGGAAATAATCATAGATGTGGCTACATACTTATAATATACCAATTTAATGCTAACAGTGGAAAAATAATCTCAGTAACCCAGATGGGAGAGATTATGGGTAAAGTAAGGTATATGCATGCATACAATAGAAAAAAATACAACCATAAAAATCACATTTTTAAAGAAATCCACGTTATCAAGAAATTTTGTGGGAAATTCACATAATGTTATATTGGAAAAAAAGTAGGATGTATATCTTTGAGTATGGTGTTAAAGTTTTGTTTCTATATGTGCATATAAAAGAGAGACTGGATGGAGATATTCTAAAAACTAATAGCAATTAACACTTAGTGGTGGAAAAGTGATTTTTACTTTCATTTTTATGCATCTATGTATTTTTAATTTTGTACAATGAATATGCATATATTTTACAAACAGAAAAACTGAGTACCAGAAAAGAACATTTTTAAATGTTATTTATACATGATCAAAGTTCTTAAGTTATTTTATACCATTAAACAATAGCTGGGCATGGTGGCTCATGCCTGTAATCCCAGCACTTTAAGAGGCTGAGACGGGAGCATCACAAGTTTGAGGGCAGCCTCAGCCACTTAGCAAGACCCTATGAAACTTAGTGAGACTGTATGTCAAAATAAAAAGTAAAAAAGACTGGGGATGTGACTCGGTGTGTAATAAATAAATAAATAGCCTTGCTAAAATTTTAGCTTTTTTCCCCCCCTAAACAGATATCTATATCTGTAAGCAGATATATTTTAGTTGTCAAAGGATCTTTTATTTATTTATGTGAGATGCTGAGGATTGAACCCAGGGCCTCACACATTCTAAGAAAGCACTCTACCACTGAGGTACAACTCTAGCTCTAAAATTTTAGTTTATAAAAAAATTGTCATGAAGAAAAAAGGAAAACCAAATTCTTGTTAATCTATCAAAGTCTTGCTATGCATTCTAAAAGTAAGAAAATACTGAGCTAGAGGTATAGCTCAGTGGTAGAGCACTTCATCTTGCATGTATGAGGCCCTGGGTTTGGTCACTAACACCATAAAAGATAATAAAAATTTAAAAATAATTAGCAATCCATATTATTCCTAAAATGATTAGAGGCAGATGAAATACAAAGTATAACATAACCTACATTGAAAGTAAATTAAAAAGATCCAATAGAGGAAAAATAATAATTGGGACACAAATGGAACCTAAAATGAAATTAACCACAAAGTTCAGTGCATTTACTAAGAATTGATTACAGTATGGCTTTAAACTTTCTAGAACTACAAAATGATTATCAACCAATTCAGACTTTTTTGAATTAATCATTCAAAAGAAGCATATTTCTGGTACTAAGAAATTTCTCTTTAAAATCTTCATGAAGTGGAATCTGTATAATATAACAAGGAACTGTGGCAATAACTTAATAAACAGTGTAGAAGGTTCAAGGACCTCTTACAGAATCCCTTAATACAGGTTAAAGACATCTCTCATAAAAGCCTAGTTTTCACTTTCCAGGATGCCTCTATCTTACACTATCAAGTACTTATAAAGAAGGGTTACTATTTAATCATTTTTGTATCTCCATCATTTTGCACAGAGTAGGGTTGTACAGTGAGTTAAATAACATGCTCCAGTCTACCTCCAGGTAAAACAAAGTCCTACTCAAAATAAAAATGAAAGTCTGGGCTGGGATTGTGGCTCAGTGGTAGAGTGCTTAGAGTGCTCACCTAGCATGCAAGAGGCACTGGGTTTGATCCTCAGCACAACATAAAAATAAAAATAAAGATATTGCATCCACCTAAAACTAGAAAATACATATTTTTAAAAAATGAAAGTCAAATATCAATAGTTGGAAGTTTCTAGAGATGCTTTTTCATTCACAATAAAACTGGAAGAAAAATGAACACAGTAGTGTAGAGAGGAGATGGTAATATAAAATCAATAAAAAATCCTGTACCGTTGCACAAATATGAGCTCATATTCACATTCAGATTGATGTTTTCTAGTGAATCTTGCAATCTTGAAATTGAGCACATATGCATAGGAGTTTGCTGACACCTACAATTTTTTTAACCTCAAGAATTCTTTAAAAAAGGCTTTCTAACATAAACTAAGGGACTTATTACATATCACAAACATGATTTAAAGCATTGCTTCTAGTGATTATAAATATAGTCAAGATGCTGCCACATAAACTTGAGCTAATCTTTTTACCTTATTATATATATCAACATCTCCAACTGGAAGAAACTGTGATATATTTATAAAAACAAATGTTTCCATAGTACTTTCACTCTAAGACCATACTTATAATGAAAGCAAAATGTAGTACCTTCTATATTCTGCTCCTCTGAAAAGGTTTAAAGGGTTTCTCCATACCTTGCATTCTGAAAAACATGGGGAAAAAAAGAGTTCAAACAAATGCAGTGAAATCTTCATTTAATCAACATTCACTGTCTACCCAGTTATTCTAAGCACAACTAGCCACAGATGATACAAAGACAAATAAACCATTAATCACCCTGGCTCTCAAGAAGCATAGAATTAAATCTAGTCATTCCCTTATTTCTGTCTCCATAGTGTTTGGTTCATAATTCAGTTATGTCAGTTACCATTTAAAATGTGATTGATTATCTGTTTGGATTTTAATTTCCCCTCTCAAATATGATATCTTAGCTCACTTTAATGTTTGTAAAGCCTACCACAGTATCTGGAACTGACTTGTTTAACTGAATTAAATACAGCATGAATGTTAGTATTATGAACCATCACCTAAAATGTATGACAAGTGCTATAGTTGAGACCTGTTTTATTCCAACCAAAAAAAAAAAAAAAAAGGAAAGTGAATTTTTCTCTGGAGGAATCAGCGAAGGTTTTAGGGAGGAGGTGACATTTGAACTGACGCTGAATCATAAAAGATGAGTAGAAGATTGCCACATTCAAAGCAGAGGAAGTACCATAAAACTGTACATCATGTTTAGGCTAGAGCAGACGGTAGGGTGTAGGAGGAAGAGCTGAAATAAGGGTAGACTGAAGGAAATATGAAGGAACTTATATTCCATTTTGAAGAGTCTGAAGATGATATAAAATCAATCAACAAATATATGAAAAAAATGTTCATCATTGCTAGCAATTAGAGAAATGCAAATCAAAATCACTCTTAAGATTTCATCTCACTCCAGTCAGAATGGCAGCTATTATGAACACAAATAACAATAATTGTGGGCAAGGATGTGGGGGGAAAAGGTACACTCTTACACTGCTGGTGGGACTGCAAATTGGTGCAGCCAATATGGAAAGCAGTGTGAAGATTTCTTAGAAAATTGGGAATGGAACCACCATTTGACCTACCTATCTCTCTCTTTGGTCTATACCCAAAGGACTTAAAAACAGCATACTACAGGGACACGGCCACATCAATGTTTATAGCAGCACGATTCACAATAGCTAAACTGTGGAACTAACCTAGATGCCCTTCAATAGATGAATGGATAAAAAAAATGTGGCGTAGACACACAATGGAATATTACTCAGCAATAAGAGAGAATAAAATCATGGCATTTGCAGGTAAATGGATGGAGTTAGAGAAGATAATGCTAAGTGAAGTTAGCCAATCCCAAAAAAACAAATGCTGAATGTTTTCTCTGATATAAGGAGGCTGATTCATAGTAGGGTAGGGAAAGGAAGCATGGGAGGAATAGACAAACTCTAGATAGGGCAGAGAGAGGACAGAGAGAGGGGAGGGGAGGGGAGGGGGAAGGGGGTTAGAAATGATGGTGGAATGTGATGGACATTATTATCCAAAGTACATGTATGAAGACACGAATTGGTGTGAATGTACTTTGTATATGACCAGAGATATGAACAATATTGTGCTCTATATGTGTAATTTGAATTGTAACACATTCCGCTGTCATATCTAAATTTTAAAAATTAATAAAAAATAGGGCTGGGGATGTGGCTCAAGCGGTAGCGCGCTCGCCTGGCATGTGTGCGGCCCGGGTTCGATCCTCAGCACCACATACAAAAAGATGTTGTGTCCGCCGAAAACTAAAAAAAATAAATAATAAATATTTTAAAAAGAAAATTTATTTTAAAAAATTAATAAAAAATAAATTAGGGTCTAATAGAGAGGAAAAAAGGGAAAATAAAACTTTATTGAATTGTGGGGAAAAAAGTCTAGATATAATCTTGAGTCAGTGAGAAGCTATCAAAGGATTATAAGCAGAATAACAACACATATCAAAGCAGTTCTTAAAGTATGATTCATGGAAATGCAAAGTAACTGTTTTCATAGTAAATTCTGAGACATGATTTGCCTTTATGTTGACATGGACTCAGTTATATGACCCTGAGAATGAGGGCATCTTTAAATTTTGTGCCCTAGGCAACTCATTTATCTTACCATCCCGCTGCACAATTTAACTAATAGTATCAAGTTAATGTGGGTATAACCACTATACTTTTTTTATTTTGGTACTGGGAATTGAACCCAGGGGCTCTTAACCATGAGCCTGTCACATCTCCAGCCCTTTTTTATATTTTATTTAGAAAGAGAGTCTTGCTGAGTTACTTAGGTTCTTGCTAAGTTTCTGAGGCTGGTTTTTTTTTTTTTTAATTTATTTGTTCTTTTTAGTTATACATGACAGCAGAATATATTTGGACATACTATACATAACTAGAGTAGACATCCCATTTTTGTGGTTGTACATTATGTGGCATTACATTGGTCATACATTTAATGAACATAGGAAAGTTATCTCTTTCATTCTACTGTCTTTTCTATTTCCATTCCCCCTCCAATTCATTCTACTGTCTTTTCTATTTCCATCTCCCCTCCCTTCCCTTCATTCCCCTTTGTCTAAAATTCAATGAACTTCTATTCTTCCCTTCACTACTGTTAATGTTCTGCATATCAGAACATTCAGCTTTTGGTTTTCTGGAATTGGCTTATTTCACTTAGCATGATAGTCTCCAGTACCATCCGTTTACTGGCAAATGCCATAATTTCCTCCTCCTTTATGGCTGAGTAACAGTCCATTGTGTATATGTACCACATTTTCTTTATCCATTCATCTGTTGAAGGACACCTCCATAGTTTAGCCATTATGATGTGGCCACATCACTATAGTAAGCTGATTTTAAGTCCTTTGAGTATAAACCAAGGAGTGGGATAGCTGCGTCGAATGGTGGTTCCACTCCAAGTTTTCTGAGGAATCTCCAAACTGCTTTCCAGAGTGGTTGCACCAATTTGCAGTCCCACCAGCAAATGCATGGGTGTAACTTTCTCCCCACATCCTCACCAACATTTATTGTTACTTGTATTCTGACTGATAATCGCCATTCTGACAGGAATGAGATGAAATCTCAGTGTAGTTTTAATTTGAATTTCTCTAATTGCTAGAGATATTGAACATTTTTTCACATATTTGTAGACTGATCATATTTCTTCTATGAAATGTCTGTTCAATTCCTTTGCCCATTTATTGATTGGGTTATTATTTTTTTTTTTTTTTGGTGTTAAGTTTTTTGAGTTCTACTCTGTATAAGGTGTAGGTGGCAAAGATCTTCTCCCATTCTGTAAGCTTCTGTTCACATTTTTTATTGTTTTCTGTGCTGTGAAAAAGATTTTTAGTTTGACATCATCCCATTTATTGATTCTTGATTTTATTTCTTGCACTTTAAGGAGTCTTGTTGAGGAATTCAGTTCCTAAGCTGACATGATGGAGATTTGGGCCTACTTTTCCTTCTAGTAGGCTCAGGGTCTCTGTTCTAATGCCTAGGTCCTTGATTCACTTGGAGTTCTGTGCTGGGTGAGAGATAAGAGTTTAACTTCATTTTGCTACATACGAATTTCCAGTTTTCCCAGCATCATTTGTTTAAAAGGGTACCTTTTCTCCAATGTTTGTTCATGGTCCTTTTGACTAGTATGAGATAACCATATTTATGTGGGTTTGTCTCTGTGTCTTCTATGCTATACCATTGTTTTTCATGTCTGTTTTGGTGCCAATACTATACCGTTTTTGTTACTATAGCTCTGTAGTATTGGTGTTGTGATGTCACTTGCTTCCCTTTTCTCTCTGAGGATTGCTTTGTCTATTCTGGGTCTTTTACTTTTCCAAATGAATTTCATGACTGCTTTTTCTATTTCTATGAAGAACATTGTTGGAATTTTAATTGGACTTGCATTAAATCTGTATAGTGCTTTTGGTAGTATGGCCATTTTGACAATACTAATCTTGCCTATCCAAGAACATGGGAGATCTTTCCATTTTCTAAGGTCTTCTTCAATTCCTTTCTTTAGTGTTCTATAGTTTTCATTGCAGAGGTCTTTCACCTCTTAGATTGATTCCCAAATATTTTATTTTTTAAGGCTATCATGAATGGGATAGTTTTCCTAATTTCCTTCCAGTTGACCCATTGCTGAGGTATAGGAACACAATTGACTTATGGTTGTTAATTCTATATCCTGCTACTTTGTTGAATTAATTTATGAGTTCTAAAAGTTTTCTGGTGGAATTATTAGGGTCTTCTAAATATAGAGTCATGTCATGGGCAAATAGGGATAATTTCAGTTCTTCTTTTCCTATTTGTATCCCTTTAATTTCTTTCATCTAATTAATCTGGCTAAAGTTTCAAGGACTATGTTGAATCAAAGTGGTGAAAGAGGGCATCCTTGTCTTTTGTCAGTTTTTAGAAAGAATGTTTTCATTTTTTTTTCCATTTAAAATGATGTTGGCCTTGGGTTTAATGTATACAGCTTTTACGATGTTGAGGTATGTTCCTACTATCCCTAGTTATTCCAGTGTTTTCAGCTTGAATGGATGCTGTATTTTGTCAAATACTTTTTCTGCATCTGTTGAGATAATCATGTGATTCTTTTAAGTCTATTTATGTGATGAACTACTTTTTTTGATTTCTGTATGTTGAACCAACCTTGCATCCCTGGGATGAACCCCACTTGATCATGGTGCACTACCTATTCAATATGTTTTTGGATGTAATTTGCCATTATGTTATTAAGAATTTTTGCATCTATGTACTGAGGCTAGCCTTGAACTCACAATCCTCCTGCCTTAGCCTCCTGAGCCGGTAGGATTATAGGCATGTGGCACCTGGCAAACCATTATACTTTAGCATGAGTCAAGGCAGTGATGCCAAATTGTACTAACAGTCATTGAATTCTTCACCCCAAATCACTGTAGTATAAACAAGGCAATTTTTTTTCTCCCTGGTGCTATGAACCCAGGGCCTCA
This sequence comes from Callospermophilus lateralis, assembly GCF_048772815.1. Taxonomy (NCBI): domain Eukaryota; kingdom Metazoa; phylum Chordata; class Mammalia; order Rodentia; family Sciuridae; genus Callospermophilus; species Callospermophilus lateralis. The sequence continues at coordinate 25,454,653 of NC_135311.1, read as the reverse complement.
TGCCTGCCAGGCAAGTACTCTTAACACTGAGAAGCATCCCCACTGGCAAATTTATTTCCTTCCTTCCCCTCCCCAACCTTCTCTTTTTAGTGCTGGGGACCCAAGGCAACTTTTTAAACATTATATCAGCTATGACTGTTAGCTCCAATAAAATCAATTATTTTGTAAGTTGAACTGGTCACTTTTGTCATATAATACTTTTACTTGAAAAATCCACAAGAAGATAAATTGGTGATTATTCAAATAGGTACCTAAAAGACATTTTCTTAAAAACGAAAAAGTGAGGATGTCAAACTCAAGGAAGAAAACTAACAGTATTGGCTGAGAAAGATAAAATTTTTCAAGTAACGTTAAAAGTTTGAAAAATCTGTATCTCCAACTGTGAGTTTGGTAATTTCACGATACTAAAGACTTTTTTGTAAGATTTGGTAGTGATATTAACAAATGTGATTTTTCTTATGTTATGTAATAAAATGTTTAACATTTAAAATAAGCATAACACAGAGAACAAGGATTTTCCAAATAACAAATGTGATATTTTAAAACTATGGCAAAAAGATCCATTCAAAATGAACAGATTTTAACAGCGAATGCAATGTTCAAATTCCATATTAAACTACAATTTTAGAAAGCACCCTTCAGCGAGTTTTGATGTAGTACCCAAAAAAAGAATATCCACAATTTTCTGAAACATCTATTAAAATACTCTCCCTCTTTCCAACTACATACCTGTGCGAGCCTAGATTTTCCTCATATGCTTTAATTAAAACATCACAACAGACAGTGCAGAAACATATGAAAACAAGCTGTCCTATATTAAGGTAGACATTAAAGAGATTTGAACAAACGTAAAACAATGCTAGTCTCCTGACTAAGCTTTTTCTTGTTTGGGGAAATATAATTTAATTTTCATAACATGTACATTAGTTAGCTTGGACTTCCATACTAAAACACCATAAATTATGTGGCTTAAACAACCCCTTTAGGGGTTGGTCTTTTTTGAAGGCAGTATCTTGCAGCTATGTAGTTTTATGGTACAGTCCTGCAGAATCCAAACAGTCTAATATCGTCCTTCATTTGGTTTTGTTTTGTCTCCATTAGTACAAACTGTCAATGCCTTTCTGGAATAAATCCACTTCTATTCCTGAATTCTGCTGATAGTTGATCAAGTCAAGTCCATGAGCTGGACATATTATCTCAAAAGGCTGTTCAGTCACGTCCTTGGAGTTCTTTTCAGAATAAGCTTTCTCATTTTTGACTATATAGATGGGCTGAGAATTTTCCAAATCTTCAAGTTCTGGTTCTGCTTCATTTTTTGCTTAGGAATTCCTTCTTGAATTCATCTCTCCTCTTTTACGTTTCACTATAAAGCAGGAGGAAATGAGCTACTCCATCAATACATTGTTTAGAAATATTCTCAGCTAAATATCCAATTTCACAGTGTCAAATTTTACCTTTCATAAAATGCTAAACACAGTTCAGTCAAATTCTTTTCTACTCTATAACAAGAATCACTTTTCTTCTGGTTTCCAATAACATGTTCCTCAATTTCTTCTAAGATATCACCAGAATTGCCCTGAATGTCCATATTTCTGGACATTCACCTAAAAACCCTTCTAGCCTCTGCCCATTACCCAGTTCCAAAGTCACTTATACATATTGATGTATTTGTTACAGTGGTACTATACTTCTTAGTACCAAAATATCAATTCAATTCAGAATGCCATAACAAAATATCATATACTAGGTAGCTTAAACAACAGAAATTGATTTTCTCATAATCTGGAGGCGGAAGTCCAAGACCAAGGTGCTAGTATGGTTGGATTCTGGTAATGATTCTCTTCCTAGCTTGCAGACAGTAGCATTCTTGCTCTGCTCTTGTGTGGTGGACACCATCCTATCTTGTAAGGCTGACAATCTTACCAGATTAAGAATCCACCCTTATTTAATCTTAATTACTTCCTAAAAGTCCTATCTCCAAATACTATTACATTGGAAGTTGGAGTTTCAACCTATGAATTTTGAGAACACAATGCAGTCTATAGAAATATGTAATGGCTTTATTGTCACTTTTTAAATTTAATAATTTTTGAAATTTATGCTTAATTTCTAGTCTGACAATAATGATGAATACAATAAAAAAGTACAAACTACTTAAGATGTTCAGTAATTTGTGTTAAAATTCCTAAGTCCAATAAGTTTGAGAACCATTATTTTTTTAAAGAGAGAAAGAGAGAGAGAGAGAAAGAGAGAGAGAATTTTAATATTTATTTTTTAGTTACTGGCGGACACAACATCTTTGTTTGTATGTGGTGCTGAGGATCGAACCTGGGCCGCACACATTCCAGGCGAGCACGCTACCGCTTGAGCCACATCCCCAGCCTAAGAACCATTTTTTAATACAGTAAATGGAGAGAATGTACTAGAAGTATTAGAGGAAGAAAAATCATTTAGGACACTGTAGCAATAGCCTCAGAAAGAGATATCAAAGGCCTGAATACCATATAGCAAATGTTGAAATCAAAGAAGGTAGGATGGAGCAAAGATAATTTTTGAGGGTAAATCAATATAATTTGAGGGTCAATTGTTTGGAGAATAAAAGGGAAATAAAAGAGATATAAACAAATAAAGATTTCTAGTGTAGAAGTTAGATATCATTAATAGATTGTGAGATTATAAAAGGAAAACTAATAGAAGAAGGTAATTAGTTTCATTTTGAACAGAGTAAGTTCAAGGTGCTTAGGATCATCAAAAGTGGAGATGTCTAGCAAGAGTCAGAAATGTGGCTCTGGAACTTAAAACTTGTGAGTAGACATTTAAAATTGCTTCTCCCAGTATATATGTCTATGGAAGATAATAATAGTATAGAATGAAATGAAGTTACCCTGAGAGACTTGGACTCATTTTTGAGGTCCAATTCAAACCTGTTCTCAGTAAAACATTTTGTGGCGCTAAAACTAACTGAACACTTACTACTCCTTTTTTCTATCACTACAGTATTATATACATACCTGATAAAAGCAGCTAACCATAATTTTTTGTTGTCAACTTATTTGTAAGTCTATATCTCCTACCAACTTGGGATGTTTTTAAGGTTATCTTCATTATCATTTTGAATGATTTGGTCAGTCTTACAATAAAGAATAAAATCACATTATGTATTATTGTTATAATTATTCATATACTGAACTTTGAGCTTTTTTGGGACAGATCTATATATATATCATATTCATTTTAATCTACACTGCTCTTAGGATTATTTTATAAAAGGAGAGAAAAGAGACAGTTAAGAAAATCATCATTATTCCTTCCTGAACTCCCAAATGGCTACCAACCCCACCTCTACTCATCTTGGTCTTCACCTGACCAAATCTTAAAAAATGCCAGGATCTGTACTCAGTATTTTCTACTAAACTGACATAACTAGTGACTGGGTTTATTGAACAAATGAGACATTATAGGAATTTTAGAGAATTAATTCATTTCTTAAAATTATCATTATTACTATACCAAATGAGAATAATCCAAAAATATCATTTTTATTTGGCTTTGAAAACTTTACTTTCCTAATTATATATCATTAATAATACTTGATTTCCATTACTGGACACATAGAGAGGAACTATCCACAATTCAAGTATGACAACGAACTATTCAAACATGAGGAACTAAACTTTGATGCCTCTGTAAGAAAACTGAAGAGAAAAAGTATTTTTCCCACTTTGCTCTCTTGGTAGAGATGGTAAATTCCTAGATTTTTCATTTGGCAAATAATAATATCCCCTGATTATTTGCTGTGTATATACACACCAAGAAAAAGATTATAATTTCTAGTCTCCCTTATGACTAGTGGTGGCCATTTAACAAAGCTCTGATGAGTAGAAAGTAAGTGGAAATAATATATAATGCTTCTGGGAAGTATCCTTGCCTGCCATGAGATGGATGAGGGAAATAGTGTCCATCTCCTGGCCTTTTCTCCTTCCTGCTGAATGCTTCATTGATATGATGACTAAAGCCAGAGAAAGTACATTGGACCACAAAGTAAAAACTGCATTTAAAGATGGCAGACTAACAAAATTGAAGGGATCTGATTTCTGATGATCACTGCTCTCCCCACTAGTCATGGATCACCTTTATTTACTTGAAAGATAAAGTTCTCTTTATTTTGTCTATTTGGTGGCTGTAACAAAATACCATAAACTATATAGCTTATAAACAACAGAAATTCATGTCTCACAGTTTTGGAGGTTGGGAAATTCATGATCTAGGTGCTGGCAAACTTAGTAGCATCTGGTGAGGATTCACCTTCTGGTTACGCTTTGTCCTCACAAGGTGGTAAGGGCAAATGGCTCTCTAGAGTCTCCTTCATAATACTATTCATGAGGATCCCACCCTCATGGTATGATAACCTCTCAAAAGTCCCATCTCCTAACATTATCACATTGATGATTAGGTTTCAACATATGAATTTACCAGAGTCATACAAACATTCTCAGCACACGGTTGTTTTTCTATCTCCCAAAGCCAAACTCAGTCTTAACTATTCAGCTGTGAAAACATATTAAAAAACTAGTTACCCGATAAATTCTGTCTGCTTGTTTCACTTTGGCTGTTGCTTGAAGAAGGACCTGACTCTGAAATGCTGCTTTCTGTTCCTCCCATCAGTGGTCGCAAATGGCTTATAGATACTTGCTCAATAAAAGATGTGCCATGCTTATGGAAGTACCACCATTCAAAAATCTATGACAAAGAAAAAACATCTTTTACTTAAAATAGAACTGATCAGCAGATATATAAGCTCAAATTAAAACATTCTCTCAAGATGTTCCTGTTCAATTCAACATTTTAAATGCATTTACTCCCCTCACCCTCAAGAAAACAAACCTAAGATTTCCCCAAAAGCAGATGCCATATGAAAGTAAAATACCATTTTTATAGTTTTTTAAAACGTTTTTATTTATTTATTTATTTTAAATTTATATATAACAGCAGAATGCATTAGAACTCTTATTACTTGAGCTCCATTTTAACAAGCTTAGGCAAAACATTGCAATAAAGCATTAAGAACAATAAACTTTTAATTTATAAATTATTTAACTGTTTGCTATGCATGCTGTTGTATGCCTATAATCTCAGTGACTTGAGAGACTGAGGTAGGAGGATGGCAAGTTCAAGGCCAGGCCAGTCTCAGATATTGAGGCCCTCAACAACTTAGCAAGACTCTGTCTCAAAATAAATAAATAAAAGGACTGAGAATGTAGCTCAGCACCCGGGGTTCAATGCCTAGTACCAAAAAAAAAAAAAAAAAAAAAAAGGAACCAACCAAAAGAAGCTCTCTATGAATTAGTAGACGTTTTCATATTTGGATATTCCAACCTCCACAACTCCCTATGTCTGGTTCTTTGTGTTTCATCTTAAATTACAATTTCTCAGGGAACTTAGTTCCTGATTCCACAAAATAGAATAGGTAGTTGTGATTCCACTAGAGCTTATTTTCCTTTCATAGTAATCTTTTCTCTCTTCACTTACGATGATTGTGCTATTCCTCAAGCCTCTAAGCAGACTTTTTTTTTTTTTTTTTTTTTTTTTTTTTGCATACAGCCCTTCCTCACTGCCCTCAGGTCTTTACTAAAACAAAAAACAAGCAAGCAAACCAAAAAAAAAAAAGGAAAAGAAACAAAACAACCATTCAGTGAGGCTTTTCCTTGCTAACCTAGTTAAAATTTCAACTTTCTTCCCACATTTTATATGTCCTTTTCTGCTTCATTTTTTCCCCTTACCACTTATCACTGAGAATAAGAACATGCAAGGAAAAAAAAGAGTAAGAACATGCTATTTATTTTACTTCTTTATCTTTTATTATATATCCCCATAGTATAACGTGTGCTCTATGAGGACAAGGATTTTTTTCTGTTTTATGCACTGCTATAAGCCCAGTGCCTTGAAACAGTGACACTCAGTGGGCACTCAATAAAAATTGTCAAATGAATCAATATCAATAATCACCTTCTAGACCAAATTCCAAGAGGCCAGAATCTGTCTGCTTACCATGGTATACTCAACATCTAGAAGGGATGTCTGTATATAAAAGGCTCTCTACATATTTGTTACATTAATAAATCAGGGGCTTTCAGTTGAATAACTAGTTTTCTATGTTTCAACTATAAAGTTACTTCAATATCTTCCTCCTATAATTTATGGAGCATGTCCCTTAAAAAGGTAACCAACAGGGGCTGGGTTGTGGCTCAGTGGTAGAGCGCTTGCCTAATAAATGTGAGGCACTAGGTTTGAACCTCAGTACCACATAAAAATAAGTAAATAAATAAATAGAGGGATTGTGTTCATCTACAACTAAACATATTTAAAAAAAAGAAAGTTAAACAACAGCTAGGTGTAGTGGTACATGCTTATAATTCCATCGATTCAGGAGGATGAGGCAAGAGGATCACAAGTTCAAGCCCAGCCTCAGCAACTTAGCAAGACCCTATCTCAAATAAAAAAGCTTTTAATCCCAGCAGCTCAAGAGGATGAAGCAGGAGGATAGCAAGTTCAAAGCCAGCCTCAGCAACTTAGACCCTAAGCAACTTAGTGAGACCCTGTCCCAAAATAAAAAATAAAAAGGGCTAGAATTGTGGCTCAGGGCTTGACTACTCTGGGTTCAATCCTCAGCAAATCTCCTTCAAAAAAGTTAACAGACTATTCTCCTGCTAAATGTAATGGAGAAATATATTACCTCATTTAAAGAATAAACAAACACATCTACAAATGCCTAAAAGATTATAATATTTTTTTTAAAATTACTAACCACAGAGTATCTCTCTCTCTCTCTCTCTCTCTCTCACACACACACACACACACACACACACACACACACACCAGTGTTCAAATCTGTAGGAATGTTGATTTTTGCCTTAGTAAATAATAAAGCAGCTACTTATATGCCTAAACTATGCAGTTGTTTTGTACTATATTGTAGCCCACTGACTAAATGCTACAATATTTAAAGGAAAGTGCTAGAAAATCAAATTGCTCCTTTTTTTTTCTATTATGCCACTAATGTTTTATGCTCAACCTAAAATGGCTTTCCTTTCTGCTTACTCTTACTAGTTAACAAGGAGTTAATTCCCACCAAATGTGGTCATGGATGGTTTGGCTTATACCATATATTTTACTAAGATGTGGGATGAAACTTACAGAAGAAACAATCAGAAGAAATTACACAAGCAGAAACTGTTTATGTGACAGAAAAGACAAGATTTATGTTGGATAAATCTTGGATTTAAAAATTGGATAAATGCCATCAAGAACTAAAATCACAAGGGGAACAAAAATAAACTGTTCTTCACTATAGCATTTTTATGAATAAATATGAATTCGAAGTTTTCTGAACTTTTAGAACAACTTTTTAACACAAATAAACAACGATAATAATAATTGTTAACATTTATCAAAAGTTTTCCATGAGCCAAGCATTTTACCAAGTCCTTTATAATACATTATGTCATTTAATTCTCATAATAACTAATTATAGAAATGAGGACACAAATTCCAAATTCAAACAACTAGCTCTAGTTACCAGCACTGGGGAGTAAGCAGAAGTGAGTTTCTTATTCAGGTCTTTCTTACTTCAGAGCTTCTAACCATTACATTCAATGGCTTCCCAAATATATCTCAGTGTACATGTAAATGTATGTATATATGTAAATGTATGTGTATATGTAAGTCCAGATAGTAAGAGAAATTATATACACAACAACCTTTGCTAATAATAATAATTTAAAAAACTATCAATACTGCAAGGGTAATGACATAGTTTAGTCTTTAAAATGTTACTTGAATTTCCTATTTCAAAAAGAGTAACAACAAATTTTTAAATGGTTTTAGACATCATATTTCTATGAATTAGATATATAAGATATCCCCTCTTTTAAATATGAAGGAACGAGAAATTTTATAGTTTGTGTGACTTTCCCAGAGTTATCAGCTAGTTGATACTCAAAATCAGATCCTGTTCCGAAATCAATGCTTTTTCCCCATATCAGCCATTTAAAGACAGTTTATTTCTGCTAGGCATGGTGGCACATGCCTGTAATCCAATGACAGAAGGATTGTAAGTTTGAGGCCAATCTCAGCAATTAGAGTGACCCTGTCTAAAAATAAAAAATAAAAAGAGCTGGGAATATAGCTCAGCCCACAGATTTGATACTGCCTTAATACCACCAAAAAAGAAAAGATAGCTTATTTTCTTATTTTAGATTTCACATGTATTCTATTAACTAAATATGCTAGAATATGACTAAATATGCTTTAACTATGAGTGGATCTTATCAACCAATAAATTGTGACTTATATTACCATATATTTTTTTCTCCTGAATTCAAATTTTTCTAAACCAAGAGAAAAATTCATTTTTTGTCTAACATTTACTTTAAAAAAATAGTGTCAGTCCCTATTTTTAAATCCAATACAAATGATATAATTTCTACTAAAGCTGGAGAGCACCACCTACAGATAAGAAAAAGAATACAAAAATCCATGGGCCACATATGATATAATACTTAAAAGATTTTTATTTGTAGCAGTAGTTTTCCAAAATGTATATTAGAAAACACTAAATTCAGTGTATATTATAAAATTTAAAAATATATTTTTAAATTAAAAATGATACCTTGTTAAAGGAAAAGTTGAATCAAAGTAAAACACGTTTCTAACTAGGGCACTTCCCAGAATAATAGCCAAAATTCATTAAATACTTATTGAGTCAACTACCATGGTTACAAGTTTTATATATTCATCTCATTTCTCATAATCTCGTGAATACCATTATTTTCCCATTTACAGATAAAAACCTGGGGATTGTAAAAAGTATAGGCTGAATTCTAGACACATAAATTTTACTTAAGTTGTTAATATTAAAATATTGAAAGATTTTATATAAAGTCTGTATATCCAGTTTCTCTTAAAATCATTTATAAAACCGGAAGATGTACTAGTCATAAGTCTACATGACAACAATTATCTTCAGTTCCTTTTAGAAGGAATATGCACTTTGCAAGTTCCCAGTCCTCAAAGTAAATAAGGAATTTCTTACACTCTGCTGATTTCATTCATTTTTTATTACTAATCTGGGTCCTTGAGACATTAAATTTGTAACCCATCCCAACACTTCCTGACTACAGTACAAATGTCTCTAATATGCAATAAATACTGTCAATCTCCAAACCTGTTTGACTAGGTAACTTTAAGTTACTAGGTACCAAACACATTTTTGAAATGCTAATATGTAAGTACTTGCAATTATTATAACCATATAAAAGATCTTTAGCTACATATCAAAACATGAATGGAAAAAATAAAAAGTACTTACAAATATTAGTCCTGATATCAAAGAAGATGTCCCTGTAAGTGCCACATAGAATTTGGGTGTCAATGAATTTAAAAATCCTGTCACTGTTAAAAGAAAAAACATAAAAGTTAAACACACACACAAATTTAAGTACTTAAAGTTACAAATATGCAGGTGTCTTTGAGTGGAGGGACAAATGGAGTACAGATACTCCTGATTTACAATGAGGTTGTGTCGTAATGAACTCACTATAAATTGAAAATATTGTTAAGTCCATAATACATGTGATTTGACTAGTCTTTCAAAGACCATAGCTTAGCAACACAGTACACTATGGAGTATTGGTCGTTTATCCTCTAGACTGATTGCCTTAATAGGAGAGCAGCTCGCTGTTGGTGCCCAGCATTGAAAAGAGCATATTCTTAACCGAGGAAAAGATCAAAATTCAAAATTTCTACTAAATCCTTATGGGCACCATTGTAAAGTTGAAAAATCCTAAGTCCAACCATCTAAGTCAGAAGCTATTTTAATATATAGTATGAAATTCATTTGAAGAAGTTGTAGTTTTTAAAATCACCACTATAAATTCCCATCCTATCACATATTTAAAAAAAATACATTCTCACATATAAAGCTAGGATTTCATACTGTTCATTAGTTAAAAAAGAAAAAAATCAAAATAAGGCTTAGCATGTACAAGGCCCTAGGTACAATCTTTAGTACTAAAAACAAAACAAAACCCAAAATGCTTTTAAGAATGACTCATACTTAGCCAGGCATGATGACACTTGCCTGTGATCCCAGTGACTCAGGAGGCTAAGAAAGGAGGATCCAATTTTCAGGTCAACCTAAGCAACTTAATGATACCACGTCTCAAAATAAATATAATAAAAAGCGTTGGGGATATAGCTCCAACAGTGTAAAATGTTCCTGGGTTAGATCCCCAATACCAAAAAAAAAAAAAAAAAAAAAAAAAGGATTCAAAGCATATTTCAGCGTATTTAATCACTAGTACATATATGAAATCTAAATAAGAAAACAAGCTTTTTTGGGGGGGTGGGGCAAATTACGAATTGAACCCAGGAGCACTCTACCACTGAGTTTTTGTTGTCATTGTTGTTTCGATTTTTCTTTAACCACTGAGTTTTTGTTTTGTTTCTTAATACTTAAAAGACTTTTAAGTACTTTTTCTTTCTTTTTTTTTTTTTTTAATACCAGAGATTGAACTGGTAGGAGCACCCGACTACTGAGCCACATCCCCAGCCCTATTTTGTATTTCATTTAGAGATAGGGTCTCACTGAATTGCTTAGCACCTTGCCCTTGTTGAGGCAGGCTTTGAACTCCTGTCTCAGCCTCCGGAGCCACTGGGATTACAGGTGTGTGCCATCTGTACCCAGCTTAACCACTGTACTTTTAAGTCATAATTTACACTAGACCTTTTGCAAATCTGTAAGAAGATAAATACACACTTTCACAAAGGAAGTTTTAAACCACTCCCTAATTACTTTGGTTAGATATGAAGCAGTGTTTCAAATTAGAGGGAAAGATCCAGTGTGCTTCTGGTTAATTAAATCAGCAAGAAAGGCAAAATAGCTTAGGAAGAGAAGTAACAAACTAAGAGCTCTCTGCACCTGACTTACAGAATTCCTGATTCAAATTCTTCAATTCAAATAACTGTCTCAAATACTTTGTTTTCTTTTTTGTATATATCTTTTTGTGTTTTAAAATAAAAATCTGTAATAGTGAATTACTCTCATCTAAATGATATATTTAGTTAATACGTAGAAAAATAAAGGATAAACACAATGAAAAACCTTTCACTGAGCAAACTACCATTAAACACTTGATACACCTGTTACAGATGCCAAATTAGCTCTGTAGCTTATTTTGCAATCAATTAGATCTGAATTTATATCATACTGATCTTCTAAAATATCCAAAATATTTCAGAACATTATCTCACAAAAGAGACATTTGCCTTCTTTCACTATAGAAAAAATTAACCATTATACTGACAAAGTAATAACTTAATAGAATTCTTCCATCTTGTTCTGAGTTTGCTACTCAGAACACGAATAAAAGAAATGTTGTAATAACATGGTAAGATGCCCTGGGCCCCATCCACTTCGTCCTGTTTACAGTGAAAGAATAGTTATTTGTAGAATCCATGGGGATCAACGCTTCTTACATGTCCTTGTACCTTAGTAGAAAGGAGCCCAGGCACCAAGAACAGTGGAAACAGGCTGCTAAATAACAAGCACAGTACAAATGTTGAAAGAACCAAACAAACCCATTACTGTCTGTGGAGCTCACTTTCTTCTTCCTTTACTGATCTGTTTTACTACTCAAAGCCTTTAAGAAAAAAAGAGAAAACACTACGAAAACTATTTCTTAACAGATCGACTTTAAAACAAAAGAATGGTAGACTAAGACCGTGGCATTTCCTGAGATCTCTGTATTACAGATATGTATGCCTTTGTTGTCTGGCTGTGGGTCCCTCTTAGCTGGGCAGCTGGAGACTCAAAGGAACGATTTTCAAGGAACTACAAATGGTGATAGTGTATATAAATTCTGTATCCAAGTCTGAGAGTCGTGCTATCTTCTGTCCTACCACCTAAAACCTTACAGCTTGTCAGGTGGTTTTTCCTCGGGTAAACGAGGACAGGAGAGGGCGGATCTTAAGACGCCTAGGGAGGAGTCGGTAGCTGCAACTCAGGTTTGACAATCAGCTGCGGGGTTATGGCCCAGGAGAAACTGAACCCACTGGATCCAGCAACCCAGTCTCCTCCTATCTGCCCTTTGGCGTTGGCCCCAGACACCTCTCCTGGGTCCCCGCCCGTCCCCGGGAGGTCTGGGCCTCTCACCCGCTGCCAAGTTCTCACACAGCCTCAGGGGTACCCTCAGAGCGTATAGCAGCCCCAGCCCCGCCACGAACCACAACGAGGCCCCTGTCCCCGCCAGCCCGGCCCGCAGCCGCTCCCTCCAGCCCAGCGGCGGGCTCAGGCCGGGAGCAGGTGCAGGAGGAAATGCCGCAGCAGTCGCGGCTTCACCCCAGCCGTCCCCGTCCGCCATCTTGCCGCTCCCGCAGGCGCCGGGAGCTGGGAGGGGAGAAGGGCAGGAAACCGAGCGTCGGGAATCCTGGGATAGTGGAGGACCTGAAGTTGGTCTGGCTAGAGGCTGAGTCCTGGGAACTGGACCTAGAAGATCTGGAAGGTGGCGGGCAGGACCCAATACTGGGCCTAACTTTTCTTTGGAGGGGGTTGGGGGGGAAGGGCCGATAGTGGCACCTATTCTGGAGGAACTGAACTAAGATGTCACGCTGGAGTGGTTTTGCTTCCAAATGAGATGAGGGTCACCTTTCACCCTATTCCCGGGGTTGGAAAAGCCACCGGTCTTTTCAAGGGCCGACCAGCTCTTAGCGCTTTGGATTCGGCTGCCATGGAGATCACCAGTACAGAAAAATTTAAAGGAGTCACAAGTGCTCCTTAGTCGGAAGGAGCCCAGGCACCAAGAACAGTGGAAACAGGCTGCCAGCATCCATTAGATGAATGGGGAACGGCTATAACTCAGAGAGAAAGATAATAGACTTCAAACCCCTGAAGGCAAAGCCGACTTCCTGGGGCACAGGCGCTCGAGGCCGTCACCCCCGGCGCGTAGCTGATATGGCGCCCTCTCGCTCGGCGTTTCCGGGCGGGTCCTTCCGACGGCCCCTGCGGTGATTCCATCACTCAGCTTCCTTCCCGGCCTGCCTCGCGCCCGCGGCCGGGCTGGGCCAGAGCAGCCCAAGATGGCCGACTTCGAGGATCGGGTGTCGGATGAGGAGAAGGTAAGGGGTCCGCCTCTCTCTCTTACCTCCTCCCCCGACTGGGAACAGGGGCCCGACCCGGCTGCGGTGGGAAGCCTGGCTGTATCCCCAGGAAAAAGAAGGTTCTTTTCCGGTGCTGGCATGCGCTCTCTGCAGTCGGGACGCTTTCCTGTTAAGGGGCTTTCCTCTGCCTCACGGTGTCCCCAGTTCCCCATTCCTTCACTCTCTTCTCTTCCTCCCGGACCTGGGGCACAGCCCAGTGACCTTCCTGTATGAGAAGAGACTTCCCTTATTGAACTATGACTGTGGACTCTTTTCTGTAATTTTGAGAGTGGGCGATGGTGATGTCGCGATGCATTAAGCAGCAGTTATTTCACCGCCTCAGGCTGTCGGAGCTCACCCCATCCCCCCATTTTTTGATGTGTTTGGGGCTAGTTTAGGGCGAGTCACTTCCTGGTCAGGGTGGACTCTTAACTTCCCTTTTGCTCCTCCTTCCTCAGGAAGTGATTTTGCTGTCATAACTTCTCTACTGGGAGAGGTCCCCAAGTATTGTCCCTCTCACTACACATGCACTTATTTTCTCCTGTACTGTCGGCTGAACGAATTACCTACAATAAATGTGTAAGCCTCTGGGCATTGACTTCAGAATTTGAGCACCACTTTTCTCTGCAGATGCTCCCATGATTGTTTGCATGTGCCTACGGCCCCCTAAGTGACTCTCTCCCTTGCATCTTGCATCCTCTTAACGATAATTTATTTAAAAATAGTTCTCAGCTTCTTGTTAACCAATCCAGAATAACCAGTGAATTTTTTTTTAAAACTCCAGAAAGGTTTTACGTAGTGCATAAACCTTATGTTAACACAATCAAGTCTGGACAAAGCATCCTGCCTTCTTTGATGCCCCATGGTGGTGTCTTAGGTTATTGTTGGATTTGTCAGTGTGCAATTTATATACTTTTTTGTTTAAAAGTGTCTTTAAGTACAAGAGCAGGACCCAAGTGAGGTAGAATAACTATTTTACTGACAACTGCACACATTTTTTTAAAAGTTTGTCAGGGTTTTTTACTAAATACAGCATTTTAAGGCTTGTAGAAATTAGAATATTCTCACCAGATAACTCCTTATAGAACAAGAATTGTGTCTTTTGTTTCCAACAGTGACTGTTAGTTCCAAGTGTGCACCCCTGAGTGTTCTGTAAGTCTAGCCAGGTTTATCTTATTATTAATATTATTTAGATAGAGATTGGAGAGAAGAGGGGAACTCTTTATGACCTGGGAGTCCTCTCTACAGAATAATTTGATATATCTACATATGGCTTGCCATTTTGAAATGCCAAAGAAGGTACTCAACACTTAAAAGCAATTGAACGACACTTTATCATTAGTTTTTCTTTTATTGGAAATTTATTCTCATAAGTGTTAAAGGTTTAGAGAAAAAACAATGCTGGAAAGAAAACAATAATATTTATTGTAAGGCAAATAGTTAATGGTGCATATAAATTTTAATTATATGAAAATTCTGTAATAAAATATTTGGTGGCTCAACTGATGGTCCATTTATTTTAAGCAAAAAATTGTTACAAAAGATTTTAGGAGGAATTTAGGTAAAAATAAACGTTGAGGTTTATTGTGTTGAAGTGATAACATTTAGCCATGTTGGATTTTTGTCTTTGCCATTGGGCTGCAATGCCTTTTTAATTAAACTTGGAAAAATATGTATGTATTTCAATGGGCAAATTAAAATGTCTTTGGATATTAAGTGTGTTAATCAATAACATTAATCGCCTAGATTTTATAACAAATCCAGGACCAGTTTCCTCTTCTAGTGTACTTCTTTTGTTTCTTAATTTTAATAATGGCATAATAAGCAAACCATAATTGGTAAATATGCCAAAAAGTATTGTTGAATTTCATTCATATTTAGTAAATTTGTTTGGTGGAGGGTACTGGAGATTGAACCCAAGGGCACTTAACCAAAGAACCACAGCTCTTTTCAAAATCTCCAGACAGGGTCTCCATAAGTTACTGAGGCTGACCTTGAACTTGTGATCCCCTGCCTCAGTCTCCCAAGGATCACAGGCATGTTCTACCGTTCCTGACTTTAAAGATTTTTTTAGATTAACAACATTGACTTCTTTAGGATGTATAATTAAGTTATAGCTGATACTATAAAAATCCATATGATTTGAGGTTACTAAAATTTTGTTAGGTTTTTATTCCCAGAGGTGAAACCTATTTATATCTATGAATCTGAAAGATTATATGAGTTCTCCTAACTTGTTACCTTCTAGTATTGAGGTACCTTTTTTTTTAGTTTTTGATGGGCCTTTATTTATTTATTTATTTATACGTGCTGCTGAGAATTGAACACAGTGCCTCACACATGCCAGGCAAGTGCTCTACCACTGAGCCACAACCCCAGACCCTTGAGATACCTTTTAACTGAATTTAAAAAATTGAGAAAGTATTTTTCTAACAGGAATTGTTGATATGAATGCCTTAGAAGTCATAAACTGTAAATAATGAGTTTTTTGTCCTATAAGATTTATACAAACCACAGCACTATTAAACTGATTTTTTAAAATCAAGATATTTTCATCCTTAATTTATATTTTGAATTATTAAAGGAAGTTGAAAATCTGCCCTTCCCTCTCTTCTTCTTTCTCCTCCTCTTAGCTAAGACTCAACTGTATTTGGTTTGGGTTATTTTAAGACATTTAAGCCATGATGCCAGATATGTTTTAATATTGCTGACTTTATTTTTAAATATTAATATATTTTTTAATTTTTAAAAATATTTTTAATATTTTATTTTTGTTACATGAAAGCAATGGACCCTTAAGTAAATTTGTTGATGATGATCTCTGATTTCCTTGCAAGCATTTCTACGAAAAAAGCTAATAAAATCATTCATTCTTAAAACTAACTGCTGAGGGTTTTATCACATTTATAAAGAGGAAGTTGGTTTGTTAATTCTTTCGATACTGGGAATTGAACTCAGTGGTTCCTTACCACTGAGCTACGTCCTCAGCTCTTCTTATTTTTTATTTTGAAATAGAGTCTCCCCAAGTTGCCTAGGCTAGACTCCAACTTGGGATCCTCCTGCCTCATCTTTCCGAGTCACTTGAGAATGCAGGCCTGCACCACTGTGCCCCACCAGAAGTTGGGTTTTTAACTTCTTCATTGTTACCTGAAATGGTCATGATGAGTTGTCTAAATAAAACAGGAAGTGGAAAATGTAATAACATGCAGAAATATATGCTTTTAAACTTTATCCTGAGTACTTTTCTAGGTACTTAAACTCTTCAGTTACTTAGTTCTAAGTGCTTAGCAAAACCAAGATACCCTAATTAGGAAGCTTGAAATGTGGAATGAACTACTTGCTTAAGTTCTTTGCATTGTTTCCTTCATGTCACAATTCATCATTTTTTAAACAAATGCAAAGAGAATTTTAGGGCTGAAAAACGGTGGGTTTCCCCCCTTTAGCCTTACTAGTAGAATATTTGTATATAATTTCAAAAATAAATTAACTGAGAAATAGATTATATGTTTTTAGTTTAGACAGTAGTTTCTCTTGTAAGCCTTTTTTTTCCTCTCTCTTTTGAGAAACAGATTTATCAAAATCACTAGTAGAGATGTAAAAAATGTTATAAATAGATTCAGGAATTGAGGGCTCTGATAGAGCTCATGGAAATATATTAGACTAGGTTTCCTTGATTATGTATTCCCTCCTCAATTTACTAGACGAGTCGTTACTCTTGTACAATGAAGTAAGCCCTAAAGCTATTTGCTATGACAAGTCATCAAGTCATCAGAATTTCATTCTGGGTTTTTTTTTTGTGGGGGGCAATAGGTTTTTCGTAGTATTGGGGGTTGATCTAATTCATGCTAGGCAAATGCTGTACTACTGAGCTATATCCCCAGCCCTTTTAAAATTTTTTAATGATACAGGATCTCGCTAATAACCCAAACTGGCCTTGAACTTTGTAGCCTTCTGTCTCAGCCTCCCTAGTAGCTGGGAGTAGTAGTCTGGGCTATCACACTCATTACAGTACTTTCATTCTTTATTTTCACTTCTTTTTAGTTAGCTTTGCTGAGTAGTATTCATAGAATGTCTTACAAAATTCAGGGTCAGGAGCACAAAGCCTAAGCAGGTACAATCCTTGTTTAAAAGTACAGGTTTATCATAATTTCTTATAAAGTATTAAATTATTTTATTATTATCAGCCTTAATGCTAAACAAAGTAGTATAATTAGCCAGAAAATTAAGACCCAGGTTTGTATGATTCTGACCCATGCTTTTTTCACTACACTTTTTTTTTTTTTCGCGTACCATGAATGAAAAACCAGAATAGAGACATCCTTTTAAGGAATTATAAGTGAGGTGTTGTGATGTAGTGGAAAGAATGGTTTAGAGTGTTAGAAGACTTGGGTTCTCCCTGGTGTGCATTTAAACAACTAGATGTGTGGTTTTGGAAAAATCACTTAAATAAGTGGGCCGCACGTTTCTTTCTAAATTAGGGAAGTAGGGGGAATTGAATCAAACCGCCCCAACAAAGTTTGATGAACTTTTTCAAACTCCAATAAAGAAATCTCTATTTTAAAAATTGAAACATTAAAATGTTCTAGGAGATTCTTACATTGTCTGCTTGCCTACATTTCCCTGATAACAAGACTGAGTTTCTTAGTAATTGGACCATGTCTTTTTATCTAGTGCTTAGCACAGCATCAAGAACACAGTGTAGACACAGCCTATTGATGCAAAAGAGATCACAGCTTCGTTAATTTTCGTATTTCCCCAGCTCACATGCCCGTACCCCCAATAAAACACTCCTCTTCAAATTGTTTCTGGTAATCTCTAGGTATCATTTTCAGGAATGTGTCTATACTTTGGGTGCCTTTTTGTGCATTACAGTATCTAAATAAACACCTGCTGCCATCACAGGTGCTGTGTCATACCACTGCTGGGAACATTCAACCCCCCTGGGGGCCTTTTCCTAATAGATCCCATCTTGTCTTGTGGATACCAAAATGACTATGTATGTATACTTGCTAGCAGCCCTGCAAACAACTAATGAAAGTATTTCCTCCTCCTGCTGTAATAAATTCAGAAAAACACATATAGGACCAGGCATTATTTGCTATTTTCTCTCTCTGTCTGGTGTATAAATTTTTCCCAACTCCTTGCCAAAAACAAATAAATCCTTAAGTGGATCACAAAATTTAAAACTCTGGATGGGGGAATTTAGTCATGATAGTGAAGATAAATGACTGGGCATTTTTAACTTGATAATTTCAATATCTGTGTAGTGTTATTGTCTTCCTCTCTTACCTCCCTTCATCATATTTCCTTTCTGCTCCTTTGGAACTCTTCATTTCTCTGCATCCCACCATGAGTCTCCTGTGGAGAGGTGTAGAACATTTTCTATCATCTTTTACACCTTTAGCCTCTCCTTTTGTTCATTCAGTATTTAGTCCTGTAAATTCTTCCTTCTTGTCATTAGATTCTGCTCCTCCATCTCCATTAATTTTTAAAAACTTTTTATTTTATGCATATGAGAACTATAATTACATGCTTTAAGTGGTGGGAAAGGGTGTGAGTTAAAAGTCCCCTCTTATTCCTCTTCTCCAGCCACCCAGTTCTGCTGAAAGTCAGCCAATATTAACAATTCTTTTTGTATCTTTTCTATTCTGTGCATATCCAGACAAAAAGATATGCTTTGTACTTAATAGTTTCTCTGACCTGTCCACATTTCTTCTAACACTGTCTTCATTTGGGACTTTTTCTTATTTGAATTATTTTTAATAACATTCTTAATTATTCTCTCTGCCTCTACCCTCTCCTTTCTTTCTACATTCTAGCTAATTTATTATAAATTCTTCACAGTTATATTAATGAGTATTGAGCAGTATGTAAAATTTATCTTTGCTACATATGTATTTTAGGGTGATGTCTTATGAGATCATATGATATCACTACAATATCAGTCAGGGTATAGCATATAAATAAGAAGTTAGTATAATACTGTACTGCAATAAAGAAAAGTGGTAGGATTTTTTAAATGTGAGAGAACTTTGACTTGTGGATTCTTTGTTTTGTATCTAGGTAACATTTAAATACTTTCTGTGTGCTAGGTAATATGTATTATACCAATAGGAGAGATACTTACTTGTCCTCATTTTACAGTTTGATAAACTGAGGCACATTTAAGATTTTTTAAAAAAGCCAACTTTGTAAACTTTGTAGAATAATTAATAGAGCAGGGTAACATCAGTAGACTATTTCCGGAGCCTATGATCCTGCTTATTTTGATTCTTTGGAGTAGATGGTGAAGATAGTGAGCAGTTCTATTGATACAATGACAGTCTTAAACAGCAACCAAGTTAATGGTGTAGTAACATGAATGCGTTTATAGAAAATAAAATATTGAGGCTTTCAGGAGATAACTGCATATAATTATTACTTAATTACTTTTTGGGTTTTTTTTTTCTTCTGTTTTTGTTTTTTTGGTACCAGGGCTTGAACCCAGGCAGGGGCTCAATCACTGAGCCACATTTCCAGCCTTATTTTTTGAGACAGGGTCTCACTAAGTTGCTGGGTCTAGCTTTGATTCGTAGTCCTCCTCCTGAGCTCAGTTGCTCAGGGGAAAAACTTTGGTATTATTTTTTATTGTTCTTTCTCTCACTGTGTGTGTGGGCCATTAGCATATCTTGTAGCTCCACCTTTAAAATAAACTCAAAATTTAACTGTTTTCACCACACCTTTATTCCATCACTCTTGAAGAAGCCACTAAAATCTCTTTTTTTTTTTTTTAAAGAGAGAGAGAACTTTTCAATATTTATTTTTTAGTTTTCAGCGGACACAACATCTTTGTTTGTATGTGGTGCTGAGGATCGAACCCAGGCCACACGCATGCCAGGCGAGCACGCTACCGCTTGAGCCACATCCCCAGCCCGACTAAAATCTCAATCTAGATTTTTACAAAGTCTTCTCTGATTCCCTGTTTTTACTATTGTTCCCCACCCCAACTCCTGTTCCAACACCTCCTCTCAGGAAAGTACCCAGAATGATCTGGTTAGAATGTAGGTAAGAATATGTCACTCCTGCTCACAACTCTCCAGCAGAATAAAAGTTATTACCCTGACATCCACCTCCTACCCTGGAGATTGAACCCAGGACCTCTGCCACTGAGCCACATTCCTAGCCCTTTTTTATTATTTTATTTTGAGACAAGGTCTTGCTAAGTTGCCCACACTGGTCTTGAGCTTGACATCATCCTGCCTCAGACTCCCTTACAGGAGTGTACCACCATGCCCATCTGTCTTGGGATTTTTACCTCTTTGCCACTTTTCTTGAGTTCATCTCCCACCATTTCTGATACCCTGATACTCTCTGGTCCATCCGTACATTCTCACTAAGGGTCTTTTAACTCTTCTCTGGAGTTCTCTTCCTTCTGTATCACTTACTTCATTCAGTTATTTAACCTGAATTACCTCCTCTGTGAAGACTTATCTGGTTACCCTGTTCAATTCCGAATTCTGAAATTTTGCATCCCCTTTCTTTGCCTTATCTTTTATTCTTTCACATTTATTACTAACCTACTATGTATTTGAGTTATTTTTTGTTATCTGTTGTCTCTCCACCTACTAGAATGTAAGCTCCATGAGGACAGCATGCTAATGAATAACTGTTGCCTAAAACATAGTAGGCCTAGATTTTTGTTGAATGAATGAGTGAATGAATGTTGCTTTAACAGTTTGTCTTGATTTTTCATTAGTTAAATTCCAGAGAGCAGTCTGATTTCCAGGTTTTAAGAAGCTCTAGTGCTAATGCCAGTACTTTTTTATTAACTGACAGATATTTTTATCAATGGAACTTTGTAGTCAGAAAGTTTCAGCAGGTTTCCATAACCTACAGAATAAAAACAGGTTTGATATTAGCTTATTACTGCCATCTGACTCATCTACCCTTCTCTTTTATTATCTCCCAGTAAGTTCTCTGATCACCCAAACTGATCCGCTTTAAAAAAGTATTTTCCTATCTTTTTTGTTCTTACTACTCATTTTCCCACCTTTTTGGTTCTTACTATTTCACTCTCTTGTAATGGCCCCTGGAAGTATCTGAAGCACTTGGCAGAATATAGCTTAGATCCTTTCTCTTCCTTCTAAAACAGGGTTCTGTTTTGTTTTTGTATTGTTTTGTTTTTTGGTACTGGAAATTGAACCGAAGGGCACTTTACCACTGATTTCCATCCACAGCCCTTTTTATTTTTTATTTTGAGCTGAGGTCTCTCTAAGTTCCTTAGGACCTTACCAGGTTGCTGGGGCTGTCCTTGACCTTCGATCTTCCTACCTCCGCCTCCTGAGTTGTTGGGATTACAGGTATGCACCTCTGTGCCTGGCTTCCTTATAACTGTTCTTTCACCAACCCAGCCCTTATCATCCCCTTCCCTATAAGTTCTGTGCCATATATTATCTGTACTACTTATTTGGCAGTTTTGCTGCTTTGGATTGTAGTTATTTTAAAATAATTGAGTCCTTATTGAGGAATATTATTTGTGTTAATTATTTTGCTATTGTAATGTATACAGAATTTGGAAAACCAAGTTACTGAGCAGTGTTTCTTCTATCCATTGTGATTATTTTCTACTTTATATTAAGTGAAGGTAGTGACTTTCAACCTTGACAACATGTTAGAATCACCTGAGGAAGGCTTTAAAAATCTTTGTGTCCATCCAAATGTAGTGGCACATGCCTATAATTTCAGTGACTTGGGAGGCTGAGGCAGGAGAGGGTCAAAAGAAGACCAGCCTCAGCAACTTAGTGAGGCCTATCAAAAAGAAAAAGAAAAAAAATTCACTGCCCAAGCCCTACTAATGAGTACTCTGCCTGTTAAGAGACGTATTGCTTCGGAATCTCTGCAGATAGAACCCAGGGAATCAGTTCATTTAAATCTCCCCAAGTCATTCTAATCTGTAGCCAGAGAACCAGTGCTTTCAAGCAAAAGGGAATTTGTTGGCTTACTTCTTTGGCTGTTCTTTTTTTGTCCCTGTCTTACTACTAACCTCACTGCCCAGCACCAAATGAATTATTTTTTTGTTTACCTATAAAAATGTGAACTATTTTTGTCTAATTTTAAATCCTATTTTTGTCATTCATTTTATTTTTAATATTTTTATTGGTGAATTATAATTATATACAATAGTAGTCTTTATTATATATTCACATTGTATAGCATGATTTGTATTGTTTCATTTCCCCATACTTCCTTTTTTCCCTTCTACCTTCCCTCCCTCTATTCCCCATCTTCTGCTTCTATTTCAATGAGATCTCTTTTGTTTCCCATTTTCTCTCTAGCTTCCACATATGAGAAAAAACATACAATCCTTGACTTTCTGAGTCTGGCTTATTTCACTTAGCATAATGTTCTCCATTTTTCTTCATCTATTTTCCTGCAAATTATATAATTTTGTTCTTCTTTATGTCTGAGTAAAACCTCATTGTATGTATGCACCATATTTTCTTTATCCTTAGATGGACACCTCGGCTAGTTCCATAACTTGACTACTGTGAACTGTGCTGCTAT
Source organism: Callospermophilus lateralis (assembly GCF_048772815.1). Taxonomy (NCBI): domain Eukaryota; kingdom Metazoa; phylum Chordata; class Mammalia; order Rodentia; family Sciuridae; genus Callospermophilus; species Callospermophilus lateralis. The sequence goes on along the minus strand of NC_135311.1, from coordinate 25,431,916 downwards.
AAATTTGGTTATGCATGTATTGCTACAGGATGCTGACTTAAATTCTTTTGGATAAATACTGAGGAGTGGTATAGCTGGGTCATATGGTGGGTTCATTTCTAGTCTTTTGAAGTATCTTCATATTAATTTCCATAATAGTTATATTAATTTACAATTCCACCAACATATGTAAGTTAAAATTTTTTTCTTAAAATTTTTTTTTTATTGTAGAGACACAATACCTTTATTTTATTTATTTTATTTTTATATGGCACTGAGGATTGAACCCGGTGCCTCACACACGCTAGGCAAGCATTCTACCACTGAGCTACAACTCCAGCCCCTGTAAGTTGAACTCTTAAGAGAAGAGCTATTACTCAAAATCTGATAGTGTATAGACATTTGCTTAGGGGGAAATATATAGATATCTAAGTCCATTTCATGTTATTTCATTGCATAAGGTTGTTTTGTTTTGTTGTTGGGGGTTCTGGGAATTTAACCCATAGGTGCTCGTCTGCTGAGCCACAACCCCAGCCCTTTTTATTTTCATTTTGAGACAGGATCTCGCTAAGTTGCTGAGACTGGCCTCAAACTTATGATCCTCCTGCCTTAGCCTCCTGAGTTGCTGGGATTACAGGCATGTGCCACTGCACCTGGCTACTTTGGATTCATCAAATAGTATTAAGCAAGCATTATACTCTCTAATGAAGAAACCAAAACCCAAGCAATTAAGTGGTAAAGCTAGCATGTGAATCCACGTTGGACTCCCAATGATTCTGAAGAAAAAATAGAATCAGCAAAAAGATACACTTTTAAGGTAGGATGCCATAACATGCCAGATGAGCACTAGATGTTAAAACAAAATTCTTCTTGTTTTTTATTGTTTCTGTTTCCATCCAGTTAACTCTACTGTTTTGGACTTGATGTCTGCATCATTACTGTCTGCCACCTGAATCTCAAAGTGTCAGTGTGGACTTTTCCCTAATTTCTTCACTGAGTCTATTTTCAAAAAAAATATCCATCATATCTTGTAATGGGTATTTTAACACATTTAAGTTCCAAAGCAACAAGTTGCTCATTTATTTTTTTAAATTCATTTTAATCTGATTTTCAACTCATTAGAACATTCTCTCTCTTTTATATTTCCAAGTTCTTGATCTAGATATTTAAGCAGATATGCCAATTAAACTAAATAGGATTCTGTTTTAGTCAGCTTTTTCACTGCTGTGACTAAAAGGATCTGACGAGAACAAATGTAAGGAGGAAAGGTTTATTTGAAGGCTCATGGTTTCAGAGGTTTTAGTCCATAGAAGGCTGGCTTCATTCCTCAGGGCTTGAGGTTAAGCTGAACATCATGGGGGAGAGGGTCGCAGAGGGAAGCAGCTCACATCCTGGTGGTGAGGAGGCAGAGAGACTCCACTCTCCAGATACAAAATATATACTTCATAGCCATGCCCCCAGTTAACCACTTCCTCCAGCCACACCCCATCTGCCTCTAGTTACTACTCAGAATTAATCCCTATCAGGGGTTTAAATCACTGATTGTGTTAAGACTCTTAGAACCCAATAATTTCTCTGAACCTTCTTGCATTGTCTCATGTGAGCTTTGGGGGACATCTAACATCCAAACCATAACAGATCCTTTTCCTTCTTGGGTGTGTGCACATGCTTGCATGTCCATACTGTTTTACATTTATGATAATGTTTTCAATCTCAACTAAGATTGAGACAATACTCTAAAATTTTTGTTCTGTTTAACAATTGATGATTTAAGGCATACCACTTACTTTGAACTTCTAAATAAACATTTAGGATGAATGTTTAGGATTCTTTTTTTTTTTTTTTTTTTTTTTTTTAACCAACAGTACGGATGTCTTATATTAGGAAAGTCCAGAATGAGAACTAAGGAACTTCTAACTTGATGCATAAAGTTGTAAACGAAAGGGAATGGTTGGGTGGTTGGGAGAGATAACTAGATAATAGAGGAACTGTTATTTGTTGTTGTTTTTTTCTTGTATGTTGTAAATTTTGTGCTTAAGTATGTCATTTTTATACAGTATTTATACTGAATGGTATAAAATACAATGATTATTCCTGTTAAGGAAAAATTATTCTGAACCATGATAAAATGGTAAGACTATTCAAGACTGTTGCCGGAGAGGAGACATTAGGCTCAACTCCTAATACAGTAAGATAGCAGGGGATTTATAGCCAGTGAATAAAATGATACCCCCAATGAGTACGTTATCAACAGATGGAAAATAATTAGGAAGAGACTGGGTAGACCAAAGACATACAAAGTTACAGAAATGAAGAACTTGATCAGATATCAGAGGTAGGCAAATTCTTGCTAAAACTGGGATAGGCAGTCCAAAGACAGGGGAGAAGGGAAAGTCAAGGCCTACTTGAGGAAATGGTTCTGAAGTTTGTTGTTAATCTGTGTGTGTGTGTGTGTGTGTGTGTGTGTGTGTGATAATTACTTTAGCAAATCTTCGCTGTTTACGAATACCAGAAAAACAGTTACTTCCTAGAATTGGTAGAATTTTTTAAAAATAAAATTGCTCTATATAAAACAAACTTGCCTGTCTTCCCTACTTACTTGTCTATAACCACTAGGAATTTATGTCTAGTAAATTATTGTCCTAGACAGTTTATCGTTGCTCTACTAAAAACACTTAAACCAGATTAAAAACTGATCCAAAATTGAGGCAAGGCATGTTCTTGTTCCGATGGTGGAAACCAGAGTCTTGCGCATGCTAGGTAAGTGCTTTACCTCTGAGCGGTATCCCCAGCCAAACATACTTTCTTTTCTCTTGTCAAAAGTAACACACTGGGCTGGGGTTGTGGCTCAGCGGTAGAGAGCTCACCTGGCACATGTGAGGCCCTAGGTTCAATCCTCAGCACCACATAAAAACAAATAAAATAAAGGTATTGTGATGTTATTATTAACATCACAACTAAAAAATAAATATTAAAAAAAAAGTAACATACTGTGGGGCTGGGGTTATGGCTCAGTGGTAGAGCACTTGTCTAGCATGTGTGAGGCACTGGGTTTGATCCCCAGCACCACATTAAAAAACTAAACAAAATAAAGATATCATGTCCATCTACAACTAAAAAAAAATTTTTTTTTAAATGTGTGGCTCCTGGGAGATGTAACATGCCTTATGTCCCTCCTTCACTTCATTAAGTAAATAAATAAATAAATGTCCTTTCCTGAAGTATATACCTCTTTGAAAAACATAACTGGGCTGGGGATGTAACTTGGTGGTAGCGTACTTGCCTAGCATGTGCAAGGCCCAGGGTTCAATCCTCAGCATCACCAAAATAATAATAACATCAACAGTAATATCTTGATTATCTTTAAATGAGAAAAACTCCATTAAGAAACAGCATTTAATTGTATGCAAAACTTTCTTTCTTACCAGGATAAGAATAAAGTATACTTCTCTAAAAAAAAATAAATGTAACTTTCCTTGAATATATCTGAAATGGAGTAGAATTTAAAAATAAATTAAAATAAGCAAAGTAAAAGAAGAAGCCAATCTTTGTTTGCTGATGACATTACTCTATACCTAAAGCACTAAAAAATCTACCAGAGGGCTGTGGTTGTAGCTCAGTGGTAAATGCTTCCTTTGCACTTGAGGCCCTAGGTTCAATCCTCAGCACCACATAAAGATAAATAAATAAAATTAAGTTACTGTGTCCATCAACAACTATAAAAAAAAAATTTACCAGAAGATTTCCAGATCCAATAAACAGTTTCATCAAAATAGAAGGATACAAGACTAACATAAAACTCAGTATCCTTATTTTTTTCCTTTAATTTTCTACCTATCTGAAGGGAAATGCTAATGGCTATTATGCTTGCCCCCCTGTGGTATTTTTGGGAGCACTTGTCTAGCATGCACAAGACCCCAGATTCAAGACCCAACACAGTAAAAAAAATTGTGTGTGTGTGAGAGAGAGAGAGAGAGAATATATGTGTATATATGTATGTATATATACTAAAAATAAGTAAAATAATTTACTGCTATTGTCCTTTCCTGAAGTATATAGCCTATTGGAAAAACTTCAAAAGCTTCAAAAGATGTATTGTCACTTTAAAAGGAAGTTGGAACAAAAACGTTTTGTAAAACTTTTTTGGTCAGTAGAAAGTTATTATTGTTTATAGTTATTGCTGAAGATAGTAATGATGGAGAATATAAGATGATTGGGAAGCAAAGAATTTCTAAAAAAAAAAAAGAAGAAATTGTGCTTTGGTTATTTGAAGGATTAGCTCAGTTGAATAATTTAAAGCAACATTTTTCTTACTGTGACTAGTTAAGATAACAATAGCTGACATATTGAGCTTGTCCAATTATATTTTAAGTGTTCTAAAGATGTGACAGATATTATTATCTTATTTAATTTCTCAACAATTCTTAAGGAATAAATAATTTCCCACTTTAGGGACCGGATGTGGTTCAAGAGATTTTAAGAGAATGAAATTAAGAACGGGGGAGCTGGGTTTGTGGTTAAGTGGTAAAGCGCTTGCCTAGCAAGTATGAGGCACTGGGTTCGATTCTCAGCACCGCATATAAATAAATGAATAAAATAAAAGTCCATTAACAACTTAAAAAAAATTTTTTTAAAGAGGAAAATTCAAAACCATGTCTGTCCCAATCCAAATCTTGTATCTTTCCATTTTGCCATAGTACATCATAATAATCTTTATTAAAAACTGGACTCTTGGTGTCAATTTATTCAAAAGGAATTTTGTAAATTTACTAATTGCCTGCTGTGTGCTATTTAATTTGCTTGACCCTATATATAGAAAAGGAAAGTAAGTTTCCAAGTTGCCCAAAACAAAGCTTGAATCCTTGGGGATAGAATGATATCTGTAGAAATAATTATCAATAGCAGTTATATTTTAGGTCCTATGACAAATGTTCCAAGTAAAATATAGTAGGAGTACAGAGGATTCTTGAAACTAGAACTACTGGGATATACTTCTTAGAAAGAAACAGAACCACCCATGCATAAAAGATGGGAAAGATTTAAACAGGTGAAAATGGGGAAAGAAGCATAACTTTCAAGGAGAGTGTGAGTCAAGGCCAAGAAACAAATTTTAATACACACAATAGGTAAAGATTTTGGTAGACAACAGAGATAGATGCAAGCAGAGATTTGGCTCCTGGAATATATAAAATTTTGGTGATATATACTGACCTGAGTCTTGCTGATAGTGGAATGTGAGTATTACCTAGTGAAAGAATTCTTCCTTGCCCATCTAGAATTATCTGCCCAATATTCACTAAGAGGTATAGTTATTAAATGTTTGACTTGAGGTCCTTTGATATGTGATTATTAAGGAAATCACTTTAAAAACTAGTTATGAGTAGATGTAATGTTGATGACTGTGCTGGATCTATTACTAAAAGAATAATAATAAGCTAAAAATGGGTTTCATACATTTTAGAAATTCCTTTTTTTTTTTTTAAGTACACTTTCCAAAGTTTCTTTCCAACTATGATATATGAAACAATCTAACAAAAAGCATTTATGGGGAACAATGTGATATGATTTTCTGGGTTTTTTGTTTTGTTTTGTTTTGTTTTTTTAATATTTTAGGGATTGAACCCTGAGCCACTGAACCACATCCTCAGCTCTTTTTAATTTTTATTTTGGACAGAGTCTAAGTTGCTTAGGGCCTTGCTACCGTGATCCTCTTGCCTCACCATTCCAAGTGCTGGGATTATACACGTGCACCATCATGCCTGATTGTCTAATTGATTTTTAAATTTTTAGTACAGATGTTAATGTAAAGATGAAATTTTGAGTCTTGCAAGGGTTGGATTTTTTTTTTTTATTTCCTCCTTGTAGAAAAGTGAGAGGATTGTCTTTCATTGGTTATATTTAGATTTTTAATTTTCTCTTCTTGTTTACAAACAAAGTACAATGGATTTTTATGAAATTAACCGTATTGTGATATTTACATGAGGGAATGTAATTATGATAAAGTTTGAGTTACTTTAAAATGCTGCCAATGGGACTTTCCTCCACCACCTCTTCTGCCATGAGGTTCTGCCTCTCTTTGGCCCAGAGAAATTGGCTATTTATGGACTGAGACCTCTGAATGCATGAAGAAATGGAAGCACAGGGGGGTTAATAATTTTTTCATAAAGCCTGAGCTTTATACCTTAGTCTGAATACAATGCCATTGAAAATAACCTTTCATTAATAATAAAAGTTAAGTCTAATGAAGAAAAAAAATGATACAAATGCAATTATATCCTTTATTGCAGATAAAGAGTAATGAATGCTTTGTATAGTTAAACTATTACTTTATGAAATAAGGACAATTTTAAAGCTTTTTATTTTAAAACAGCAGGGGGGTTTTTTGTTTGTTTTTGTTTAAAACCCCAATGTTAATGATTCTCAAGTAGGGGTGCTGGCATACCTTCACTCTATGGGAAATATCTGTTTCCTCTTTGTATCCCTACCAAAATCTTGAGAATGACTAACAAAATTACTGTTGCTGAAAATGTCATCCCTTGGGGGCTGGAATTGTGACTCAGTGGTGGAGCAATTGCCTACCATGTGTGAGAAACTGGGTTCAATCATCAACACCACATAATAAATGAATAAATAAATAAATATACGTATTGTGTACATCTACTATGTTTGTACACACACACACACACAGAGAGAGAGAGACGTAAAGAAAATGCCATTCCTTTCAACTAGAGACTATCATGCTATGTGAAATAAGCCACCCTCCCCCCAAAAAAAGGCCAAATGTTCTCTCTGATATGTTGATGCTAACTCACAATAAGGGGTGGGGTGAAGAAATACTTTGGATTAGAAAAGGGGAATGAAGGGAGTAGGGGAATGGGAATAGGAAAGGAAGTAGAATGAATTGGACATTACTTTCCTGTGTTCATATATGATACACAATCAATATAATTCTACATCATGTACAACCAAAAGAATGGTAAGTTGTACTCCATTTATGTATAATGTCAAAATACATTCTATTGTCCTGTATAACTATAAAGAAAAAAATTTTTAAATGTCATCTCTCACTTACACTGCAACAAATATTTTTACAATTACTGTTGAGCTATTTTTGTTTTCCCTTTTGCTCTTAATTTTTATCTTAGTTTTGGCCCACTTTTTTTTTTTTTTTTTTTTTTCAGTGCTATGGATTAAACTCAGGGCCTCACATCCTGAGCTACATCCCCAGCTCTTTTTAAAAAATTTTATTTTGGGATAGTTACCCAAGTTAACTTCAAACTTGCAGTACTCTTGCCTTAGTCTCACAAGTAGTTGAGATTGTAGACATGCACCACCAAACCCATTTGACCCAGTTTTGTAGGTGGGTGATAACATTTTTGACTTTTAAACCTAATATTTATCATTTTACTTAGCCCTCCCAACTTCATGACAATTGTACCTTTCAAAAGCATAGCTTTAACTCAATTCCTAGTTTTAGAAAACTAATATTCTAAAAGGACAAACCCAAATCCATGTGACACACTAAAGATTATCCTCTGGAGTTTTGCTTCTTGTAAATAATGCATTATATATTTCAGTATGTAAGTTCTGATTATGGCTCCATCCTTGATAAGCATGTAACCTTGGACAAAATATACTCTCTGAACCTGTTTCTCCATTTTCAAATGGGGATAATAGTCTTCTCTGCGTACCTTAATAAACAGTTTTAAAAAGAGAAATGGGTTATAAAGAATTTTATAAACAATAAAATAAGTACTCATTCATTTACATTCCTATAGGGTGTGTGCCAGGTCTCAATGTTAGGTATACAGCAGTGAACAAACATATCTAGTTCTGTGTCCTGTGATTGGTGAAATATGATCCATGAGCTAAATCCAGTCTACCACCTGCTTATATCAAGTCTGTGAGCTAATTTTTTTGAATGATTTGAAACAAAATTTAAAAAATAATAATATTCCATGTCATTAAATTACATGAAATATAAATTACATGAAATACAAAATCAAGTTTCATTGGAACACAATCATGCTTATTTATTTACAGTTGAGACAAACTATGTGGCCCACCAAGTCCTAAAGTATTTACTGTCTGCTCTTTACATTAGCAGTTTGCTAACTCCTGCTCTGTGTTCTTGAAGTTCTTTTGACGGTGCTGGACAGTAAACTTATAATTGTATGTCTAGTAGCTGCAAGTTCTTTGAGAAACAGTAGTGCAGATAAAGAAGCTAGAATTGTGAAGGATGGGAAGGGTGCAGCAATAGATTTTATATACAAAAATCGGGGAATGGTACATTATTTATTCAGTGATATTAAAACAGAGACCTTAATGAATGTGAAAGAACCATCTGTAGAAGAGTATTTTTGCCAAAAAGCGACAAAAGATTCAGTAGCCCTGAGAAAAAAGTATAGCTGTAGGACTGGGAACTATGTGGTAAGAAAGAGTTGCTGAGATGGGTACAAATTATGAAGGGACTTGTAAACCAAGGAGCATACATGCTATAGATTTTATAGTGAGTGTAGAAATGTATTATTATGTCTTCTACTCCTTCAAGTTATTATTATAACATCATTGTGTTTAGTGATAAATCAGCTTAATACTTCAAAGACTGTAAAATGTTTAATACCTAGTAATCTGTCATTTTAGTGGCTGTCTCAGTAACATGGTATTTCTTGCTATGAGAATGTTTTAGGATTCCACATTGGCATCTGAGGATGATCACATTCCTTCTTATCACTCATTTGGCATTTCACTCTTGCCATTGCATGTATCTTCAGATCTCCCCACTTTCATTTAAAAACTAGGAGATGTTGTGGTTTCTATAATTAAATATTTCTTTCCCTTTCTCTTGATATTCTCAGATGCACTGGGACAACTTCAACACTTTGAACCTGACTTCAAATAATACTACTTTTATGTTCCTCTCAGATTTTTAAAAAAAATTTTTTTTTTTTTTAGTTGTAGATGGATACAATACCTTTATTTATTTATTTATTTATTTATTTATTTATTTATTTATTTATATGTGGTGGTAAGGATTGAACCCAGGACCTCACACATGCAAGGCAAGTACTCTACCACTGAGCCACAACCCCAGTCCCCTCTCTGACTTTTATATATTTCAGTTTCTTTTCTTTAGAAAATGGAAGTTAGCTTTTACATTACTTTTCTCTATCAATACAATCGCCTCATTTAACAATTTGTCTACCTTTATTTTCAAGCATAAGACATTATGTACATGCTGTGAATAAGGCAAAAACTTCTGTCAAGGAGTAACTTTAAAAAGCCCACTGTGGAGTGGGGAATGTGTTTGTAGAGCCTTTGCCTAGCATGTGTGAAACCCTGGGTTCATCTGCAACACCACCCCTTTGGGGACAGGAATTGTAACTTTAAAAAGCCCTCCTTGTTGCCTTTAGCATTTTGCCAATCTCCTTTTATTGTCCTTTGCTTCCTTGAGCTGGTTCTTGAATTTAGATGTCTTTCAGTAGCCTTTATCTTTATGGCCCCCACCCCACTTTTTTTATGGTGGTGGTGGTGGTAGTGGGAATTGAACCCAGTGGTCATTCTACCACTGTGTTGTATCCCCAGCTCTTTTGATTTTTTAAGACTGGGTCTTGCCTACTTTTGCCTTGAACTTGGTGACCCTTCTGCCTCAGCGTGCTGAGCAGAGTAGCTTGGATTATAGGCTGGCACTATCATGCCTAGCTCCCTTTCTTTTTTTTTTTTTTTTTTTTAATTAAAGGATAAGAGATGTTGACATGCTCTTCTGTTTTTATTTTTTAAAGAAATTTAAAATTTCATCATGCAAGTAATATATTCTTTTGGGCAGAGATAAACCATAAAAAGAAAGAAAAATATCTTTTTAATACAACTAATAGAGAATAGTCCCTGTTAATATTTAGTAGCTATATATTTGTGTAAATAAAATTTTAGTAATAATACATCATTTTGTAAATCCTTTTCACTTAAGAGATATCATTAACATTTAACCACGTCAGTATATAGAGCTCTTCTCAAACTTTTTGCACTAGGGACCTCTTTACAATCTTAAAAATTGAATTTTTAATCTATGTGGCTTCTATGTATTATGTTAGATATTTAAAACAGGCTTAGTTCCATTTTGTTATGACCTGTTTGAGTTTGTATGTATTGTTTGCTCTGCCTGAGGTGCCCTCCTGGCTTTACCTACTCCAGTCCAGCTCAAACATCACTGACTTTGAAGACCACTGCCCCTCCTACATACATAGATAGAACTCACTGGGCCTTACTTTGTGTCTAGTTCTGCGTTTAATTCCTGCTTGGTATATTCCTTTCTAGGTTTTAGATCCTTAGAGTAGTAACAGTGTATTATTCAGTCCTCAATCTATATTTATTGATACTTCTCTTCCTAGTTACTGAATTGGTGAACTATTATTTTTTATATGCAGGTACAGTTCATCCATTATTTAATCTTCTTTCTTTCAGTTGTACCAATTTCATCAGATTTTGTGACTTTTCTGAAAATTTTGGTGTGACTTCAGAAATATAAGTATCTTGAATTTTCAGTTTAGTAACTTTTTAAAAAATATCTTTAGTTGTAGATGAAAATAGTACTTTTATTTTATTTATTTGTTTTTTTATGTAGCACTAACCCAGTGCCTCACACATTCGAGGCAAGTGCTCTACCACTGAGCCACAACCCCAGCCCTCAGTTTGGTAACTTTTGTTATTATACATTTAGATGTTATTTTATGAGGCTATCTATAAACTATGGCTTGTGTCTTTTCTTTTGCAGAAATGCCTTTTGTAATGTATGAATATGTATATGTTTAGTTTTCCACTACAAACGCTTTGCTGAATTTTCTCAGTTGTGTAAGAATTACAGGAAATGCAGCTTCATAGAAAATGGTATGGATTATAGCCCACTTGGCAGATTTCCCACAAATAAACTAGAAAAAAAGGTTTATTATTCAAAATAGGTTTGCTATTTTCTTTTTTCCAGTACCCAGGATTGAACCCAGGGGTGCCTCTACCAATGAACTACATCCCCAGTCCTTTTTGTTTTTTTATTTTGAGATAGGGTCTAAGTTGCTCTGGCTGGCCTTGAACTTATGATCTTCCTGCCTCAGTCTCCTGAGTAGCTGGGATTTTTTTTTTTATGGGCATCACCATTAAACCCAGCAGGTTTACTAATTTCTTAACTAAGTGATTGACACAGGTGATGAATACAGAACATTATTCAGTATATATACATCGAAGAAAATAAACACAGTGGAATATCCATATTGTAGCAGGTAGTCTCATGTTGCATAATTTTTGTGAACACTCTTCCTAATTAGAACCCATTTCTTTTTTGTTTTCCTCAATTAATATAGAATAATCCCCATCCTGATCTTTACTAGTTCTCATTATTTTCAGAAAAATAATATTTTATCTAATTATTTCATCATGGCAGGGTTCTCAAACTTCATGTACATGAGAATATTCTGAGGTGTGTATTTGTGGTATGTACTCCTTGTGCCTGTTGCTAAGTAGTTCACATGTCAAATTTTGTCTTTCAGGTCTTAAAATTTTAGCTCATATAGGATTTTGCTGGGCACAATGGCCCCTGCCTATAAACCTAGCTACTCAGAAGACCGAGGGAGGAGAATCTCAAGTTCAAGGCCAGCCTCAGCAATTTAACAAGACCCTATCTCAAAATGATAAATAAAAAGGACTAAGGCTGTAACTCAGTGATAAAACATCCCTTGGTTCAAACACCAGTAACAACAACAACAACAAAAGGGAGATCCTAACATTTTAATATCCATTTTTAATAAGTGATCCAGAGGAGAATAGCTATTAGGGGACAGAAAAGGGAGGTATAGATGATTTAACAAAAAGAGATATTTTCATCACATTTTTCAGGACTTATAGGTACAGTGTATTTAGTAGAGGCAGTAGGAATCATTCTTGTCCTGCCTTTAAAATTATTAACAACGTTTATGTTTCATTATGAAGTTTGTTATAGAATTTTGGCCCTTTCTCATGTCCAGGAAATTTATTCTATTCCTACCAAAGCCTAGTAGTTTTTGTTGTTTTATGATGGTGGGATGACTGTTGAATTTTGTCATTTTTTTCTAACATGAATTAGGATAATCACAGTTTTGCTTCTTTAAGATTAATTTACTTGTTTTGAACCATTCTTGCATTGCAATAAATGCTTAGAATATACTTATTTTGCTAATATCTTATTTAGTTTTGCTTAAGTGTTTTTACGTTTTCGAAATAGGATCATAGCTTTTTTCTCTTTTTTGACAGAAAACTGGTTTGGGTTTTTTTTGTGGTTTGTTTGTTTTGTTTTGCACTGGAGATTGAACCCAGGGACACTAAGTTCCTGGTGTTGGCCTCAAGGTCCTCCTGCCCTAGGCTTCCAAGTCACTGGGATTGCCGTGTGCATTACTGAACCTGGCTCGATTATTAGCTTTAGAGAAAAACTCAAAATGATTAAAGCAGCACAAATATTATAAAATCAGAATACATCTATATTGACAGAAACAGCTTTGGGTGTTTTTTTGTTTGTTTGTTTGTTTGTTTGTTTGTTTTTAAAGAAAATCTAAAGACCTCTAGCCGTAAAGGCTTAAATAGGAAATTTCATTTTAAGAGCTAATATAAAAATTTTATAATTTGGTAATTCCTTCTTTTATATGTTATTCTTCACAATACACTTACTCTAAATTTTATTTCTTGTTTAGGTACGTATAGCTGCTAAATTCATCACTCATGCACCCCCAGGGGAGTTTAATGAAGTATTCAATGGTAAGTAAGGATTACTATTTAGTTATTTGAAGCTGTACTTAATTACAGTCATTCTTTTAATCTGTTTGACAGGTTACAGCTCTAGCAAAGGAAATCAACATTCAAAATGATTGAAATAACTTGTCCAAGGTCACCCTGCTAGTAAGCATCAAAGTAAGGATTTAATTCCAGGTCTGAGTTAAAGCTCTTAACCCATTAATTACCACACCTATCTTAGGTGAGAAAAGATTTAAGATAGTTTAACATAAAAAAGTAGAAACAATGTTAAATTTTATACTTTTATTTTTATCATGATAAGTAATAGCTTAAATTTCATCACTGCTGAGCCAGGCACACGTGTAATCCCTGTGGTTCTAGAGGCTGAGGCAGGATGATCACAGTTTCAGAGCCAGCCTCAGCAACTGACCCTAAGCAACTCAGCAAGACCTCTTTCTAAAATAAAATATAAAAAAGGGCTGGGAAGGGGCTCAGTGGTTAAGTGCCCCTTAGTTTAATCTTCGGTACCATTGCTTTCACTCCAGAAGTTCCATACTATAGTACACACTCTAGGGCCACTGGGGATGAATTGACTGCATCCAGGGAGCTTATTAAACTTAGAGTCAACTTTATCATTCCCTCAGGATTCTCATTCTTGGTAGAAAAATCTTTGCCACCTGCACCTCAGAGCATTAATCTCCAGGATATATAAAGAACTCAAAAAACTAACACCAAAAGAACAAATAACCCATTAATAAATGAGCAAAGGTGCTGAACAGACACTTCACAGAAAAAGAAATATGATTGGTCTACAATATGATTGGTCAACATCTCTAGCAATTAGAGAAATGCAAATTAAAACTATACTCAGGGCTGGGGTTGTAGTTTAATGGCAATGCACTTGCCTAGCATGTGTGAGGCACTGGGTTCTATCCTTAGCACCACATAAAAATAAAGCATTCTGTCCATCTACAACTACAAAAAAAGAAGTTTAAAAAAAACCTACTGAGGGCTGGGGTTGTGTCTCTGGGGTAGAGTGCTTGGGTTTGATCCTCAGCACCACATAAAAATAAATAAAGGTATTATGTCCAACTACAACTAAAAAAAAGCAAATATTAAAAACAAAACAAAAAATCCCAGATTCCATCTTACTCTGGGGTTGTAGAGCACCTGCCTAGCACATGTGAGGCACTGAGTTTGATTCTCAGCACCACATAAAAATAAATAAATAAAATAAAGATATTGTGTCCATCTACAACTAAAAATATTTTTAAAAAATTAGTAAAGTAACAATGAATGTTGGCAATGATGTGGGGGAAACACTCTGAGGGAAAAGATCTTGAAGGACCTCTAGATCTTAAGCTTACGTGCAAGCAATGAAGAATACAACCTGTGGGTTTACCAGTGCCATAGCATAGAACAAGCACGGAAAATTTGTGAAGTTATATCCACGGCATTTGGCTCTGTTAACCTCTGAGAAATCTTGAACCCTGCAATAAAGTAAAGGCCAATCTCACCTAAGAATCCAGATGTTTCCTAATCATCCTGCTTTCAATCTGCAGTGTTGAACTATTAGGGAAAGATGAAGTGATGTCCTGCTTCAATTTTCTGAACAGACTGCAGTGTGATGTATAAAATACTGCTCATTTGTTTTTATATTAAAATGTGTCCTATTTTTAAAAATTCGCCTATAATCCCAGCAGCTCAGGAGGCTGAAGCAAGAAGATTGTGAGTTCAAGGTCAGCCTCAGCAAGTCAGTGACATCCTATCTTTAAATAAAATATAAGACAGAGCTGGATATTTGGCTCAGTGATTAAGTGCCCTTGGGTTCAATTCTCAGTTTCAAAAAATAAAATAATTTAAAAAATTGACAATCCTGCTTGGAAAGTAATTCAGTAATAAAACACTTGCTTAGAATGTGTGAGGCTCTGGGTTTTCTCTGCAGCACTGCAAAAACTAAAAATAAATTAATGGTCCTCACTAGACCTTCTGTAAAACATAGTTTTCTTTTGCTATGAAATTCCTTAAGATTTTTATTGTTGGATTATTATACTGCAAGTAATTGTTTACAGACCTATGAACATTAGCATCTATTTATTGGCATTTTTAAAATATCTACACATACAGCTTATCTAAAGCCTAATTTTGCAAAGCCTGGATGTTTTTTGTTTTTGGAAGAAGGGGGTGCTTTACCACTGAACCACATCCTCAGCCCTTGTTATTTTTTAGTTTGAGACAGGATCTCACTGAGTTGCTTAGGACCAAGCTAAGTTGCTGAGCCTGGCCTCAAACTTGGAATCCTCCTGCCTAAGCTTCCTGAGTAGCTGGAATTACAGGCCTGCACCACCACACCAAGTCAAAGCCTGAATTTTAAATATCTGTTCTAGAAGTCTACTAAAAATTCTTGTTTGTCCTGTACTTAACCTTTCAACACCATTTCCTCCTCAGATGTCCGGCTACTACTTAACAATGACAATCTCCTCAGGGAAGGAGCAGCACAGTAAGTATCTTTTCTAAATCCACATACAATATTATTCTAACATTGGGTACATTGGCACCCTGGAAGCTAAGTTTAAAAATACTTCAAAATAAAGCAATTGGTCTTTTATTTTATTTTTCTTAGAGAAAACATGTGCCCCACAAATGTTCTTTACTTACTTGAAGCTTATTATATGAACTTATTTTTTATTCATCCATTCATTTATTTTTGCTGTACTGGGGATTTAATCCAGGGCCACTGAGCTACATTCCTAGCCCTTTTTATTTTTTTACTTTAAGATGGGATCTTGCTAAATTGCCTCAAACTTACAATCCTTCTGCTCAGGCTCCTGAAAAGTTGGAATTACCAGTGCACACCACTGTGCCAATTTATTTTTGTGTTTTCCAGATTCTCCCTATTAGAGCAGAATTTAATGTTAGCTATTATGTTTTCTTCTATTTCATATTGTTGTATTTTTGTTTTTGTTTTTGTTTTGGTGGTGGTGATGGGGATTGATCTCAGGTCCTTGTGCATGCTAGGCAAGCACTCTACCAACTGAGCTATATCCCCAGCCCATGTTTATATTTTTAAACTGCTGGTTATAGAAGGATTAGATTGCTAATCAGGATTGATGTATTATCTCAAATTGCCAAATAATAACAGATATTCATAAAGTGCTTTAATAAAATTAACAATAAGATAAAAGCTTTCAACCTTATTATTCATATCGTTGTCAGGCTAACTAATCTTTCTGAAACATCATTTTGCCCTTGTCCTCAGAAATATTGGGGGGGCTATCTTTTTTTTGTATTCTAGAGTTAAATCTAAATGCTGTCAGTCTTTCAGAGCCTGCTATTATTCTTTTCACGACTCTCCGTTTCAATGCCAAGTTTCATTTCACTTATTGTCTACCCAACTGTCCCAGAGTTAATAATGGCTGAGAAGAGGTGGGATGAGGAGGTCAAGGATATTTTGATGTAAAGGGAAAATAACTACCATAAAATCATTTTGGCATGATACGTAATTTGTTTAGATTTTAGCTATAGAGAACAGTTTGTTTGTTTGTTTGTTTATGTAGTGCAGAAGATTGAACCCAGGGTCTCGCACTTGCTAGGCAAGTGCTCTATTGCTGAGCTATAACCCCAACCCTTAGAGAACAGTTTTAAGAGCTGCTACCCAGGAAACAGGAAACAATCTTCTCCTGCCCTGTTCTGCTTCTTTGGAATTCATTTTGGGACTATGTTCTGTGTATCTATGATTTGCATACCATCACTGTAATTGTCATCATGAATGATACTCTAGTTACACATTTATTTAGAAAAATAAGACACATTAAAGATACACTAAATCTCATCTGTATCCTTCAATGGATGGTTATCCAGTGTGAATGCTTCTAGTAATAAGGAATTCCCTATTTCGCAAAGCAAGTTCTTTAATTTCCCTGCCACATCGGTTCTAGTTTTATATCTGAGAGCTACCCAAATTAAATCTACTCTGTATTTCTCTTGTCAAAGTACTGCTGAAGTCTTAGGGGATTCTGTGCCACTTAAGAATGAGTGCAAATTAAGCCTTTTTTCACAGTTCTGAAAATTAAGACTGAGTAGAAGTTGGTAGATAGTTCAGATGTTTTAATTGCACCAACTGACATTAAAGCTTTATTTTATATGTATAGATACTCCGCATCTTACAGACTGTAGGTTTTTGGAAAACCTTTCTTTTAAGAATTTTTCTAAGCCCAACTACTTGCTTATAGAGATGAAGGGTTCAGTTTTATTTCTATAATGAAATGCTTCAATCTCTTGACTGCAGTCTTCATAGTTAGTGCTCAGTAAATGTTGCAGTAATCATCATCATCATCACTTTCTATATTAATTGAAGAAGTTCGGATAGATGTAAGATTTAACCCTTTCCTGGATTTCCACCTGTGTTTCTAACCACCAGAACCTTTTCCTGATAATTCACAGCACTTCTGGTATAAATAAGGTATTGTAGGTTACATTGAAGAGTGAATTTTCCTCCAAGTGAGATAGGATGTTAATAAGAGTAAACATGATGAGTCTTAAATTTTAGAATGATTACTGGCTATGATTATTGTAATCACTATGTATCAGGGCAGAGGCTGAAGTAAGACAAATATTTGCAAGAGCATTAGAATAGTTTAGGGATAGATAGTAGGTGTTTGGACTAGAGTGGAAGCAGTGTGGGTGAGGGAAGGAGTCAGATTCTGAATATACATTCACATAGAACCTGTAAGATTTACTGATGGATTGGATGTAAAATATGAAAGAGAAAAGTCAATCACTCCTAAGTTTTTGGCTTGAGCAACTGGTAAACGGAGATTCTAATAGTACTTTTAAATTTTTTTTAACAGTGCATTTGCCCAATATAACATGGACCAGTTCACACCTGTGAAGATAGAAGGATATGAAGATCAGGTAATAATTGCCCATTAGATAGATTATGCCTGACAGGTAGTTGAGATGATAGAAACCAAAGCTGATGTATGAATTAAGTGCTGAATAAATTTATGTCTTGATTTTCAAAGTTTTTAAAAATATTCTACACATTAGGAAATTCTTTTCTCTTTCTGCTGATACTAGTTGTTATCTTTGACAAAAAAAAAAAAGTGAGAGAGAGAGAGAGCACTGCTCCTAATATGAAGAGAGAAAATCAAAAGGTCTTAAAGGTTTTCCAGCTGTCTCTCATTCTTTTTGGTAAGAATAACAGGAGACATTTTTATTCAATGGGGAAATAAAAGCATTCATACTGAAATGTAGGCTACTTTAAGTTCCTATAGGAATTTGCTATTTGGGAAATAGATTTTTACCTTTATATATTTTTAAATGTTCAGTATAATGACTCTGAAAATTTTTCATAAAATATAGAAAAAATAATACCAAAGTGTACAAAAGTACTTACATAAATATTAGACAAACCAAGAAATGATGGGTGTTTAGGAGGGGGGCAATTTATAGGATAAAGTTGACTTATCATAAATATAATATTTTCATAAGAATGAAAATGAGACTTGGAAAAATCAATATGAAAGAAATTTGACTTAATGAAAAACTGCTTTCCTCAATTTTATTTACTTGTTTTGCAAAATGTGATAACTATATTTTTTATAGTTACTCATAATTTTAATTCTTCTTTGGAAGGTCTTAATTACAGAGCATGGTGACCTGGGTAATAGCCGATTTTTAGATCCAAGAAACAAAATTTCCTTTAAGTTTGATCACTTACGGAAAGAAGCAAGTGACCCTCAACCAGAGGAAGTAGATGGAGGTTTGAAGTCTTGGAGAGAATCCTGTGACAATGCTTTAAGAGCCTATGTGAAAGACCATTATTCCAACGGCTTCTGTACTGTTAAGTATCTGTCTGCCTATTTCATTATCAGAGTGTTATATTTCTTACATTTACCTTATCGCTTGGGAACTTTGGCCAACCAAACATCACTTCTTTCTTAGTTATGGTCTCTGTATTTTATTCCCTAAATCTTTTTTTTTTTTTTTTTTTTTTTTTTAATATTTTTTGGTTGTCAGTGGGCCTTTATTTATTTATTTATATGTGTTGCTGAGAATCGAACCCAGTGCCTCACACATGGCTAGGCAAGCGTTCTACCACTGAGCCACAACCCCAGCCCCATAAATCATTTTTGAAAGGAGTATAAATACATGAAAAATTTCTTTATAAAATCACAATGCATAATAATTTTGAATTTCTATATGTTCTATTTCATATTTATCTTATTTACTTATGAAAAAAATTGCCTTACATCAAAAATTAAGTTTTTAAATACTTTAACTTAGATTTAGGAAAAAATGTTAAAATTGTTGGGAGATCTATTGTCCACATTTGTGTCTTTTTGGCATAGGCATTTATACACAAAACTACTTCTGCATAGTTAAGATATTTTTCACTAGATAATCAAAACTGTTTTGAAATAAACAGTTTAAGAAATCCAGAGTAATTTTATTTTTTATTTTTTACTATCTCTTGGGCTCTAACTGATAAATTTGGCTCTAACATGATTTCTCCTTTATAATATTGTGACAAGAAAAATATGTATAGAATGTTTAATTTTTTATTTGTTTGTTTGTTTGTTTTGGTGGTGTTGTGAATTGAACCTAGGGTTTTGTGCTTGTGAAACAAGAACTCTACCAGCTGAGCTATATCACCAGCCTCAGAATGTTTAATAACTTTTTATTATTGTATTTTAAACTTATATCAGTTAATAAAATCATGATGTTTTGAATTATGTATACACTGTGGAATGGCTAAATTGAGCTAATTAACATGTATTACCTAACAGGTTTTTTGTTGTTTTTTTTTTTAATGAGAATGCTGAAAATCTAATCTCTAAGCAATTCTCAAAAACAATACATTAACTAGACTATTTTAAATATGTGATGATGATGAGTTAAATGGCAATATAGAAAGTTAGTTAAGAGCACTTACATTTAAACTTTAATAACTGGTTTGAGTCTTAGCCCTGTCACCTAACTAGCTGTGTGACCTTAGGTAAATGACTTAATAGTTCTGTTTTCTCATTTGAAATGGAAATAGTTCTTACCTCATAGTATTGATATGAAGATTAAATGAGTTAATGATGCATTTACAGTGCTTAAAACAGTGGCACAAAGTAAGCCCTGCCTAAATGGTAGATAACTTTATTTATTTATTTATTTATTTATTTTTAATAAAGGAGAAAACCCATCTTGGTGGATACCAGTACAGAATTCCTTTTTGGAACCTAGTATTGCAATGGGAGACTTGATACACTTCCTTTTAGAAATTGGCTGTTCGATCCTAAATATACTTTCAATTTGTCATTTGTTACCTATTCAAAGTTTGTCATTCCCCATTCTTAATTTGGAGAGTTTCAATAGCAAATAACCTCAGGGGTCTTTTTTCATTTCTCTTAGCTATCAAATGAGCAACACAGTGCTGAAATTTTTCTAATGGTGTCTACTATACGCTAGTTTTCTATGTCCTTAGCTGTCTTGCTTAGTAATCTATTTTAGTAATTTCAACTCATTATTACCTATCACATTTTCTATGTGGCATTTTCCAGACAATTCTTATTTGTCCTAGATGGGCATCTAATCCCCAACGTTTTATTAGGTGTGAGTCTCACATAAAATCTTTTTCTCTTCCCTCCACACTGAAAAACTTTTCCGTTATACTTGAATTTTGCTCTTGGTTTCATACTATTCTGTGTACTTTAAGACAATTTCATATGACTTTCTTTTCTCTTCTTATATAGTTCTCATTACTTAGAAATGTTCTTATTTTTCCTGTACTTAATGGAGATAAAACTTTAATCATGATAATTCCTCTAAGTTGTTTCTTTTCATTTTGCTGTTTCTCCTCTGTTTTCTTCCTTACTCTCCAAATCATTGGGCCTTCTTCCCCTACTAGTGCCATGTCCTCATTACTCATCCACTTATGAGCCTTTGAGTTTTACTTTAGTCTCCATCCTATAGAAAGTGCTCTCTGAGAATATTAATGGTTCCTGAATCACTTGATCCAGTGACCATTTTTGTGGTCCTTGACTTCTGTTGCTGTTTCATACTGAGCCCAGAAAATAGAAATGATCTTTTGCTTAGACTGCTATTATCAATACCAATTAATTCTTTTTACTTTGTCTCTAATTTTCTAATATCCCAAAACTTTTAAAATACTCTTGAAAGTTCATAGCCCACTAAATATAGGGAAAGTAACACAGACTTAGTGTTAGAAAAACAATGTGTTTGGGTTTTATCTTCACCACTTATTCTCTTACGAGACCTTGGACAGAAACACCTATGAACTAACTTCAACTTTACCTTTTGTGGATGATAAACATGCCTTTTGTTTTATTTTGTTGTTGTTTTACCAGTTTTATTAGAGCAAAGAGAAAATAATATGTGAAAACATATTATGTGAACTCTAAAATTCGATGGCTTCTTTGCATTCCCTAGTAATTGTTTTTATTTATTTCTACTGTAAGGAAGAGTTGGTGTTTCTGTAACTACTGACTAGACATTTCCATCTAGATTTCCCAGTTTGTTACTGATACCACCATCTTCCTAGTCATCCAGATGTACAAATACTTTGGCCCTTCCTTGTTTGTTTGTTTGTTTGTTTAACCCTTCAGTTACAATATATTGCTAAACTTATGCATTCTGTCTGCAACCCTTCCTTTTCATTACCATTTGATACTACCCTGGATTATGACCTAAATTAATTTATGTGGTCTTCTAACCAGCCTCCAGCTTTTCTTCCCTTTTTTCCTGTATAATAGTATTGGTCATTCTCCAAAAATAATAGTGCTGATCATATTCTCCCAAAATAATAGTTTTGATCATGTTGTTTTACTCTCTTTCTGCTTCCTGTAGAATGAAATCTAAAGTTTTTACTTATATCTACTACTGTATGGTCTAAATCTACCATTCTGTCTCCCACTAGTCTACTTTACACATACTCTCTAACCTGATGACCTAATTGCCATTCACTTAACAAATCCTTGATTTCATGCCTGAGCTGTTAACTGGTCTTTATTCTCAGTCTCTGCTTATCAGAATCTTATCTGCTTTGTAAAGCTCAGCTTAAATGGCATCTCCATTAAACTCTAACCTGGGAGCAATATTTTCCTCTATTCATTGTACCTCTGTCTCTGTTAGAATTTAACAGAATCTCGGGCTGGGGTTGTGGCTCAGAGGTAGAGTGCTCGCCTAGCATGCGCGGGGCACTGGGTTTGATCTTCAGCACCACATAAAAAAATAAAATAAGGGTATTGTGTCCACCTACAACTAAATATATATACATATATATTTTTTTAAGAATTTAACAGGATCTGGTTGTGAGTGCTATGTTTTGCTTATTCTATCTGTCTCAAGGATTTAGCACACTGCTTATGTGCATTGTCTGTCATTTAGATTAATTGTGTTTTTCTAGTCTGATTTTTTTTTTCCCCAATAGGTTTATGCTAAAACTATAGATGGGCAACAGACTATTATTGCATGTATTGAAAGCCACCAGTTTCAGCCTAAAAACTTCTGGTAAGAAATAGATATTCTCTTTTGTTTGCATCTAATTATTTTCTAGAGAAATCAGCAATTTTTATCTATTTTGAGAATTTTTTTTTTTGCTGCAAACTGCACAGCAGTTAATTCAGATACCAGACCAGGTGATAAGGAGATGGAAACAAGACAAATAGAGAAAAAGCTGGGGCCCCATGGTTCTCCATCCCCTGATGAGGGATGGACAACCCAGAACCAGTTCAGCATGTTTATTATATAGGTTTTAACATCAAAAGGATTCGTTGTAAGAAAGTTTCTTAAAGTTCTTAACAGAACCAAAGTGGAGGGTATAAACAGCCCAATTAGAACTATCAGCTTTTGCCCATAATTCTCCACCTGTGGGCAGCTGTCATTAGAACCCAAGGTTAAAAACTGATAAGTCCCTGGCTAGCATGGAATTTCCCTTTGAACAGGGCATCACCACAGCAGCTGGGGAGTCTCAAATCTAGGCCTTTGTGCAGAGAGTTCCCAGGAGGAACATCGCCGGACAGCTCAAGGATTATATAACTCATTCGCTGCTCCCAACATTTATTAATTTATCATACATCCTAGTCCTTTTTATTTTTGAGACAGGGTTTCACTAGGTTGCTGAGGGTCTTGCTAAATTCCTGAGGCTAGCCTTGAACTTCTGATTCTCCTGCCTCAGCAGTGTAAATTTTTTTACTTACAAGATTTTAGTTCACCCTCTATGAATTTAGACATTATTTAGATTCCTTCCAATTCTAATTTGGTTTGGGGGTTTGTTTTTTTGTTTTGTTTTCTCCCCAATATGTGGGATTGAACCGAGGGGTGCTTTATCACTGAGCTACATCCTAGTTCTTGTTATTTTTTTTGTTTGTTTTGAGACAGGGTCTCACAAAGATACTGAGGCTGGTCTTGAACTTGCAGTCCTTCTGTCTTAGTCTTGTGAGTCACTGAGATTACAGGAATGTGTCACCACACCCAGCTCTAGTTCTTAGATTCTATAGCCATATCTTTTTAAAAACTACTTTTATATTGAGTGAGAACAAATGATTAATATAAAGTGCCCAGTTGAAATTATTGAGTTTTACTTGGGTAAGGGTTAGTAATACTTGAGTTGATTATGTAACTCAGCAGCCTGTCCATTTTCAGAAGAACCTACCATGAACAGAATGGGCATGGTTCACTTCAAAGCAAACTAAGGAAAAGTGGAAATCCAGATAATTTAGAAAACGATTATGGTCAGGCCACTTGGTTCCAGACTTAGGTTTGAGTATGCCTTGGGTTTATCAAATTGAAAATGACTGGTCCCCTCCTCCCCCACTCCTCAAAAATTTTTTTCAACTTTTTGACCTCAGTGGTAAATCACCTCTTTCTTGTGCCTATTGCTAATTCTGCAGCACTGTATGTGTATGTTTTAATAGGAATGGTCGTTGGAGATCAGAGTGGAAGTTCACTATTACACCACCTACAGCCCAGGTGGTTGGAGTACTCAAGATTCAGGTAAGATTCCAACATGTTCATCGGTCATGGTAAAAAGTTTACATTTTTGGTTTGGGAGTATGACTCAGTGCTTGCCTAATATGCATAAGACCCTGGGTTCAATCTCCAGCACTGCCTAAATAAATAAAACTTCACATTTTAAAATAAATATGCAAGTTAGTCTTTGTTCTAGAATTAAAATAAGTACTAAATTATATGCAGATGCAAAGAGAGGTGGATGGAAGTGAGTAGAAATAAAAGCCTTCCTGGGGAGGTAGTTACACAGAGATCTATTTTGGATTGATAAAGATAATTATGTAGAGAATACTGTTTGCTGGTTATTTTTTAATGTGGTGCTGAGGAGGAACTCAGTGCCTCACACATGTGAGGCAAGCTCTCTATTGCTGAGCCACAACCCTAGCCCTGTTTTATACTTGTATGTGTGTTTGGGGGTGGGGGTGCTGGGGATTGAACCCAGGGTCTTATACATGCAAGGCAAGCATTCTACCAACTAAGTTATATCCCCAGCCCTATACATAAACACTTTTTAATATAGAATGTCTGGTCACACTTTGGGAGAAGACTTACTTCGTTTTTATTAAAAGTCACAATGAAAATTATTTGAAAGAGACATTAAGATATTTAGGCCTAGCAAGACACAGTGGCACATACCTGAAATCCCAGTGTGCCGCAGTCTCTGGCTGGGCACAAATCACGAGTCTCCACACAGCTTGTAGATTCAAACAGCAATTCTTTATTCCCGAACTCACACCGGCCATCTACAAACACGTTCTGGGGGAATCCACGTTCTCTGCCCAAATCCACTCTCTGCCCAAATCCACACTCCTGGGCTTCTGTCTCCCAAAATATACTGTCTGACCCTAAGAACTCAAGAGGAACTCAGCAGCAGGATACGCCCTATTCTAAAGGGGGAACACCCTAATCTCCTATTATGCTAAACCGCTCTATTCTAAAGGGGGAACACCCTAAACACAGATCGCCCTGGTCCTTGAGCAAGGTCACCTTACATGCAATGTCCTGCAAAATGTCCTATTTCCATGAGTCCTTCCACTAAAGAAACATGGGGGTACACTGGCAAGGAAATTGTCATACCTACTTGGCTGATGGCTCCCAGCACCAGTGGCTCAGGAGACTGAGGTAGGAGGATCTACAGTTCAAAGCCAGCATCAGCAAAGTGAAGGCTCTAAGCAATTCAGTGATTATTTTATTAGAGACAGGGTTTTGCTGAGTTTCTTAGGGCCTTGCTAAATTGCTGAGTCTGACTTTGAACTCAAGATCCTTCTGCCTCACACTCCAGAGTTCCTGGGATTACAAGCATGTGCCACTGCATCTGGCCTATGTCACACTTATTTTTATAGTGTAATTTCCCATCAAGTAATTTGGTTTTCAGTGATTTTCTTTTAACTCCCAATTAAGTTTTTCCTGCCAGTCAGATCTATGTACCTCCTGCATATTGATGATATTTGTATGGCCATGTCTCACATATTAAGTATTAGGATCCATTAAAACTCCTTGGTTTTCAGAAAGAAACTAATTTTCCATGCTTTTTATTATTTTTAATATTTCTAAAGTGGGATCTTATTTATCTTTGTAGTCATAATGTCTGGCCCAGTGCCTGGAATCAAAAACACAAATGTTTTTTGTTGTGTTTGTTTTTAAATATTTTTTTAGTTGTTGATGGACTTTATTTTCTTTATTTTTATGTGGTGCTGAGGATTGAATCCAGTGTCTCATGCATGCTAGGTGAGCACACTACCACTGAGCCACAGCCCCACACAAATGTTTTTTGAACTTAAATTTTATCTGGTAAGGAAAGAGGTTTTGTTTCTTTTTCTTTTGTACAAGATTGAACTCAGGTTCACTTTACCAATGAACTATATCCAGCCCTTTTTATTTTTGAGACAAGGTCTCATTAAGTTGCTAATACTGGCCTCAAATTTTCCATCCTCTTGCATTAGCCTCTCAAGTCACTGAGATTACAGGCATGCACCATCAAACCCAAAGAATTCTTAAACTGGGCTGGGGTTGTGCCAGCGGTAGAGCACTCAACTAGTATGTGTGAAGCCCTGGGTTTGATCCCCAGCACCACATAAAAATAAATAAAAAAGATATTGTGTCCAACTACAACTAAAAAATAAATATTAAAAAAAAGAATTCTTAAACTTAAATAGTCTGTGAATTTTATTTTAATACCACTATGAATTATCATTAATTGTGTTAATTATTCAGAATTGCTAAAGCATGAATCTGTGCATTAAGTAATAGCATTCTATATGAACTAAACATAAACTTGATCAAATACTTCCTCACACAGGTTCACTATTATGAAGATGGAAATGTTCAGTTGGTTAGTCATAAAGATGTACAAGATTTAGTAACTGTTTCGGTGAGTATGCAATATTTAATGTCTTTTTCACTTTTGTCTTTTTTACTTTAAAAATTTTGTTTTGCTCTGGAGTGCAATCCATCCATTATTTGTTGTTGTTTTGTTTGTTTGTTTAGTTATATATGACAATAGAATGTATTTTGACTTATACGTACCTGGAGTATAACTTCCCATTCTTGAGGTTGTACATGATGTGGAGTTACACTGGTCGTATATTCATAGGAACATAGGAAAGTTATGTCCGATTTATTCTACTGTCTTTCCCATTCTTAACTCTCCTCCCTTCCCCCTATTCCCAGCCCACTTCCTCTTCCAATTCAGTGAACCTCTGCCCCCCCCACCCACAGTTGTGAGTCAGCATCCACATATCTGAACACTTGGCCTTTCATTTTTTGGTATTGGCTTATTTCACTTAGCATGATAGTCTCCAGTTCCATTCATTTACTGGCAAATACCATAATTTCATTCTTCTTTATGTCTGAGTATTATTCCCTTATGTATATGTACTGCATTTTCTTTATCCATTCATTTGTTGAAGTGTACCTAGGTTGGTTTCATAGCTTAGTTATTGTGGATTGAGCTGCCATGAACATTGATGTGGCCATGTCATTCTAGTATGCTGATTTTTTTTTTTTTTTTTTAGAGAGAGAGAGAGAGAGAATTTTAATATTTATTTTTTAGTTATTGGCGGACACAACATCTTTGTTTGTACGTGGTGCTGAGGATCGAACCCCGGGCACATGCATGCCAGGCAAGCGCGCTACCGCTTGAGCCATATCCCCAGCCCCTAGTATGCTGATTTTAAGTCCTCTCGAACATTGCCGAGGAGTGGGATAACTGGGTCAAATGATGGTTCCATTCCAAGTTTTCTGAGGAATCTCCATACTGCTTTCCAGAGTGGTTGTACCAATTTGCAGTCCCAACAGCAATGTATGAGTATACCTTTTCCCCTACTAGGAGCACTTAACCACTGAATCATATCCCCACCCCCATCCCCCCCCTTTTTTTTTTTTTTTTTTTTTGCTTAGGGCCTTGCTGAGTCTGGCCTCAAACTTGTGATCCTTCTGCCTCTGCCTTCCATTGCTGGGATCATAGGCATGCACCACCACATCTAGCAACATAGAAACATTTTTTGTGGGTAATAACTAACTTTCCAAAGCAAAAAAAAAAAAAAAAAGTAAAAAGAATAACATTAATTTATGTCTTCACAAATTGTGTAATATATGCCTTAATAAAAGACAGCTGGATTCTCATATCAGCTTCATACAGTCTGTAAGTCTCATGGCGATAAAGTCACTGCACATCATGAAGTTTCTAAGAAACTGTATTGAAGAAGCATGAGAGTAAGAGTGGAAAAGGCAGGGCCAGGGCTGTGGCTCAGTGGTAGAGCATTTGCCTAGAATGTGTGAGGCACCAGGTTCGATCCCTGGCACCGCATACAGTAAACAAATAAAATAAAGGTATTGTGTCCATCTACAACTAAAAAAAAAAATTTTTTTTTAAAAAGAGTGGAAAAGGCAGACATGGAGCTGGAATGTAACTCAGTGGCAGAGCACTTGCTTAGCAAGCAAAGGTCCTGGGGTGCAGCCCTGAGGGCTTTGTTCATTTCATCTTTTTTTTTTTTAATATTTATTTTAGTTGTAGTTGGACACAACACATTTATTCCACTTATTTATTTTTATGTGGTGCTGAGGATTGAACCCAGGGTCTTGCGTGTGTAAGTCGAGCTCTCTACTGTTGAGCCACAACCTCACCCCTGTTCATTTCATCTTAAAGCAAAAATATTTTTTCAGGGCATTAAGATTTAAAGACACAGTAATGACCTCTTTGGACCATACTGTGATAGACTGGAAAGTACATGGGGTTTGTTTGTCTGGTTTTTAGTTTTGGTGAAGACCTGGATTCAGATTCTGTTTTTATCATTCAAAAGCTGTATAATTTTGGTCATATCATTTGAGAAGATTCTATTTTTGTCTGCAGAATGAAGGTGATGATAATAAAACTATTTATTTCACAGGATAATTCTAAGAATCAAAGGAGGTAATATGCATTGGAACGCTTGGTAAACTAGGAATTATCATACCAGAGTTAGTTAATATGGATTAACTTTTCAGCATCTTTTTACTTAGTGCTTGCTTGTTTGTTGTGGTACTAGAGATTGAGCCAGGGATTTGCTCTATCATTGAACTATTATCTCCAGCCCCTTGTATTTATTTTCAAAATTTTTATTTTGAGGCAGGGTTTTGCTAAGTTGCCAATGCTGGCCTTGCAGTTCTGATCCTTTTGCCTTAGCCTCTGGAGTTGCCACTGTATCCAGCACAAATGAATTTTTAAATATGTAAGCACTGCTTGCTTCAGTGGCACACACCTCTAATCCCAGCAACTCCAGAATCTAGAGGCAGGAGAATTGCAAGCTCGAGGCCAACCTTGATAACTTAGTGAAACCATGTCTAAAAATTTAGAAAAAGGGCTGTGCTCAGTAGCAGAGCACCCCTTTTGCTGTACTCAACCAATAAACAAGGAACCAAATAATTCATTCACTTTTTTTCTTCCTCTTTCTCCATTAGAATGAAGTCCAAACTGCCAAGGAGTTTATTAAAATCATAGAGAGTGCAGAAAATGAATATCAGGTAAGAAGACTTGGAACTAATTTTTCTAGATCCCAGTGCCATATTTTTCTGTTAATATATTTGTTAGACCTTTCTCTCTTTTAACTTGAATGCCTATGCTGTTGAGTCAGACCTTTTAATCTGGTATTCTGCTTGAAATTAAGGTTTCAAGTTTGGAAGAGACCATAGCTCTAGTTTAAGCAATATAGATGATCTTCTTGACTCACTTCAGAAATTGAAGAGGAGCTCACTAGAAATAATATAATCTATCCTAACTCTTGTAATGTAAGCGTGTCCTTTGACTAATGAGTTACTTTCCTATTCACAATCAACCATTTTCTGTTCAAGTAACTAACCTTCAATTATCTGTTGCAGACTGCAATTAGTGAAAACTACCAAACAATGTCAGACACCACATTCAAGGCCTTGCGCCGGCAGCTTCCAGTTACCCGCACCAAAATTGACTGGAACAAGATACTCAGCTACAAGATTGGCAAAGAAATGCAGAATGCTTAAAGGCTGACTGTAGGATTCTTCAGTATGTAGAAAGAAAAGGATTCAACATGTGGTCATATGATAAATAAGTGATTTATAAACAAGAGTGATATTTTGCTAGGGCTTTCAAAGTTAACAGATTTTTTTAGCCTCATGAAATACTGTTGAACCTATAGCATTGACTTCATCTTTTTGTGTTCTCTGCCTTGTATTTTTCTGTTATCACTATATCTACTTGTAAATCTTTTTTTTTTTTTTTTTTCCTTTTTGTTAATTCTGCTACAATTAGTGTTGAAGAAAGATCCATCTATTCTGGGGTCATTTTACTCTTTAGAAAATTTTCCTAGCCATGAAGTCCTGTTACTGATTTAGACAGATAATATGCTCAGTACTTTTACCCTGTGCTCCAAAGCACTTCTGATACTTCAGTGCTTTTGACTGATCCACCAACAGCCAAGGAGGCTCTGCTACAAATCGTAGCTAAATGGAAGACACAGTCATCCTTCTCCCTCTGACTGCTTTGATCATCATTTATAGCATCTCATAACTATAGTTTTCAAAAGTTTGGATTGAGGCTTTTCAGGTCCATTTTGGGGGGCAAAGGAAGTTTTCTGGAAATTCCATGACAGCCAGCTTCTCTGGGGGGCACTCATTTTTAAATCCAAAGACTTGAACCACATTCCCTGCACATGGAATATGTTTGCTTTCTTCATTCCCTCATTGTCTTCTTCCCACTTAGTACATTGTAGTTATAGACATCTGCATTTTTAGAAGAGTTTTATTCATGTATTATTTTTTTAAGTATCCAAGAACTACAGACATACTGTGGATGTAGTAGAGTATAAAACTTGAAAATGCAGATGCTGAAGGAATAATATGTATCTTGTGCTTTAACACTTTGTGGCAGGATTGTACTATAAGCAAATGAATCAACTCTGTAAATCACAAAAACTTAAGATGAACCAAAGTGAAAAGGTAACTTCCAGGCAGTATCTTTCTACTGTAACCTGTTATTTAAGGGAATCTAGTGTTTTCTAAATAGGATGTAAAACTTGTTCCAAATTACTCTTCCTCAGTCCTGCCTGCCAAGAAATAAAGTGTAACTGTGATATAGCAACCCTTCCCAGGTATTTTGGCAGGTATGTGTGTGATCTCAGAATACACAGGTGACATAGATATGATAGGACAACTGGTAATGGTGGATTCATTTACATTGTTTACACTTCTATGACCAGGCCTTAAGGGAAGGTCAGTTTTTTAAAACCAAGTAGTGTCTTCCTACCTGTCTCCAAATACATGTCAAACAAGAAGGGTGTTTGTGCTTCAGCTTTGTCTTTGCTCAGTAATACAGTCAAGCAAGAGTTTGTTTCCAAGTGAATGCTGTATAAGCATTTTTGTTTATTTCAAATAAAATATATTTGTATTATTTGTCATTCATACTATCCATCCATACCACACTATCTTCTGTATCAGGTAGTTCAATAGAAATATACCCATTTTGTTCTAAAAGTGTCTGAGCCTCTCTCCTTTTCGATGCATCTCTTCAACCTTTCTTCTCAAGGTAAGAAATTCAATGTATTTGATCTTGTTTTAACTTTCTATTAGTTTCTTCTGGGATATGTTTTTCTTCTGTACAACTTCCTCTTTTGATTTAGGAATAGTTTGTTCCTTTTCATCTCTGTAGTGAAGTTTATGATTAGGTTAATCTGACCATGAACTCTGGTGTGCAGCAGTACATGTTGGGTGCTTTGTTCACCTGGATCTGTTCAGTTATCAGAGAATCGTCACCTAAAGTTCAGCATTACTTTCTGCATTTTGGGGACGTTGGGGGTGGGGTGCCAGGAATTGAACTCAGGAGCACTCAACCACTGAGCTACATCCCCAGCCATATTTTGTATTTTATTTAGAGACAGGGCCTCACTGAGTTGCTTAGGGCTTCACTAAATTGTTGAGGCTGGCTTTGAACTCGTCGATCCTCCTGACTCAGCCTCCTAAGCCTCAGGGATTACAGGTGTGCACCACTGGACCCAGCTACTTTCTGCATCTCTGAGCATATCAACAAAAGTTCATTCTGTTTGGGCCACCAACCCTGTGTCTAGCCCCACTGTTTGGCCTGAGCACACCTACCAATTCCACTGTAATACCAGAATGTCTTTAAAGTGACAACTTTCAGATACTTGATGGCTTTTTGGATAGTCATATCCTTGATGGTTTGAGCAGTTTAATGGTATTATTAAAGTGAATATGCAGATTTCAATCTCTTGGATGATTTTGTAGGGTTTTCTAGGTCAGCTGAGTAAGGAATCATTCTTACAGATCACTTCAGGCTCTTGCAGGAAGAGCCCTACTTTCAACTATTATAAATGCAGTAAATATCAAAGACTTGGAAAGACAGCTTTTTTGTTGTTGTTGTTATGTGTGTGTTAGCAAAGTAGGGACCACTCTCCACCCAAAAGCTACCAGCGAGTCAAAAGTTTTGTTTGAGATTTATATTAATGCCCAAAAGAAAAAGTTATCTTCTCTACCCATTATGGATGGCAGTCACTAGGCAGGAAGTAGAAATTATAGAATTCCTACACCTGGAATTTGGGTAATATTTCACATTGCCTTAACTTTAAATGCTGCTTTCCTCTCCTCCAAGTCTGGCTTAGCTACTGATGACCTGTGGGAAAGGCTTTTTATCCTGTTTCCCAACAGAGAACCAGAGGGAGTTTTTTCACCTTCCACCCAAGGTCAGTTCAAATTCCCACCTTTTTGAGGGACATTTAATGTATTCCATTCTTGTAATGCAAACAGTTTCAAACATTCTTACCTTTAACTTGACAAACCTTGTCAGCCTATCCCAAACTATCTTATTGATTTCCTTATTCCGAAAAGACTTTAAAAGTTGAAATCTCAGGCTATCTAAAACCCTTGGTTGCTTGTGTAAATGCTAGGAAATCAACCCCCCTTGCCAACTCCTGCAGAGACCCCCTGACTTTCTTAACCTTCTTCAGCAGAATAATTGCTTAAATTGTGCCTGTTTTAGCACACAATGATGAAATCACCCTAAGGTATCCCAGGCCAAAGGCTTCCTATAAAGGAGTTTCCTATGAGGCCTCACCTCTATATCTGGGTTTGAAATGACACTGCTGAAGGCTATTTGTTTCATCTGAGCCTCCCTGTTTGTCTCTGTTGTTTGCCTAGTTCTAGGGCCAGTTCTGTTTTATAATCAACCAAAGGTCTAGATGCTAGACTCATCTAAGTTCATGAGATAACTTGGCAAACCTTGACACATTCTCTCTAAATTCAGAAAAGACCAATTTATACATCTGAATGCCAATTTATTAATTTAAAGTTCTATATAGAACTACCAAGTTGAAGCCAGGCATGGTGGTGCATGCCTGTAATCCCAGCAGCTCAGGAAAGTTCAAAGCCAGCCTCAGCAAAAGCGAGGCTCTAAGCAACTGAGACCCTGTTTCTAAATAAAATTCAAAATAGGGCTGGGAATGTAGCTCAGTGGTAGAGTGCCCCTGAGTTTAATCCCTGGGACCAAAAAAGAAAAAAGAACTACCAAGTGAATCAGACACTCATAACCGCCTTCAAGTTGTTCGGCAACCTACCCTGTGGAAAATCAAAGTTTGGAGGGCTGGGTTTGTGGCTTAGCAGTAGAGCGCTCACCTAGCACATATGAGACTCTGAGTTCAATCCTCAGCACCACATAAAAATAAAGATATCATGTACACCTACAACTAAAAAAAAATATTTTAAAAAGCATTCTGTTGCTGGGCACAGTGGTACATGCCTATAATCTCAGCAGTTTAGTAAGAATCTGAAAAAAAAAAAAAAAACTGCGTATGTAGCTCACTGGTAAAACTCTCTTGGGTTCAACCCACAGTACCAAAGATAAAAGTATTCTGTTATGTATATGGATATACAGGTGATTCTCATTATTCAGAGTAGTTGTATTTTATAAAGTCTGTGGACATGGAATGAGTGAATACTATGACTTGTGCCTGAATAAAGCTAATCTGAGGAATTTTCACTGGAAAGCCTTCCTGTACTTAGGAACACTATAAACAGCACTCAGCACTACCCTTTGGGGCCATTTTAAGCAGCAAAAAGCACAAAGTGGCAAAACAGCATCAAATGGTCCATGAAAAGGACCTTTTTTATAATATGAGGGCTAAAACAAGGCAGAACATCAGAGTGCTGTGCCTCAGTTGGGAACTTGCCAACTTTCCACTGCTCTACATGTCCATGAAGGACCAGAAGACCACTGCAAGATGATGTGAGCCAGGCTGGGTTCCACATAAATTTTACTAAATACATGAATTTGTAAATACAGAATCCTGGAACTATGAGGCTCAACTGTTGCAGCTTCTCCTTTGGTCTGTGGTAGACTGACCAATTTCAGTATTTTAGGTTTAAGAGCTATTTCTAGTTGCCTTAGGGAGTATAGTTTGAACAAGATTGGACAACATTCATATTCTGAATTACACAACCCAAGTAACAGTTTGAGTAATGAAAAAATAAAGCTTCAACCTGCAAAGTAGTGTTATTGGGAGATTTACTCCATTAGTAATGTTCACCAAAGTTAACTTTCAAACTGCCTTCAGTGCTGTTTGGACTCACTAAAATAAACTTTAACTACTTTGAAGTGCAAATAGATTTAAGGAAGGCTCTGCAGAAGCTGGATGTGAAAGTGAAAACTTAATGAAGCAGTCTGGGTTTTTCCATGTGGTGGGTTTTTATATTGGTCTGAAAACCTTCTACCTCAGTGTTATGTATTTGTGGCAGTTATTGAGGTTTCTCTATCATTGGCTTGTGCAATGTAAATGATATTACAATGAACCTGGGATTCTCCAAATGATAGTGCCCTCAGTGCTCTGTGCATGCTCCAAAATTGAAAAAGTCCTTTAATCTTGTGACATCCAGTTTTAGTTTGTTTTTGGTTTTTTAGTTGTAGATGGACACAATACCTTTATTTTATTTTTATGTGTAATTAAATGCCCAAATATGTGGCTCAAGGGTAAGAATCGCCAGCCTTTAATGAATGAAGCCTGTGCGGTGCCAGGAATGAAACCCAGTGCCTCAAGACATGCTAGGCAAATGCTCTACCACTGAGCCACAACCCCAGCCCCCAGTTTTAGTTTTAAGAAGGTAATATTTGACCCTGGAGGAGGCCACAGTTTGTGGGTGGGGTTTTCCTTCACCTGAAGTAGAGTGATCTGTGCTCTAACAAAAACCATTCTAGACATCTAGAGCCCCTGTGTGAAAATAACAATTACAATTCCACCTCAAGTAGACTTTCCAGATGAAATTGATTTTTAAAAAGTTCCACTGTAACAAAGCCACATAGTAACAAAATTTTTACCCGTTTTAACTACAAAACAATTGTTTTAAGGACATCCAGAAGATAGGTTTGCCCAGAGAAATAAGGCTATGTGTTCAAAAATAATGGGGACTTAGATTTGCTGGTCAGAATTTAGCAAGACCTTGGGTTTAGGTATGGTAGATGGTAGGTTAGGTTTTTGAGATGGTAAGCAACAGCAATTTTTTGTTCACCATCTGTACTCCTCTGGGGCTTCTTCAGGTAGTTGGGGGAGGGAAAAAAAAGGGTCAAATCTTTGGCTGCGCTCCCAGTTTTTTCCTCTACTTTGCATAATCGATTTCTACAACGTTTCCCCCTGCTTAATCTTCCTCATCCGTGTAGCTTTGATTCTCACTGACATTGCATTTCCTGTTGCTAAAGCCTGTTATTCCTTATTCCTGGCTTTCCTATTCTGTTGGCCTGGAAGAAGGTACAGGGTTAGCCCAGCTGGAGAATGACTTGGGTTCTGGACATTTCCTCACACTAGGTTAGATTATGTGGCCTCCTATGGAGAACTACTTGAGAACAACACAAGCTGTGATGTATTTGGAACTTCTTTATGATGTATTTGTATATTTGATTTAATTTTTTATATAATTATCTTTATCCCATCCTACTATGGGTTTCTGTTATTTCTTTCTGGAGGATAAACACGCAAAAGGCTTGTTATATTTGTTTTGGTGGTAGCTCCACCCCTTTATTCGTCTGAACAGTTTCTTTTCCTGGTACTGATGCTGTTGCTGTTAACCATTTATTGCCTAACATAACAGTACCTTGCTCTCAGGGACCTAATTTTATTTTGATGATTGGGGCAACCCTTACTTAAATACTACTAACAATTAAAGAGCAATATAGACTGGAGTGTAATTAAGTGCTCAAATATGTGGCTCAAGGGTAAGAATCACCAGCCTTTCAACATAAGGAAGCCTGTGTGGTGAAGAAAATGACTGTTCGTCCTGGCAGAACCCCTTGTCCCTCTCTCCCACATATACGCACCTTTATCTCAGAGACTCCTAGTTCTTTCACCCCAAACTTCTTTGACT
Source organism: Callospermophilus lateralis (assembly GCF_048772815.1). Lineage (NCBI taxonomy): Eukaryota > Metazoa > Chordata > Mammalia > Rodentia > Sciuridae > Callospermophilus > Callospermophilus lateralis. The sequence continues at coordinate 25,396,294 of NC_135311.1, read as the reverse complement.
CATGCCTTCCTCCCTGCATCTGAGCCCGAGCAGGGAATATGGGGGAGGGGGGCGTGACGCCCGCTTGGCTGGCGTGCTGGTTTATGTCTCTGCCAGTCTGGGGGAGGTGCTGGATGAGCTGCCCTAGTCCAGCTGCAGCCGACCCAAGTCCCAATCCCTGCTCTTTGCTCTTCTGCTTTTCAATAAGTCCTGAGGCTCTGGAGGGTGGGCGTGGGAGTAACCCTAGCAGAGGTTCAGAGGTCCTCCTGGGCTGTTTCGGGGGCCCTTGGCGATGGCCACGTTCAGATACTGGCTGGAAGCCAGGGGAGGGAGCTTGGGGTAAGGGGAGGGCCCTGAGGGAGGGGTCAGACTCCTTAGGAAAGAGTTAATGCGAAGAGGGGGAGGGGATAGGACGGAGAGACCGTAGGGAAGGCTCAGGTAGGGAAAGAACGGCCGAGGGAAGCCTGGTGGGGGAAAGGGAGCTTGCAGGAGCAGGAGGTCAGAGGTAGGGGGCTTCCCCCTTCTGCACCCTCATCGCAGGGCCGCCAACTTCCAGCCGCGGCGGCGACTTTCAGTTTCATTTCCACGGACCCTCCTGCCTGGGCCGCAGCCGCCGCCGCGATGCCCAGTAAGTTCAGCTGCCGGCAGCTCCGGGAGACGGGCCAGTGCTTCGAGAGTTTCCTAGTCGTTCGAGGACTGGACATGGAGACAGATCGCGAGCGGCTGCGAACCATTTATAACCGCGACTTCAAGATCAGGTACGGGCCGACGCACCCCCGGCCCCGAATCGTGGGCCCTGCGCGCCGCCAAGACCCCCACGGGGTCCAGCCTGCCCGCAGCGGGACGCGGAGGACGCAGCTCCCTGCGGCTCAGGCCCGTCCTGGGGCGGCGCAGACCTCCCTCCCGCGCCTTGCCCACGCCCCGCCAGCGCCGCCCGGAGCCCGCCCGTTCCGCACGGGCCGGGCCCCTGCGCGGAGTCCCCGCGGAGAACCTCCCGGGCAGCCCGCCCCCTCCCTCGGGACCGGGCCCAGAACGGGGTCCCGTGCCCACGCGCTGCTGGCGGGGCCGGGGACAGTGCTCGCGGTGGGGGAGGGGCGCCTGCCTAGGGGCCCTGCGTCGCGGGAGCGCGGGGAAGGCGCTGTCTGGCTGCGCGGGCTTGGCGGGCACCGCCACCCGAGTGTTGAGGGGCTGCGGTCCCGGGGGTCCGCTGTCTGGGAGACCCAATGTAGGAGGGAAAATCTCAGGGAGCCCTGGAAAGAGAAAAGGGGACAAACTACGTAGGCACCAAACCTCCATTAGCACCTGTGGCTTCTCCATGGAGACCAGGGCCAGGGACAGCCTCCTAGAGGCCCCTTTTACCCTGTGGCTTAAAGGTATTTGGTCTCCTTTTCCTGTTACCACCCAAGAGAAAATCAAAGAGACTTCTGTCAAACCATAGAATTGTGTTTCCAAAACACCTCTATCAACAGGCTGCTGCCTTGGGCAGAAAACCAAGAAACAGTTTAACAGGGATGCGTATGAAGAATTGTACAAATAAATACGGGAATGGGAATGGGGGCTTAAGAACAGATCTCCTGAAAAAGACTGCGTTGTAGCCGACCGAAAGGCCAAGATGGGTGAGATAACGGCTGCCATGGTTTTGTGCAGGTCTTAGACTGACTTAATAGGAATATGGTTTGGGGTGGGGGAGGAGGTAGGGATTCATATTGGCCAAATAGATCATATGTGGAATATCGTTTTTCATAATTGATGTCACGTTTTTAGAGGAATATTAATGGGTGTGGGCACCATCTGAGGAAGGGGCAAAAATGACAAGGACTGCTGCATGCCCTCATAGGGTACTAGGCACTTTAGGGATTACAAAGAAGAAAAAATACACAATCCCAAGGGGAGCAATAAAGGCTGTGATATGCATATAATGTCAACGTATGCAATATACTATGCTATGTGATAAAATTAAAAGAATGATAATAGAGATAGTAAAAGGCTGGAGGCCAGGCACTTTGGGCCACACCTGTAATTCCAGCAACTCGGCAGGCTGAGGCAGGATGATGGCAATTTTGAGGCTAGCCTCAGCAAGTTAGTGAGACCCTGGCTCAAAAAATAAAAAGAACTGGGGATGTAGGAGCAAAACTCCCCTGGGTTCAATCCTCAGTACAAAAAGAAAAGAAAGAAAGCAATTACCTTTGGATCACTTCATATCAATACTTTCTATACATGAATTAGTCTGTTTCCACAAAGTACAACATGGCTTTAAACACAGGACAGCTACTTCTTTGGCAATAGGACTGTTGCAGGAGGGGAGAGAGATCCGATCTCATCTTCAAACACCGCAAGGACAGCTGGGGATTTATAGTCAATGAGCAGATGAAGGGATCAGCGTATAGGAATTTACCAAGAGGAAACCAAGAGTTGGGGGGGGGGGTGCAAATCTTGCTAAAATAATCTATAGGATTCTTATTAAAGGCAGACCAAGTACTTACATATCAAAGGTGGAGAATAAGGAACTGATCATCATCTGTGAAGTGTGATCTTATATCATGTGTGAGAGAATTCTAACTCAGCCAACTTAGACTTGTTGCTAAAACTGAGATAGTCTAGAAGAGGGTTCAGAGGAGCCTGGCTATCATTTCATCAAGGAGAGTCTTTGTCACTCTAAACTGAAGATACACAATATGTTTCACTATAGGGAGAAAACCAGCTCTGCTGGATTGCACGCTGAAAACCATGGATGGGTGAATTGGGGGATTTTTTTTTTAAAGTAATTTTTAGGCTTTTGTTGTTGCTGCTGAGATGGGGTCTCAATTCAGGCTGGCCTCATACTTCTGGGCTTAAGCCATTCTCCTGCCTTTAGCCTCCTAAATAGCTGAGACTACCATGAGTGTTATTTATTTATTTTGCAGTGCTTAGGGTAGAATCCAGGGCCCTCCTGCTTTGCTCTTCCTCTCAGTGACATATTGTATGCACTTGTTTTTTATGCAAATAAGATAGTACTCCCTTTAAATATTAGAATGTGATGTAGATGGTGGCAATGACCTTGGGCTTGAAGGATAGATAAAATTTCAGAACATCGTACATCGAGGAGGAGGAGGAGGTTCATATCCTATTATAAGACCCAGTCAAAGAAACAGAAACCTTTGCCCTAAAAAGAGAAAAAACAGGACAGGGTAGTTTTTATATTCTTGAATATTTTATAGACTGTCAGAGGGAAGAATGTTATACTCCTTTGTCACTCCAAAAGGCAAAAATAGACCTTGTAGACCTTCCCTTCCTGCCCACCAGGAGGGGAGATTTCTGTTGTGATTAAAGAGAACTTTCCTACTCATTTTTTTTTTAATATTTATTTTTTAGTTTTAGGTGGACACGATGTCTTTATTTTTTATTTTTATGTGATGTTGAGGATTGAACCCATCCCGCGCATGCCAGGAAAGCGCGCTACCGCTTGAGCCACATTTCAAGCCCTTCTACTCATTTTTTTATTTATTTCATTTGGCCTGGGGATTGAACCCAGGGGTGCTTTACCACTGAGCTGTGTCCCCAGCTCTTTTTTTATTTTTTGAGACAGGATCTTGGTGAATTGCTGAGGCTGGCCTTGAACTTGCAGTCTTCCTGCCTAAGCCTCCTGAGCCACTGGGATTACAGGCAAGCCCTCTGCCTGACTTCAGATTTTCTATCTTTGAGCATATTTGCATCTGCCTTCAGTTCTCAGCATAGAGTTTGAATACAGTAGATGCTCAATAAATGCTTACAGAATCCAATTGAATTAGTAGAGTTGATCTACAGGAGAATAGGCAAGAGGGAATAGTATGTCACCATTGTCAGTAATTCTAGGGACATTGCAACACACTCCAACTAGGTTACTTTATGGTGTCATGAAATGCTCTTCTCTCAACTCTTTCCTTTTCCAGTCTCTTCTCATTCATGTAGCCAATGTAGTTAATAAAGCTCTACTATTTGTGTGTGCCTTGGTTTCTGTCTCCAAAGTCATAATCTAGTAGGGATTGTCAGATGTCCAGACAAATGCAATATAGTACTAAAGTGCAAGTATGGTGTTTAGGTAGCTGGAGTTCTATTCTGGCTCTGCCACACAGTGGTTGCATTTGGTTTTGAACATTTATCTAATCTTCCATCTCCCCAATTTTAAGAATATGTACAATAATGCCTTTCTCTCAAGGGTTACCTGAGGCCAAAAGGAGCTATCGTTCGCTTAGCATTGCATTCCTAGCATATTGCATGGGCTTTGTAAGTAGCAGCCCTTCTTGGTACAGTGATGATTTAGGAGTCTTTTGTACAGAGTAAGGACTGATGCCTCAAAAGGTTTCTGAGATAAGATGATTCTTACTTTAGGCTCATTCTTTTCAAGAAATATTGGCCTAGTGCCTCCTATGAGCAAAGCAAAACTGCCCAGTACCAGAGATATACAGAAGGAATCTGTTTATAGACAGGGGTAGCAATTAAACAGATAAGTTTATATATGTACACACACACACACACACACACACACAAGTTGTAGGTGGACACAGTACCTTTATTTTATTTTTATGTGGTGCTGAGGATAGAACCCAGTGCCTCACGCACCAGACAGGTGCTCTACCACTGAGCTACAACCCCAGGTAACTCTTTAATTGCTGCCATAATGAGTGCTTGTAAGAAAAAGTCCAGTGTGCATTGAGAGTGTATGATAACTTGGAGACGTGATTTGGTCCAGGAATTAGAAGTTTCTGGGAGATAGTGATTTTGGAGCAGATTTTTTTTTTTCTTCCTTTTGGTACTAGGGAGTGAACCCAGGGACACTTTCCCACTGAGCCATAATCTCAGCTCTTTTTATATTTGATTTTGAGACAGGGTCTCACAGAGTTTCTTAGGGCCACACTAAGTTGTTGAGGCTGGCCTTGAACTTGCAATCTTCCTGCCTCAGCCTCCAGAGCCACAGGGATTACTGATTGGATCAGAATCTTAAAGGATTAAAAGGCATTAACAGATTCAAGAGGCAAGAAGGGAGCATTCCAGACAGAGAGAACTACACCTTCAAAGTCTTGGGGTGACCTCGGGAGAACCTGCTAACATGAAACCAGATGGAGGCAGAAACTGGATGATGTGCAGGATTTTTGTTTGTTTTGTTTTTAATCTTAACAGAAATATAAAAGCATAGAAAGTTTCAAAGTAGAAGACTAACAAAGTAGGATTTTAGAAAGATCGTCTGGTTTCTGGCATGGATGGTGCCTCGGTGCTTAGATCTCTAGTCACAGTAAAAAGTACATTTTACTGGGGCTGGGGTTGTGGATCAGTGATAGAATGCTTGCCTAGCATGCAGGAGGCACTAGGTTCAATCCTCAGCACCACATAAAAATAAAATAAAGATATTGTATCACCTAAAAATAAAAAAATAATTTTAAAAAAGTACATTTTACTTTGGGGCCAAGTATATACCACTTTCACAAAACAGTATGTGATCCTGAAATAATACATAGTCTCACTCCCTGCCCTCTGGTATTTTTATTCTATTTTATCTTAGTTTTATACAAATCCTGGTTTGGCTGGTGTGGTGGCACACACCTGTAATCCCAGCAGGTTGGGAGTCTAAAGCAGGAGGATCACAAGTTTGAGGTCAGCCTGGGCAGTTTAGCGAGGTCCTAAGCAACTTAGCCAGACCCTCTCTCAATAAGAAGGGATGAGGATATAGCTCAGTGATAAAGTACCCCGTGGTTTCATCCCCAGGATAAGAAAAAATCCTGGTTTTGAACATTAATGAAGGAAGCAACTCTGTTTATATATGTATACGCAACTGGATATCCATTTATTTTCACTTCCAAATCTGATATTACATTCTGAAATAACCATTCCTTTAGCTTTTGGCCTTTTCTGAACTGGGTCTAAAAAGATTAGTCATCGTTCAAGCAACAAATTGTAGGGGCCAAGGACAGAACAAGGAAAACTAAGGATGTCCACAAGGGCAGGAAATTCTGCAGAGGTGCACAGTGATCCAAGTTGCTGTACCACTAAGGGTGGGTTGACTAGAGGCCTGACAGGGTATAAGAGTCTGTACTTCAATTTCTTCCTCTTTAAAATTGAGTGATAATAGTTGCTACTTCAAAGGAACGTTGTGAAGATTAAATGAGATAATGGAGAAAAACAAAACATGAAGATGAAAGAAGAAAAGGAGGTAATGCATCCAGGTACTTAGAACAACATACAATAAGACCTCAATAAAGTTTTCTGTTGCTGGTCACAGTGGTGTGCACCTGTAATCCTAGCCACTTGGAGGCTGAAGCAGAAGGATCAGGAGCTAGAGGCTGGCCAGGGCAACTTAGTGAAACTCTGTCTTAAAATACAAAAGGATTGGGAATGTAGGTGCTTGGTAAAGTGCCCTGGATTCAATCTCCAGTACCGGAAAAAAAAAAAAAAAAAAAAGTTTTCTGTTCATGAGGAGGAGGAGGATGTTGTATTTGTTTACCATTGTTACCATGGAAGATCTGAGTGTGCCTTATGAAAGGGCGGCTCCGGAAGCTGAGGCAGGAGAATCTGGAGTTCAAAGCCAGCCTCAGCAACAGTGAGGTGCTAAGCAACTCAGTGAGACCCTGTCTCTAAATAAAATATAAAATATGGCTGGAGATGTGGCTCAGTGGTTGAATGCCCCTGAGTTCAATTCCCAGTACAAAAAAAAAAGGTTTAATTTTGTAGAGTGTAGAGTTGTGAATTGGGAAAAGAAATGATTGGATTTGTGTTCGATGATCCTGCCTATTTAGGTGATGGGTCAGAGAAGGGATGCGAAGCCAGAGGTAAAGAGAACAGTCAAGAAGTCCTCAAAAAAAAAAAAAAGAGCAAAGGATATGAGCAGGCAGTTTGCAGAAGAAATACAAATGACTGATAGGCAGAAGGAAAGATCATTGACTATATTAGTGATAGAGAAATACAGACTTAAGCTACCAATTTTTGTTATCAGAATGTACAAAATTTTAAAAATTGAAAATTTCTGGATTAGGGACTTGGAAAAGGGCATTCTCAGACTCTTGTTAGAACAGAAATTTGTACAACCTGTTTAGAGGGCATCTTGGTAGAACTTATTATCTAAGTTGTAAAGTCTCTTTGACTCAGGAGTTCTACTTCAGGGAATTTGTCAGTTATATTTGCCTGTAAGTACAAGGATTTTTGTGCAAGGATAATGATTGTAACGTTTTGAAAATCCAAAAATTATAGGCAGCTTAACTGTGTATTACTGCAGAAATAAATACATCACATGCATTTATATCCTGCTCTCCTCTGCAGCTGTTCAAAAGAACCAAGAGCCTCTAAAGGGCGTGGTCATGGAAGGGCACCATGGTGGTGGAAGTCTTCTGTAGAATAGTATAGTAGATGTATAATCTTATTGTGTGTGTGTGTGTGTGTGTGTGTAAAAAATCTGTTTATATATGTATACAAAAAATGAAATTTGTTTGATTTACCTCTCAGTTAAGCAAGCAGTTGGCAATGAGGGGATGAAGGCCTTTATCATTTTATCTTAGGCATTTGTCCTGTTTAAATGTGTTGGTTTAACACTTTTGGTGACTGACCTTTCATTTTTCTCTTTATGCATTCATACTTATTTTACACCTATGATCCTCAAATATGCTTTTTATTGTGGGCCTCTCAGCATCTCACATCCCATTTCCATTTCCACATTCTACTCTACACTCAGGTAGTATCAACCAGGGTATTTTTTTTTTTTTTTTGTCGTTGTTTTTATTAAAAAGGGATTTTGGGGTTGGGGATGTGGCTCTGGGGTAGAGTGCTTGCCCAGTATGTAGGTCTGGGTATGGTCCCAGCACTACCAAATAAATAAATAAGATAGAATAAAAAGGGATTATGTGATGCATATTTTCAGCATCTCACTTTGCTTTTCTTCTCTCTCTTTTTTTCCTGGTACTGGGATTGAACCCAGAGCCTTGCACGTGTGTATTCTACCACTACGCTACATCCTCAGCCCTTTTTAAAAATTTTATTTTGAAGCAGGGTCTCGCTAAATTGCCTAGGCAGACTTGAACTTGCAATCTTTCTGCCTCAGATTCCTAGTAGCTGGGGCTACAGGGTTATAGGCACATGCCTCACTTTTAACTAGCATTTTACATGTCTGCTTATCAATCTATCCCTCTATCTTAGTCTTTCATGATGCATTTCTAAGTAATTTATAACTATAATTTTCCCCTTAACACACAGGCACGATTATCATTGAGAGTTCAAATTTTATTATGGTTCCTTCCCTGCTTCCCACCCCCCCCCCCCTTTTTTTTTTTTTGGTGGTGGGATTGAACCCAGAGGCTCTGGCTAAGTTGCTTAGGGTCTTGTTGAGTTGCCCAGGCTGGCCTTGAACTTGGGATCCTTCTGCCTCAGTTTCCTGAGCCTCGGGGATTACAGGTGTGCACCATCATGCCCATCAGGGTTCTTCTTTTTTATTTTAAATTGTAGTGCTGGGGTTCAAAGGCAAGGCCACATGCAAGCTATACAAGTACTCTAACACTGAGCTACCTTTTTTTCTTTTTAGTAAAATTTACATTCAGCGAAGTGGACAGAGTTTGCAAACTCATAGAATGTAACACTTAAATCCCCCAGATGGAGACGCAGAGCATCTGGTCACCCCAGAAGGTCCCTCATATCCTTTCCTAGCCAGTCTTCACTTTTACCCACCCAGAGGCAAACTTTTCTCTGATTTTTCCCACTAGGGAACTTCATATAATAGAACCTATACTTTGTACTCTTTTGTGTAAGGTATCTTGCACTCAGCATGATATTTTTTTGTTGTTATCCAATTTCATTGTCTGAATCACCAGGTGGTTTTTTTTATTTATTTATTTATTTATTTATTTATTTATTTAAGTTGTAGATGAGCACAATATCTTTATTTATTTATTTTATGTGGTGCTGAGGTTAGAACCCCGTGCCTCACATGTGAGAGGCAAGCGCTCTAGGGCTAAGGCACAACCCCAGCCCCTTAAGGGTAATATTTTTGAGATTCACCATGATGTGTGTTATCAGTGGTTCCTTTTCTCACTGAGTTCCATTGAATGAATATAAATGAGTTTTGTATTGTGTATCTGTTCCTATTTCTGCCTTTTTTTTTTTTTTTTTGAGGTTATTTTGAATCAAGCTGCTATGAACATCTTGTACAAATAAAATTGTTTTGTGGACATAAATTGTCATTTCTTTTGGAGATAGATGTAGGAGCAGAATTAATGAGTCTTACAGGGTAGGTATATGTTTAGTTTTCAGGAAACCATCACATCTTTCTCCAAGGTGATTGTACCATTTGGAATGCCAACCAACAGTGCAGTGGGAGTCCCAGTTGCCTTGTCAATGTTTGCCGTTGACATCCTTTAAAGTTTTAGCTGTGTGACTGGTTATGATGCATTCTTTATAATGACTGAATAATATTCTGCAGTGTGAGTGTTTACAGGTTAGTCAGCCATCATTACATTGATGGACATTTGTTTCATTTCCAGTTGTGAAAATAAATGTGGATGACTTCAGTATACCTGTGCATGTGGTCTTACCCATTGATATTTTTCTTTCTGTGGGATACTTTCCTAGGTATGGGTTCTGGGTCTTAAGAATACCTGTATTTTTTTTGTTTTTGCTTTGTCTTTAATCTAGTTTTTTAATAGGATACCTGTATTTTATTTTATTTACCTGGAGTGCCCTCAAACCCTTGGGCTTCTGTGATCCTCTTCCCTCAAGGTTAGGAGTAACTGGGACTATAGGTGCTGCGCATGTGTGGCTAGGATCCCTGTATTTTCATTGATCATAAATGTTTCCATAGTACTTCCCCAAAAAAGCTCATAATACTTTACATTTCTACCAGCAATGTATCAGTTCACTTTTCCATAAACCATAATAGCAATCGATGTTAGAACTGTTTTTCTTTTTTATCAGCCTAATAGGAATAAAACAAGATCTCATTTTTATTTTATTTTTATTTGCATTTCTCTACATCTGGGGCACATTCACACTCTTTTGGTCACCTAGATTTGTTCTTCAAATTAAATATTCAATTTTTCTATCAAATTGCTCATCTTGTCAGTTTGTAAATTAAGCTTAACCCTTTGTCAACTGCATTTCAAGTACTTTTTGGTGTTTATCTGTTGAATTTGTTTATATTACATTTTTTTTTCATTGCTGGAGATGGAACCCAGACCCTTGTGCACTAGGCAAGGGCTCTACCACTGAGCTACGCCCTTAGCCCCTGTTTATCCTGTTTTTTAATAGTAAAAAATGTTTGTTTGTTTGTTTGGAGGGTAGTGGGGATTGAACTTTAGTGTCTGGCTAAAAATGTGTATTTTTTAATAAATTTTAAAACCAAGGTTTTCAGTCTTGGCTAGAAAGTTATCCCTGGAAATCTAGGTGACTAGATGTATGGAACACAAAGTGTGGGGGTTTCAACAAACGCGCCTGTAATCTCAGCAGCTCAAGAGGCTAAGGCAGGAGGGCCACAAGTTCAAAGCCAGCAACTTAGTGAGGCCCTAAGCAATTTAGTGAGACCTTGTCTCAAAATAAAAAGAGCTGGGGATATGGTTTAGTGGTTAAGCCTTCTTGCTAAACACCCACCCCCAAAAAAAAGAAAACAATAATATTAAGTTTGTGATTTCAAAAAATAATAATAATGGCTATCACTTTATACCAGGGATAAATTAATTTGAGTAGGAGTAACAGAAAATCATTTGAAAAGTATTTAAGGGCTCACATCGATAGTAGAAGTTGCAAAGATGAGTTCTGTATACCTCTGTGCCCATGCAGAAGTTTCCAAAAATAGATTTCACATTAAAATTTCAATTTTGTCTTCTCCCAAAAGCCAGAAGATCAGATCATCTTGGGCCTCTGTCCTCTGCTGGCCTCATGGTGGCTGGGGGTGGGGAGCAGTTGTCCCCTGTAGAGCAGGCATGCTGTTCCCATTTTGTTCAGTCCCACAAAGCCCCCTTTTCTCCTAGCACTGACCGAGGAGCCCAAAGCCACATTTCAAAGTGCCTGCACTGTTGTTTTCTTACACCACAGTTATGAGAGACATATAGTCATTCCTACAGGAATGATTCAGAAATGGGACTGCAGACGCTGTGGGCTGGGGCTGTGGGTGTTAAGATACCCGGCTTTTGTAAGCATTTTAGTTTGTGCCCCAGCCCATGGACCTGGTGATTAAAAGACTCAGGGGCCCTGGGTAAAGTTCCTGATGGTCTCTAGATTCCAGTCCTTTTATTACTGGACCCCTCGTTTGGACCTGACACCTGATTTTGAGAAATTTCCTGATTCTCCTCCCTCTCTTGAGGGTTTCTTCTGTTTTCCCTTCCTTCCTGGGAAGATCCCAAACGCTTCCTGGGTCATAAGTATCACCTGAGGACTCCCTAACATTAGGCACTGACCCTGACTTTGGCCTGAATTCTCAGTTTCTGACTCATGGAAGCAGAGCTGCCTTTGGACCAGAGGAATCTCAAACCCAGCATGTCCAAATCCAAATGTCATGGTCCGTTCCTCCACCACCTCCTCCTCCTGTCTTTGCCTCCTGTCTCAGGGATGTTTCCCAAAGCCAAGCCATCGATCTGGGTATCCTAGACTCCTTCCTTTTCCCAGCCTCTATTCTCCCTCCTGGTAGTTACCAAATTCTGCTAATTGACATTCTAAATCCGATGGATCTGGCCCCCTCTTCTGTTCCTATCACTACCTTGTTCAGGCCTTTGTTCTTTTAACCAGACAATTGCAATGGCCTCCTTCTAACTGGTCTCCCTGCCTACAGTCTTGCCTCCAGCAAATCCATCCTCCAATCCTGATGCCAGAGTGATCTGAAATGCAAATATGATCTTGCCACTCCCCTGCTTAAAACCCACCAACTGCAGTGGTTCTGTAACCGCAGGGTAGCCTCTGACCAGGGCTGAAAGTAAGTTGTTACTACTCCTACTACTGCCACTATTAGTACTACTATTACTACTAATACAAATACTAATAATAGTAGCTAACATTTATTGATCATTTTCCATTATGCTTTCAAATGATTATCTTTTTAAAACAAATTATAGCCAATTCAAAGTTTTCTGAATGATACTACTCTCGTTTGCCTACGGTGAAGGAGAGGGGCAGAGTTACAGGCAGGGGGCACCAGGGAACTGTTCCTAGCCATCAGCAATCTTATCGTATGCCCTAGAAAGTGACCATGCTGATTTAGCTTCAAGAGTTAATAAGGATTACCATAATTCTTAGGAATGAAGATTTGCTCTCCATCCCTACAAAACATCAAGGGAGGGTGTCAGTCGCCTGGATCTTGAACCTGTCCATCAAGTACGCCACACATGGGAGTGTCCTTGGGCTCCTGGGGGTACCAGGAAAGGGGAGTGAAGGACTGCTGGCAATCAGGGTCAAATATGCTTGATCTGGTCCCTGCCTACCTCTGCTGCCTCCTGCCACTCCCCTCGCACTTCTCACTTTAGTGCAACCAAACTGTATGTGATACTAATCATCACTGTTACTGAGGTCTCCTATGTGCCAGGTGCTGGGCTAAGTGGCTTGCTGCAATGCTGCTATCTGGGGTGAGGCTCACAGCAAACTTTAAAAGAAGCAAGCCTTGCTATTCCCATTTCATAACGGAGGGAAGTGAGGCTCCCAGAGGTGCAGTAACGGCCCAGGTAGCGAAGTCACACCCCTCACCTTGACTTACTGTGCCCTTCCTCTTTTGCCTGGGTAGTGCCCATTCATCTCTGGGAGACCTGTCCCCTCCCCTAGGCTGCCCTGGGAGCCTCAGAGGCTGCACTGCGGTCACACACTGGAATCTCTGGGTTCAGCCTGAGTGCTTCTCAAGGCAGGGTTTGGGCCTCTTGCATCTTGGAACCCCCAGCCTCTAGCACAGTACCTGGCACCTAACAGACCTCTGTAAGTGCTTGTTGAATTGACTAAACTGAATTCCAGGCGCTGAACCTCGAGGTCATTGTCCCGCTGACCAGTTTTCCCTGTCTTCACCTCTCTAGGCACAGAGCTATCTGATCTCTGGAGAAGGACCCTTTCCCCTCCTGCTTGGGTCCCACCTGCACCCTTTGACTTCCGGTTGAAACTGCTGTCTCATCAGCCACCCTCCCACACTGTGGACATCTCTACTCTCTCTCATCCCCTCTCTCACCCACAGGCAGGACCCCATATCTACTCCTCTCAATCAACTTATTTGGCTCCCCCTTGGCCTTAACTCTTTCCACTGTTTTTTGTTGTTGTTGTTGTTGTTGTTTGGGGTTTTTTCCCTGTCCCAAAGACCGCTCCCCACCCCCACCCTCCAAAAAAAGTTTGTTTCTTTCTGTCTCTTCACTAAGTCCTCCCAATCAACAGCCCACGGTGGGGTTTTCTCCTCAGAAGTGCATAATCCACAACGTGCTATTTTAAACCAATTTTATTTTGCCTTGGGAAGTCCCATTGCCTTGCCTGAAGACATTAAAAATTTCTCCTGTCCCCAGCCTGAATATCTCTGTCCCTGAGCCCCAGCCTGCTCTGCGGCAGAGCTGGTGTGTCCAGGACAGAGTGACCCTCAGAGGCCCTTGCCCCACCCTCCCCCACCACCACCCGTCCCCTGGCCCTGCCTTCCCCTCACTTCCCAGTCTCCTCTGCTTCTGGCAGCTTTGGGACCCCCGCCCCTGGCTTCTCCTCCATGCTGTATGGAATGAAGATTGCAAATCTGGCCTACGTCACCAAGACTCGGGTCAGGTTCTTCAAACTCGACCGCTGGACTGACTCGCGGCTCCCAGAAAAGAGGAGAATGAAGCTGAGCTCAGATATCAGCAAGCACCACAAGTCACTGCTAGCCAAGATCTTTTATGACAGGTGTGTGTCCGTGTGTGTGTGTTTGTTCGTGCACACACACTTGCTTGTGAGGGGTGCTCAGGGCATGGGGGAAGGGGCTGTCTAGACAAGAAAAGAGAAGTTTGCTCAGGTGGTGGGGAGGCCCCTTCCTTAAGGAATGGGGGAAGCAGGTGGGGGGCTTGGCTGCCGGTGGGAGCCTGGCTGGCTCTCTCCCCAGGGCATCCCCCAGGCCAGGCCGCTCCTGCCCTGGCCCCCACCCTTGACTCCCACTCTCCCCAGGGCTGAGTATCTTCACGGGAAGCATGGGGTGGACGTGGAAGTCCAGGGGCCCCATGAAGCACGAGATGGGCAGCTCCTTATCCGCCTGGATTTGAACCGCAAGGAGGTGCTGACCCTGAGGCTCCGGAACGGAGGAAACAAACCTGTTACCCTCACTCACCTCTTCCCACTCTGCCGGACACCCCAGTTTGCCTTCTACTATGGTGACCAGGAGCTGCCCTGCCCGCTAGGCCCCGGTGAGTAGCTTTCCAAAGGGAAGAACTCTGGTGGGCAGGGCTTGTCCTAGCAGGGCTGCAGCTTTGGAGCACACACTCTGGCTGTCCAGTAGTCTCCTCTGGGGATGGGGCCGGCTGGGGGAGTGTCGGGGTCAGCATGTTGGTGGGAGGGTCCCTGCCTTCCCTCCCCCCTCCCATTCACTCAGCCTTCTCCCTGTAGGTGAATGCTATGAGCTGCATGTGCACTGTAAGACCAGCTTTGTGGGCTACTTCCCAGCCACAGTGCTCTGGGAGCTGCTGGGACCTGGGGAGTCGGGGTCAGAAGGAGCTGGCACTTTCTACATTGCCCGCTTCTTGGCTGCCGTCGCCCACAGCCCTCTGGCTGCACAATTGAAGCCCACGACTCCCTTCAAGCGCACTCGGATCACTGGAAACCCTGTGTTGACCAGCCGGATAGAGGAAGGAGAGAGACCTGACCTGTAAGCCCTCCCTCCAGGCCTGTCTGGGCTTGGCATGTCCTGATCACAACAGTGTGGGCCCTTGGGAAAAGCCCAGAGCTGGGAGCCAGGGGCCCCTTTACTGCTGTAGGTTATTTCCTCCTCTGGGCTCAGAAACTTTTTCTGCCTAGGAAGCAAATTGCAGGAGAGTAGCAGGTCCAAGGACAGTATGAAAACATTTTTTTAAGAAGTATTTTCACTGTGTAATGAATTATCAGGCAGCCCATTATAGACCGACACCTCTCTCTCTCTCTCTCTCTCATAGCATTGGGGATCAAAACCATGCATGCTAAGCCCATGTTCTACCCAACCCCCTCTCTTCTCTTTTTAAATTAAAATATATATATATATATATGGGTGGTACTGGGAATTGAAATCAGGGACACTTTACCACTGAGCTATAGCCCCAGTCCTTTTTGAGACAGGGTCTTGCTAAGTTGCTGAGACTGGCCTTGAACTTTTGATCCTTCTGTCTCAGCTTCCTGAGGTGCTGGGATTATTGGCATACACCAATGCACCCAGATCTCTCTTTTTTAAAACAGCTTTACTGAAATAATTCACATATCATACAGGTCAGTTATTTATTTATTTATTTATTTTTTTAGTATGTTCACAGATATGTGCAACCATCATTACAGTCAGTTTTAGAACATTTTGTTACACCAAAGAAGAGATCCAATACCCTTTAGCTACCACCCTTTTATCATTCACCCACCTGCTCAGCCCTTAGCAGCCACTCACTTTATCTCTGTCTCCATAAATTTCCCTATGCTGGACATGTCACGTGGCGAGTGGACTCATGTGTAAACATCTTTTTGACATAGCTAGCTAGTTACAAAATACTGTGTAATAGGACCTTCACAGTTAGATCATTGTTCACTTTTTGTCAATATATAGGTGCCAGATGCAGTGGCACATGCCTATAATCCCAGTGACTTAGGAGACTGAGGCAGAAGAATTACAAGTTTGAAGCCAGCCTCAGCAGCTTTGTGAGGCCCTAAGCAACTTACTGAGACCCTGTCTCAAAAACAAAATTAAAAAGGGCTGGCTGGGGATGTGACTGAGTGGTAAAGTGCCGCTGGGTTCAATTTCTGGTACCCCCAAACAAAAACTATGTATATATACACACATAATATAAACTGGAAGCCTGCATACCCCCCAAAATTAACATTGGCTGCCCCAGGATGGTAAAAATGTTATTTATTATAATTTTTTGCCAGATTCTTCTTTAATAATGAAAATGTATTATAAACAATATTTTTTAAATATTCCAAGTATTGGGCTTTCCAAAAATGGTCCAGCCTTGGACCGAGCAGCCCCATGAGCTAGTGAGCTCCATGTCCTTGGGCAGAGGCTGCTGACCACCCTTTGGCAATGGCATCACAGGGGTCCTTGTGCATCCTCCACGGAGGGGCATACCCAGAGTCCTGAAGGTGACAGGTTCAATGTTTATGACAGCTTTTCCCCCTACTTCTGCAGCGCTAAAGGCTATGACTTGAAGCTAAGTATGGCACTGGGGACCTACTACCCACCCCCACGCCTCAGGCAGCTGCTCCCCATCCTTCTTCAGGGAACAAGTATCTTCACTGCCCCAAAGGAGATTGCCGAGATCAAGTAAGTGCCTCCCCTCTGCACCCCACTCCCGCCTTCTCCCCCCCTGCTGGCCTCTGCCTGTTGCTCTGGATGTCTGTCCGGCCTCCCAGGCTCTATTCGTTCACCCTTGCTGAGCATGCCCACTTGCCAGGTGCTGTTCCAGATGGGCCTTGCCCGTTCTGGTGGGGAACAGTGAGCACTGATCATTTCTTTTAAAACATTTTATCTTGTACATTCCATATTGTGGTGAGTGCTTTGAAGAACTCAAGTAATGCTAAAGTAAAACCAAAGCAGGACAAGGGGACGAACTGGTGATGTTTTACAGAGAGCAGTCAGTCCCGGCCTCTTTGAGGAGGTGACATTTGAACAGAGAATGACATTCGAATGAGGTTAGGGTGTGAGTCATGGAAGGAGGACCTGGGGGAGAATGTTTCCGCCATAAGATCTACCGCGGATACTCAAGTCAGGTCTGAGGTTGGGGCAAGGACATCGGAGGAAGCAAGAGTTGGGGCTCCCTTCTTCAAGGCCTCTGACCCCATCCATTTCTCTGTCCTTCTGGTCTTCTCTGCTTCCTGGTGTGCTCCTAGTTGCAGAGCTTCAAATGGGAGAGGGAGGGTAGATGCTCCTGGGGTCATGGGAGTGCTTGACCTGTCCCTTTTCCTGCCCTTCCCGCTTCATCCCCCAACCATCACTGCCAGGGCCCAGCTGGAGACAGCCCTGAAGTGGAGGAACTATGAGGTGAAACTCCGACTGCTGCTGCACCTGGAGGAGCTGCAGATGGAGCACGACATCCGGCACTATGACCTGGAATCGGTGCCCATGACCTGGGACCCCGTGGACCAGAACCCCAGGCTGCTCACACTGGAGGTTGGGGCTCAGATCAGGTGCAGGGAGGGCGGGCTCAAGTCAGCCAACCTCTATAGGCCATTCCTAGATACAGGGCAAACCTAGAAGAAGGATGAAATGGTTCCTGTCCCAGAGGGGTCAGCAAGGGGTAGGGTGGGCATCCTTTGCCCCAAATGGCGTCAGAGCAGGACATTGGGGTTTTAATCTAGACTTTGCTACTACTGGCTATGTGACCTTGGGCAAGATCCTTGCTTTCTCTGAGCCATAGGTCCCTTCTCTAAAAAGCCTAGAGCTGGACTGGATAATTCTCAGGGCCCTTTCTAGCTCACAGATTTTGAATGTGTGCACCTGAGACCAGAATTACCCACGAGAATGAATTTCTGCACACAAATGCAGGTGGGAAGAGACAACAAGGATGATCAGGGCAAGATGACTGCAGGAGATGAGTTTTAACAAGATTTTAAAGGCAGAGTAGAACTGAGCTGGTGAGAGAGCAGCTGAGTAGAGTGGGAAGCGGCTGCCAGGTCTTAAACTAGCACCCTGGAGTTCTGCACCTGTGAGCACCTTGGGAAGGTTGTCTCCTTCCTCTCCCCACAACTCCTGTCTGGTGGGAGAGGAAGGGGAACAGGGAAAACGCAGCTCTCTGAGTCTTGGGTTAGAAGTCTGAGCCTCAGTTTCCATCCCTCAGAGGTCTGGAGAGCCTGGGGGTTGGGTCCTTCAATGACCGTCCTTGGGACAGAAGCTTGCTTATGTTCACACCCTGTAGGTTCCCGGTGTGACCGAGAGCCGCCCCTCAGTGCTGCGGGGGGACCACCTGTTTGCCCTTCTGTCCTCTGAGACACAGCAGGAGGACCCCATCACCTACAAGGGCTTCGTGCACAAGGTGGAACTGGACCGTGTCAAACTGAGCTTTTCCATGAGGTGGGTGTTGGGGGAAGCCTTCTTCAGTCTTCTCCCTCAGGCCAGGGGAGAAGAGAGGCTTTCTCCTAAGATGAGTGGATCCCAAGCACAGGGCAGGGGCTTTTCTTCCAGGGAACTCTGAGCCACCTCAGCAGCTGCCTCTCCTAGGGAGCTTTGATGGAGGTCTTGGAAAGAGGGAGTGGAGCAGAGGGAAGTGGAGGGAGGTCCTGGCTTTTTGCTGCCTGGCCCACCTCACTGGAGCTCCTCTACCTTTCTCCCTGTCCAAAGCCTCCTGAGCCGATTTGTGGATGGGCTGACCTTCAAGGTGAACTTCACCTTCAACCGCCAGCCCCTGCGGGTCCAGCATCGGGCCCTGGAACTGACAGGGCGCTGGCTGCTGTGGCCCATGCTTTTTCCTGTGGCCTCCCGTGGGGTCCCGCTGCTGCCCTCAGATGTGAAGCTCAAGTGAGACTGAGGGCAGGGGACTCCAGGGCTGGTTGGAGTGTGGGGGTTGGGGATGGAGTCCTAGAGGCCTCTGGGATGCTGGATAAGTTGAAGTTGGGATTCCCGGCCTCCCTGCCAGGCTGTATGACCGGAGTCTGGAGTCAAACCCAGAGCAGCTGCAGGCCATGAAGCACATTGTTATGGGCACCACACGTCCAGCCCCCTACATCATCTTTGGGCCTCCAGGCACTGGCAAGACTGTCACATTAGTGGAGGCCATTAAGCAGGTGAGGC
Source organism: Callospermophilus lateralis (assembly GCF_048772815.1). Classification (NCBI taxonomy): domain Eukaryota; kingdom Metazoa; phylum Chordata; class Mammalia; order Rodentia; family Sciuridae; genus Callospermophilus; species Callospermophilus lateralis. The sequence continues at coordinate 25,377,456 of NC_135311.1, read as the reverse complement.
TTGAGTATAAACCTGGGACCTATTTCCTTGACTCCCCCAGATGGAGAGGTTATCTCCAAATTCTGATTTCCTTCAGCTCCCTAAAAGTTCTTGCTTCTCAGCGGCCATAAAAAGGAGGTGGGGAGGGCTGGGGCTGTAGCTCAGTGGCAGAGCACTTGCCTAGCATGGGTGAGGCACTGGGTTCAATCCTTAGCATCACATAAAAATAAACGGATAAAATAAAGGCATTCTGTCCATCTACAACTACAAAATTTTTTTTTTTTAAAGGTGGGGAGCTAGAGTCAGTGTGGCTGTTGAGCACTGCTGGGTAGGTTGGGCACTATGTGGCTCTTGGAGTGACCTTTTGCATTTCAGTCTTCATAGACTTGTGTGTTTATTGCAGTTGTTGTCCCACATTAAAGTTCTAATTGGACTAGCAGGGCTCCGGGATAGGACTTGGCTTTTATATCACTGCCTCCCTTGGCTGTGGGAAGCAGACGCTGCACTGCCCCAGTGTGAGTCACCAGAGTTTGGGAAGCTGCTTCCCACACTCTGCCTGTCCGCATCTCAGGTGGTGAAGCACTTGCCTGAAGCTCACATCCTAGCCTGCGCTCCGTCCAACTCCGGTGCTGACCTTCTCTGTCAGCGACTCCGGGTCCACCTGCCCAGCTCCATCTACCGCCTCCTGGCCCCCAGCAGGGACATCCGCATGGTGCCTGAGGATATTAAGGTAAGGGAAGTGCAGAGGGTCAAGGGATGGCAGATGCCTGGGAGTCTCTAAGGACAAACCAGAAAACTAGGGAGACTTGGATCCTCACCCTTGGGTGGGTGAGAACCCTCCCTGGGCCTCAGTTTCCTTGTCTATAAAGTGGCCCAATGCCCAAGTGAGGGTGGGCATGGGTAGAGCCAAGCTGATGCCTCGTGTTGCTTCACAATCCACAGCCCTACTGTAACTGGGATGCGAAAAAGGGGGAGTATGTGTTTCCTGCCAAGAAGGAACTGCAGGAATACCGCGTCTTAATCACCACTCTCATCACGGCCAGCAGGTGGGGAGTGTGTGTGTCAATAAAAGGGTAGTGGGCTGGGAAGATGGGGAAGGGTTCTCAGTGGGTGAGGTGAGGGACCAGATTGGGTGAGCCTTCAGCTGGGTGCCTGGGGATGACCCTGCCTGGCCTGACACCTCCCAGGTTGGTGTCGGCCCAGTTTCCCATTGATCACTTCACACACATCTTCATCGATGAGGCTGGCCACTGCATGGAACCTGAGAGTCTGGTGGCCATAGCAGGTGAGGGGCTCAGGGTGGGCTGCAGGTGCGCCACCCTGCAATGGGGAGGTCCCACCACTTACCTTTCTCCTCATACCACCCTTGCCTTCTAGGACTGATGGAAGTTAAGGAAACAGGCAATCCAGGAGGGCAGCTGGTGCTGGCTGGAGACCCGCGACAGCTGGGACCTGTGCTGCGCTCCCCACTGACACAGAAGTATGGGCTGGGGTACTCGCTGCTGGAACGGCTGCTCACCTACAATGCCCTGTACAAGAAGGGCCCTGATGGTTATGACCCTCAGTTCATAACCAAGCTGCTACGCAACTACAGGTATCCCCACACCCTCATCTCCCTCCGCTGCTAGCCCGCGCCTTTGCACCCACTGCGCCCCAGCAGGAGGCTCTGGTCTGCATTCCTGGTGCTCAGCGCCTCTGTGATACAGAAAGGACTCTAGACTGGAAGGTCAGAGGCCTCCTTTAGCTAGTGGTTTCATTCTGGACCAGTGAGATTATCTAGATGTGGGGGTGGTCAGACACCAGGATGTGCCTGATGTCTGTCTCAGATGGCATTTCCAGGCAATCCAAGGAGAAATGAGAAGATGAATCGTTTTTTCATAAACATATTATCATTCAAATTAGAGGGCTAGGCAGGGTTGTTTGTTTTGCAGTGGTAGGGATTGAACCCAGGCTCTCACACTGCTAGGCAAAAATTCTACCACTGAGTCCCCAGCCCTGTTTTGTTTTGTTAAGAGTCTCTTTGTTGCCCAGGCTGGCCTCAGGCAGTCCTCCTGCCTCAGCCTCCTGAATAGCTAGCTGGAACTTCAAGCACACAGAACCACACCCTGTTTATATATGTCTTTTACTGAATAAGTTTAGACATTTAAAAATGCTTGGATGATTACCAGATGGGACAGTTGCAGAAAGGAACCGTTATTATGTCGTTACTTTTTTATTTTTGGATTTAACATATTATCTCAAATAAGGGTGATGGGAAGTGATACATTGTTTTTGTACTGCCCTTCCTTGGCAAAATTGAAAGCTGAGTCCCTAATTTCTTAGTTTTTTGGTGTTTTTTTTTTTTTTTTTTTTGAGGGGTGGGGTGTGCCAGGGATTGAACTGGGCACGTCACCACTGAGCCACATCTCCAGGCCTATTTTGTATTTTTTAGAGACAGGGTCTCACTAAGTTGCTTAAGTGCCTTGCTTTTTGCTGAGGCTGGCTTTGAACTGGTCATCCTCCTGCTTCTGCCTCCCAGGCCGCTGGGATTACAGGCATGCAACACCATGCCTAGCAAATCTTAATTTTTAAAAGTAATTTGGAAAAAAAAATAATAATAGTTTCACTGGTCACTGGATCCCTATGGACCCACAAGTTCTGCTTTATGTGGTGTGCAATGCCTGGCAGGAGAGTTGCAGGTGAATGTGTCCTGCTATGCAGGAAGCAGGAAGCAAGACAGTCATGTGTGGGCCTAAAGCCTGTGAAGCTGGGTCCCCCCAGGGCAGGACAAAAGTAATCCAGGCCTTGGTCTAGCTCTCCCTCCCTCCTGCCTCCCAGGTCCCATCCCACCATCCTGGACATTCCCAACCAACTCTACTATGATGGAGAGCTGCAGGCCTGTGCAGATGTGGTGGATCGAGAGCGCTTCTGCCGCTGGGAGGGTCTGCCTCAACAGGTGAGGCTGGACAGAGCAGGGCTCAGGTCCCCACCCCCATATCTTGACTGTTTACTGAAGGTAGGAAGAGGCTCAGACTGGACACCAGGGGTCCCTCCAGTTGTCACCTTGGCCTGAGCTTCCTTATTCACTGCAAGGGTTTTGGAGTGGGAGGGAAGGGAAGCAGGGAAGTCCAGCTGAGGGTTTCTTCTGACCCTGTGACCAGGGATTTCCCATCATCTTTCATGGTGTGATGGGCAAAGATGAGCGTGAGGGCAATAGCCCATCCTTCTTCAACCCCGAAGAGGCTGCCACGGTGACCTCCTACCTGAAGCTGCTCCTGGCCCCTTCCTCTAAGAAGGGGAAAGCCCGCCTGAGCCCACGAAGCGTTGGAGTCATCTCGCCATACCGGAAGCAGGTCAGGCCCTCAGTTCCCAGCAAGGATGGGTCCTCCCCCAGGTGATACCTCTCGAACAGCCCTGGCCTCTGCTGGCCCTATATCTCACAAGAGTGCAGAAGTCAGCCACCTCCTCCCTCTTTGCTCCTCAGCCCCCTGGCCTCCTTCCTGCCTGGTTCCTCTTGAATTGAGGTGACTGCATAAGAGAAAGATGCCTTTCCCTTCCCTCCAGGTGGAAAAAATCCGTTATTGCATCACCAAACTTGACAGGGAGCTTCGGGGACTGGATGACATAAAGGACTTGAAGGTGACACACTACTCTACATTCACTCTCACCTTCTTTGTACCCTTCTTTTTCCCAAATCAGAGACCTCAGCTCCTGTGCCACTGCTTCAGTCTGGCCCATGTCCCTGTCCCACCTCCACTGCCTTGGGACAGAACTGGCTTTTTCCCCAGCCTCTTGCTCCTCAAAGCTCCAGCTTATAGTTCTGGCATGGGATCAGGAAGCCTGCCTGTTTAACAAGCTCCCACGTCACTGTGATCAGGGCAGGTTTGAGGTCTTTGCCCTCAGAATGAAGTCCAAATGCCACAGCCTACCCCCGCCTGTCATGTGATATTGTGTCTCATCTCCACCCACAGTAGCTTACCACTTGCTCTGAGATGGTGATTTGAAGCTCTGAATACAGAGAAAAATCACCTGGAGGGCTTTTAATACTGCCAGGGCCCCTCCCAGCCAATCAACACTGCTATCTGGGGGCAGAGCCAGGGCACTAGTATTTTTTACAGCTCCTCAGGCATAAGCCTGAAACCTACTCTTTTGAGATTTGGAGACCTCTGCTTTGGAAAATTCTGATCAGGAGGTCTGGGTTAGGGCCCAAGGTTCTATAGTCTTAACAAGTACTTGCTGATTATCTCCAGGAAAGTTTCAGAAACACTGTTTGTAGTTACTGTGTTCTTTGCAACACTGTTTGCTTTGTTCTGATGGCTTTACAGGCCCGATCCCAGAGCTGGCTTCATTCTTGAGGCTTGTGCTTCCAGAGCATGCCTCCTGTCCCCTGTAGCAGCACTCACCCACTGATCGACAATTGCCCAGTGTACCCTCCTTGCAGCTCAAGCGCCATGGGGCAGATGTTGCCCCTTAAGTTCCCCTTGAACCCACCTATTCTCAGGCCCTGCCTCTATCTCTTCTAGGTGGGCTCTGTGGAAGAATTTCAAGGCCAAGAACGCAGCGTGGTCCTCATCTCCACCGTGCGAAGCAGCCAGAGCTTTGTGCAGCTGGATCTAGACTTTAACCTGGGTTTCCTTAAGAACCCCAAGGTTGGAGGGCTCGTGGGTGTGGCAGGAATTCTTCCTTCCTCCGGCCCTTCCTTCCCATGACCCCACCACTTCTTCCTTCCAGAGGTTCAACGTGGCTGTGACCCGGGCCAAAGCTTTGCTCATCATAGTGGGCAACCCCCTTCTCTTGGGCCATGACCCCGACTGGAAAGCGTGAGCATTCCCGCCCTATAATCCCTCTTGGTGGCCACAAGCCCCAGCTTAGGCAGGTGTATCTTCATTAGTACCTGCTTATGGCTCAATCCTCAGGATCAGTTAATCTTCATAAAACCTCCATCTTATTTGTAAGTGAGCTGACATTCAGAGCTTGAGCAACCACGGCTCAGCTGTGGCAGGACCCAGGCCTGGCCTCCAGCCTGCGCTGGTACTCCTCATCCAGGCCTGCACAGCTCTGTGTGCCAACACCTCTGTACCCCACAGATTCCTGGAGTTCTGTAAAGAAAACGGAGGGTACACAGGGTGTCCCTTTCCTGCCAAACTGGACCTACAGAACGGACAGAACTTACTTCAAGATCTGAGCAAGCTCAGCCCCTCTACCTCAGGTATGGCTGGGCCAGGGTGGGCCAGGCAGGCAGGGGACAGTGGTGGAAGAGAAGGTAAAGAAGACAAAGCATACCTCCTTTTCTTTCTAGGGCCCCATGGTCACGACTACCTCCCCCAGGAGCGGGAGAGTGAAGGGGGCCTGTCCCTGCAAGTGGAGCCCGAGTGGAGGAACGAGCTCTGAAGACACAGCTGCCTGCCTTCTCACACCAAGCCAAGCCTTAGCCCGCTGCACCTAACCCTGAACCAGAACCCAGCTGAGCTGCCCCTCTAAGGGCCAGGAAGGCTGGGGGAGGGTGTTTACAACCAAGCCATTCCACCCCTTCCCCTGCTGGGGAGAATGACACATCACGCTGCTAACAATGGGGGAAGGGGGAGGAAGAAAAACTCTGAAAACAAAATCTTGTTCTATGCAAAAGCCTCTTGATCCGTGTCTCCTCAGCTTGGCCCCAGCTTCCTGTGTCCCCAAGCTGACCTGCAAGAGGGTGAGACTGTCACACCCTGTCCAGGGCCACATCTCCATGTCCAGGGGAGGAAACTCAGTGGGCAGGGAAGCCACCCACCGGTTTCTAAGTTTAGTCCAGGCTAGAGACCACGCCCCTCACCCGCCTCCCGGCTGAGCCAGGCATGACCTCATCTCTGCTCTAAGACTCCACCCTTCCACCCTAGTCCTGCCTTTGCCAACAGGGGGCCAGTCTGGCAAGCAACTTGGAAATGAAGAGAGAGATGGGACTCTGGGCTTGTAGCCAAGATGGGAACCAGACAAAGGAAACAGGAAGCTGCCACACACGTGTTGGAACCTGTGGCCTTTATTCATGCCCCCCACCAAGTGCAGTCAGAGACAAGGCCCCTGCCCAAAGGAGAAACCCCAATCCACCTACCCTAGAAATGCTCCTCTGAGCCGGAAGTATATAAAGTGCTGGTGTGTGACCATCCTCTGGGGAGGGCCAAAGGGAGCAAGAGCCCTACCCCTGGACCAAGGCAGCAGGGAGAGGGACTGCTCGAGAAGGGCAGGGCATAGGCCCAGCTCCCAGAGGACAGGGAGGGAGGGCGGGCAGGCCTGCCACCACTCTGGGGACTAGGGAAACAATGCAGTCCTGGGCAAGAGGGAACTGGAAAAAGGAGCCTTCAGCATGGAGTCCTAAGGGTGGAGCTCAAGGGCAGGTGGGTGATCCCTAAGCCCCTGTGAAGAAAAGGGGCATCAGGAGCCGTGGGGATCTCAGAGAATGGGACAGCCCCTCCGGCGCTTATTCTTGCGGACCTGGAGGCCAGCTCGAGTGGCCATCTCGAAAACCTCCCGCACTCCCTCCTTGGTTTTGGCGGAGCACTCAAGGTAGCCAAAGGCACTGATACGATTTGCCATATCCCGGCCTTCCTCAGATCGGACGGGTTCCTGAGAAGACAGAAGATAAGGCAGAGGAAGCTGGTGGCTAGGTGCACCTCTCACCGCATCACCCATAAGTATAGTAACTATAACAAATACCTCCTCCAGCCCCGAAACCACAAAGCATCCAGGCCCCGGCTGCCCCCAGCAGGGATCTAAGCCTCATGTTTACATTCAAAGTTGTCCCCAGACTAGCCCCTCCTCTTCCACCTAGTCGCAGACCCTATGGTACACATATGTTTTGCCTGAATGTGTGTCGGCTACCTCCTAACTGACCTCCCTTCTCCATCCTCCCTTTTCTCCAACCCATCCTCTGCCTGCTGTCCCCAGTTTAAAACCTTGCCTTATATAATTATCCTCTCAAGATAGTCTCTATTCCATACCCTGGCAGCTTCCTGTAATAAACTGTTCCTCTGGTCAGTGGGCCGTTAAGTGAGACCCTGAATAAGCCAGCTCCCTCGCCCCCTAAGCCTTTCTTCAGCCATTGATGATGCCCTTCCTCCCCAGGTACACTGATGGCACAGTCTGCATACCCCAAGTGAGACATAAGCTGTCTCCCTGTGGACGAGGACTTCCTTATTCATCTTAGTAGCCCCAATTCCAAAGACAGAATAATAAACTGGAATAAATGAAAATGCCAAGTGACCTTGGACAAGTCACTTCATTCTCTGATCATCTGATTTGATACTGAGGTTCCTTCTGGTTCTTAGCAGGGCACACACATGGGAGAGGAGGAGGTAGATATCACTATGACTGCTTAACACAGGACAGTCGGCTGAAGAGAGAGCTCCTTTCTGCCCCAGCCTGCAACCCCTCAGAGGGCACCTTCCTCCCCAGGGTTCCCCATCAGGCAGCCCTACCCACCTGCTTCATCTTGGCCAGCTCTCTCCTGGTATGCTCATCTTGCCTCAAGTCCTTCTTATTCCCCACTAGGATGATGGGCACGTTGGGGCAGAAGTGCTTCACCTCCGGGGTCCACTTCTCAGGAATGTTTTCTGCACAGACATGTCCCAACAGGTACCTCGGCTTAGGCATGTGAGCCCTGGTCTTCCTTCCCATAGTGGTCTGAGGCTGATGGTCTCCTTCATACCTCAAAACCCCATCCCTTGTAGCATATCCTGCCCTAAGCCCTTCCAAGCACCGGAGATGCCACAACAAAGGAGCCAGCAGGGCCTGAGTGGCCCTTGAGACTCCATCCCCACAGGCCGACTCCAAAGGGTCTCCACCCCCTCTCTCCAAAGTCCTCACCCAGGCTGTCGGGGCTGTCAATGGAGAAGCACATGAGGATGACATCTGTGTCCGGATAGGAGAGAGGCCGCAGACGATCATAGTCTTCCTGTCCTGCTGTGTCCCACAAAGCCAGCTCCACCTGACAAACAGGGGCAATGCAATGCGTAGCTGACCCCAAGGGCCCCAACCTGCTACCCAGAGAGCCTCTCAAACCACTGGTCCTGCTGTGTGCCAGGCACCGTATTAATCACAGTCACAACAAACTCAGATGAGTTTTTCTTAAAAGTTCTAAGATGTAAACTGGGTGTACTGGTACATACCTATAAACCAGCAATGTGGGAGGCTGAGGCAGAAGAATCGCCAAGTTCAAGGCCAGCCTGGGCAACTTAACAAGACGCTGTCTCAATTTGTTTAAAAAAATAAAAAGGGCTAGGGATATAGTTTGGTGGCAAAGTGCTGCTGGGTTCAAACCCTAGTAACCCCTCTTCCACAAAAATCACTAAAATGTGTTTGACTCTTGTGATCTCAAATGAATTGCTATCATGAATACATCTTTAATTCTCACACTCCTTTGGGGTAATTCATGCCATCATCACCATTTTGTGGTGGTGGGGAGTTTAAACCCAGAAGCAAAGGGACTTGGCCCTGATTACAAAGCGAGTATGTGACAGAACCAGAGGACATATCCAGGTTTTCTTTGGGGTACTGGGGATTAACTCAGAGCCTCATGCATGCTAGGTAGGCAAGTACTCTACCAGTAAGCTACACTCCAGCCCTTTTTATTTTAGATAGGGTCTGGATAAGTTGCCCACACTGACCTCAAACTTGTGCTCGATCTTCCTGCTTCAGCCTCCTGAGTAAGCTGGCATGATGGACATGTACCACCACACGTGACTATATCCAGGTTTTCTAAAAGTGCAGTTTCATTTCTCAAATTTTACTTGTTCCCACAGGAAAATAAAACAAAGATGTGAGTGGGTGGTAAGGAAGGACACACTACGCATGACCAGGGGCAGGGTTCCAAGGCAGGATAGGAAAGGGCTCTTGGCCTTACCTGCTTGCCGTCCACCTCAATGTCTGCAATATAGTTCTCAAAGACAGTAGGGACGTAGACCTCTGGAAACTGATCCTTGCTGAAGACGATGAGGAGGCAGGTCTTTCCACAGGCACCATCCCCTACAATCACCAGCTTCTTTCTGATTGCAGCCATGTCTGGGGCTGGCAAACAAGAGGCAGTAGGGATTTGGGGAAAAAAACTAGTAGTCCAAAAACTGCTCTGTGGCCTCCAGAACCTCCCCACAAACCTGGGCAAAGGAAGAGAAAACAGAAAAGGGGGCTTGCTTCGGCACATTCTTGCCAAGCACCAATCCTGTAGGAAACAGAGTTTAAGATTCCTAATTTCTGGGGCAGGGACAGGTCTTCTCCAATGGGTTAAAATATAGCAGTGGGAGGTGGAAGAACCCACTTGGGAACCAGAAAACATGACTTTCAACGTTATCCACTCAACGGAGGGGAAACACTCAGCAAGGTGTTCAGGGATGCCTCCAGAAAAGCCAGCTTTTATCTGCTTTGCCTATTGGAGTCATGAGACAGATTTCATTTGTAACAAGATTTTGATACATTTAAGGTTTAATAATTGCTAAGGTGTAATCTAGAACAGATTGTCCCTCGGCTTGAGTCACGCCTGCCTGGACACAAACAAGGAGTCCCTCTACAAAACCAGAGACTAGTAGAACCACTTACTGGGTGGCTGATAGGTAAAAGAAGGAACATTTATAAAGCCCCCAGGTGCCCTGTCTTTGTTGGGTAATTATTTCCCTCAGGTTCCAATGGCTTGTTAGGTGAATGGTGCACTTCCCATTTTGACCAACAAGGAAACTCACTGAGGGTTAGATAATCAGAGTGTCAAGGACAGCACTCAAAGCAGGGCTGTATATCTCCAGAGTCTCTGCCTTTCTACATGTCACCTCAGAGGTGGAAAGGAGAGCAGGAGGAGGAAAACCCAGAGGACAGTGGCAGCAGCCAGCAGCTTCTCTGACCCACCCCACCCAGTCCCCAAAGCCCAGAGTCACACAAAGGAGGCTCAGTCCAGGCAGTGCCCACAGCTCACATTCGGGCAGCCTGCCTTCCTCCCCCCTTCCTCCTGGGCCTGGTGGCAACACTAGGTTACTCAGCCCCCAGTAGGGGACAATGACTACACTGTAGGGAGTCACGCATCCACAGCAGAGCGACAGAATAATCCACTAGGGAATCACCTCCACCCACTCTGGAACAGCCCCTTCCTCCCTCTGTCCAGCTCACTTTTATGCCCTGCCCACCCCTCCCTGTGACTCAGGGCAAGGAGTCAGCTTCCCAGGGTTAGCATGTGTCCCTCTTCACCAACACACATGCAGTTCATCACACCTGCAGTTCATCACACCTTCACAGCTTCCCTCACTTCCTCCTTCCCCCGGGGAGGGGAGCCAAACTCCACCCAGCTAGATTCCCAGGCCTGCAGTCAGGGAGAAAGAGAGGGTGGGCTCTGGAGCTGAAAAGAAATCTAGGCTGTTGGGAAGAGGGAGGGAGCTAGAGCCTGGGCTGGGAGGAGCCCCAAAAGAAATGACAAATGAGGACCAGTCCCTGCACCAACTAGGCAGGGAGCACAGGGTACGGTAGGTAACCTGATCTCCGCCTCAAACCTAGTTTTTTCTCAGTCCCACATCCTGTCATGCTGGGCTGAGCTCTTCTAGTCCCTGCATTCCACCACCTCACTCTATAGCCTGGGTCTGCTTTTTAGGAAGCAGAATACTCCAGCCCCAGGCTGTTTCTCTTCAACAGTGGGATGCTAGGCGGCCCCTCCCTCTCCTCACTTACACATTCAGAAAACTGGGAAGTGGGGGAAGAGGACCTGAGTCACTGAGAATTTATAGGAGCCACTCTCCAGATCACAAAGGGGCTCTTCCTGATACCCCAAATGACAGGAAAGATGTGCCCTGCCAACACATCCCTTCCAAACAGGGGTTCCTTGAAGTCTACCCAGGTGACTGACACTAGGATTTCTTCCAACTCCCCCACCTACTCCCATTAGTTCAACTCATTCAGCTGTGTAAACAGGGTCTGGGGTAACTCCAACCCGGGCAGTGCGGATAGAGAGCAATCACTACCGATCTACCAGGCAACTGGCACCAGATGGTGGGAGGCAGAGGCCAGAACTCCAGGACAAGGACATGAATTAAGTGACCTGGAACCCCCAGCTCAGAAGACTTTCCCTCCAGGCTCTGGTTGGGCCAGAAGAGCAAGCAGCCCAGGCCAGGCCAGGACACAAGCCCAAGGCCAAGATGGCACGGACAACAGCTCCCTGTGAGAGGCAGCCCCAGAGGAACTGCCCCACTGACCCTAAAAGGGGCAACCAAACCCCACGCAGAGACTGAAGTGGAGCTGGAACAGAGCCTGGAACTTCTGGCGCCTCCCCCGAGACAAGATATGTGGATACGTAGCCCTCTCTCCTCGCTCATTCTCTTGATTTTCCCGAAGATCCAGTGGCCTCCTACCCGGCTCACTTCCCCTGAAGTTTGGGAAAGACTCACTCTTCAGACGACACCTCTTCCTCAACTTTAAAGCCAGAACGGAGAGAACTCTGTGCCCCGGGCTCCCCAGCCGACACCCCTAAGATAAATCTTCAGCCTGGCTGGGGAGTGTGGAGGGTGGATTCCTTCACACACTCGCATGAACGAACACACGAACAGATCCTTCCCGGTCTCCCCTACCCCATGCCCCCAGGCAGGTTCCAAGGACTGTCGAGGGCGGCGTCCAACCTCCGCCGAGCAGTGGCAGCCCCCAAGGGTCACACCGCGCCCTTATTCCCGCCATTCCACCGTCCGGGCCTGGGAGAACTCCCAGCCCATCCCCAGCACCCCAGGCCAGGTCCGCGCTGGGCTGTCCAGCCTGGGGCTAGCCAGGGCGGCCGGGCTGGGTTCCCTGGCGGAGGGAGATCAAGGCCGCCCCCTTGTTCCGCGGGGGAGGCTCGGGGAAGCCGGGAGGGAAGGAAAAGGACTCGGATCAGGACCTCGGCAGGAGAGAGCCCCGGCCAGGCCGCTCCGGAGGCCCCTGGCTGCAGTCCGGGGAGGAGCCGAGCAGGCCGGACCCCAGCGCAGCCCGGACGCCGCGTCCAAGGGGGGGGACCGCGGCCCGCACTCCGGCCCAAGCCCCCTCGCCGGCCCCGCCCGAGCTCCCGGCGAGTGGAGAGCAGGAAAGTGTTCTCCCGGGAACTCGTTCCCGGGACGCCCTTCTCCCCCTGCCCGGACCCCCGTACCTTCCGCTCCGCCGCCTCCAGCTGCGCGGCCGGTGCCGGAGGCTGAGACTGACCCGAGGGGCCGGCCCCGCCCCGCCCTCCTTCAGCGCCGCGGCGGGGAGGGCGGGCCCGGCAGGGGGAGGGTCGGCCCGGGGGCGGCCCTTGGCTCGGCCCGCCTCCGGCCCCAGCCCCGGGCGGCCACAGGTCGCCTCCGCTGCAGCGCGAGGGTTGGGGGCGCCTGCCCCGGGCTGGGGGAGAGGCTGGAAGGAGGGTCGCCGGGAGCTGCCAGGACTGCAGAGGAGTGGGCGGTGACCGGAGCGGGTGGGACCCCGGAGGACTCGGCCTCTGCCCCGCCTTCCAGCCCCTAGGCGCAGATCGGCGTCGAGAAAGTTGAGAGGCGCTCGGGGTGGCGTCTGGAAGGGCCGCTGCTGCCCTCCCGCGGCCAAGCAGCACCCGCTCCGGTCCCACCTGGGCGCTCGCGGGAGGCAGGACTGGGAAACCCGAGTGCCCGCGCGGGCGAGGGAGTGGGAGTGGGACGTGCAGAAGACCACTCTCTGCCACTAGAATCCTTGCGGAGCAAGCCCAGCCCGGCTTCATCCCTAGTCTGAAGGCCCTTCAGGACCTTCTGGGACCTGCAGACCCAGACCACCGTTCTGCCTCGGATTCCCTTCCTTCCACTGCCTGGAATTTCCCTAAGTCCGATTCCTACCTACTTCTCCAAGGGTACTCTTGGAAGTGCTTCTGGACCCCCAACCAGGAATACAGTTCCCACTCCTATTGTATTATTGTGCCGTTAGTGACACTTAGCCCCGTCTGATGTGTTACACACCGTATTTACCTACATGTAGATCTTCCTTGTAAAAATGTCTGAGGAGGTGGACAAAGAAGGAGGAAATCTATCGACATTTTATTGACTTGTATTCTGGGCACTACATGACTCAACCTTTTAAATACTTGTCACAATCCCTTCGGGGGGAAGTATACCCATCTCCTGTTGCCTGTAAGGAAACTGAGGTTTGAAGACGCAGCTTAGCAAATGTTTGAGATTTCTGACAGCAAGAACTCATACAGTCAGGCCTGGGTGACTCCAATGCTGGTGCTGCCTTCTGATGCCTACCTTGCTCCTCCAGTCTTCCCCTCCCCTCGTCTAGCACAGTGTGTGGGACACGATCGGTTTTCAAGAAATATTTGCCGAATGGATGCATGTTAGAAGTCTTACAGACTTTAAAGATCTGAAGTACAGCCAACACATTTGGTAAATGAGCAAACTGAGTTCAAGAGCAGTTTGGTCCCCAGGCCTCTTAATCCACTCAATAGTTCACTCAGTGTGAAGTGAGAGCTATGTGCTGAAGACTGGATTCATGCCTTCAAATAATTTACAGTCTAAATGAGGAATACAAGACAATCTCAAGATATCTAACGCTTATGGAACCTGACTCATTAACCATTTCAGTCCTCACAATAACCTGATGGCCTAATAGTGTTATCTCCATTTTACTGAGAAAACAAATGGGGGCTCAGAGATTACAGAGTTGGTGTTGGGTCTGGTCCTAGAATTCAAACCAATGGCCTCTAGAGACCTTGCTCTTAATTGCCATTTCCCTATGGACAACTCTTGCAGGCGGCCATACAGGAGGCATTTGCTGTTGGGGGGTGGAGAGAATGCATTAGCTGTGGGATGCCCAGCCCTGAAGAATGGATGAAGTATTCAAATTAGGTTGATGTGTATATTTTAAATAACAAGTGGAAGCTACTACAGGCCCAAGAGTCATGGGAACTCCCCAGAAGACAGTGATGGTGATGGAAGATGAGGCTGGAGAAGGAAACAGGAGACAGACCAGGAAGGTCCTTATATGCCATGCCCAGGAGTTGACTGTGAATTTTGCTCAGCTGCAGCAAGAAGCTGCTGGAGTTAGGAAACTAATATAATGAAAAACTAAGGAGGTGACAGTGGGAGTGAAGATAAGTGGGAAAAGGTACACACACACACACACACACACACACACACACACGGATACATAAATGTATATATTCAACAATACAGTCATGCATCATTTAATGATGGGGATATAAGAAATGCATCATTAGGCAACTTTATTGTTGTGTAAACATCATAGAGTGTACTTACACAAACTGAGAAGGCATAACCTACTACACACCAAGGCTATATGGTGTATACCATCATAAATGCAGCTCATTGTCATCATATAGCACATGATGGTACTTAGTGATTGATTAGCATGATGAAGAGGAAATTAAAGGGTTACCAACTCCAAGATTTCTAATTTGAGCAGCCAAGCTGATGCCCTTTGAGAAGACGAAGTAGGAGAAGAAACATGCTACGGGGAAAATAGTAGATTGAGGTGTGTTGAGGTGAAGTGCCAGTGGGCTTTCACGGAAATGTTTGGGAGATGACGGGTATGTATGAATCTAAAGCTCAGGAAAGATCTGGGAAGAGACACCAACTTGGAAGAAACATCAGCAGATGGATGAAGCTACAGAAGTGTCTGAGAACACTCAGGGCAAGTGAGGGGATTGAGGAGAGGAGAGGGCAGAAAGAAGAACCTGGAAAAAAAAAATTCATTTTTGGACTGTCCTGATGTTCTTTCTACCACCGCACAGAACTTTTCCTTAACTTTTAGTTTCTAATCAAAGCAAATAAAGACACACACCTTTATCCACTGGGTTTATTTGCCAAGAGCTGTAATTTTGGGTCTATTGGATATCCCTTTTTGGGTTAAACTGCCACTAAAGGCTCAGGGAGACAACTGCAGAATTTGGGCTGAGAGAGGGGTTAGCATGGAGAGGCTGGATGGTGGTGGGAAGGATGGGCTGAGCCCCTCAGGAGTAACTGCCTGGCCCTCCTAGGGGGATGACGAAGACCGAGATGTCATCCCCGGAACCCAGCTTGTTGTTAGGGAGACGCCAGCCACGGTCCCGGGGGGTGCCCCGGGCCCCCAGGACCAGAGCTTGGGCCAGAGCTGTATACCTGCCAGGAGCACATGTGCACATTCATGTATATGGGAAGATAGACACAGAGGCCCACGTGGGGTCCCCAAGCATGGCTTCCCTTTGCCCTCTCCTTCGCCAGTGCCATCCCCTTACCATCATGCCATGCAACCCCTACCTGCTGGGGTCATTGGGTTCATAGGCCGACAGCACCCTGTCCACAGTGGCAGCTACCTCGCAGTCACTGGTGACATCCCACAGGCCATCTGTTCCAAGGACTAGCACATCGTCCGGGCAGTGCTCATACTGTGTCAGGTCATACACTCGAACCTGGTGGGGAAAGGGTATAGGGAGGATTGAGGTATGGGGTTTGCTGGACAGGGAGCGTGGGGATAAAGGGACCCTGGATGAAAGCCAGCTTGAGACCCACAGAGGAGGGAAGGTATAGTTAAGGGGGCCCCCATCAGCTCACCTCAGGGAAGCAGGAGAGGAAAGGCTTGATGGGCAGGGTGGAACTGCAGACCTTAAGGTTGTGGTCTCCCAATCCCCGGGTTACCCCAATAGTGGCCATCACTCGGGCCTGAGGGAAACATGGAGGGGGACGGCTGTTTAGTCCTCTGCCAGGCTCTCTGAAACCACACAGCCCTCCCACCCCTACCCTCAGGTAGAACCTCCACCTCCCTGGACAAATTGTGGTGGGTGCTCCTGCCCTCTCCCACCTCTACCGTGGAGTTTACCTTTTTGCCCTCCCCACAGACCAGAGGAAACCTGAGGTCCTCCAGCTCGATCTTTTTGTAGGCCCTGGGGAGGGGGGGGAGTAGAGGCATCACCTAGGCATCAAAGCCCCTCTCTTCTAGGAGCTGGACACCCGCACACAAACGCCTTAGAAGGGCCCCATCCCCCAACTCCCAGCCTGGCCCGCCTTCAGCTTCCACCTTGCTACTGGTGAGGGACTGGTTGGGTTGCCATGGGAACGACCCAGCTCTGAGGGAAGTGTTACCAGCCAGTCATGTTCTGGTCCCGGTACAGCATCCTCTGCCCCAGCTCCTTGGGCTGAACTCTGCGGGGGAACTCAAGGTGGGTGAATTCACCACCCAGCAGCTCTGGTTTCAGGAAGCCCTGGGGTTGAGAATGGCCAGACAGAGCAAAGGGCCAGAGGGTGTTACACTCACAGCGTACCCTGGTACAATACATAGATGATGTTAATTTTTTTTTCTTCTTTTGCAGTATTGGGGATTAAACCCAGGGGTGCTTTACCACTGAGCTACATCCCCAGCCCTTTTTAATTTTTATTCTGAGACAGGGTCTTGCTAATTTTTTGAGGCTGTCATTGAACTTATGTTTCTCCTGCCTCGGGCTCCCGAGTTGCAGGAATTACAGGCGTGCCACACTGTATCTGGCTAGATGATATTTATTATAGCAGACCTTTAAGTAAAGGTCCACATGCTACACACTATTCTGATACACACATTAACTCAATTAACTCTTCAAAACAACCCATGGGGCAGGAACTATTACTGCACAGAGAGGTTAAGGAATTGTCAAAGGTCACATAATTAGCAGAGAACAACAAACCAGGATTCAGTATCCAGGCAGTCCAGTTCCAGAGCCCAGGGGCCTTTTCTGTTCCCTCCCCCGACCTCAGATTTTACTTCCTTCCTCAGCTGGGCCACAGTGGGTGCTCCAAGCCAGCTAAGGCTCCTTCCTGTAGCATTATCCCCTGGGCTCAGCCCTGCACTTAACAGCCCACACAGCCACCTTCCCAGGAAGCTCCCAGTAGGGAGTGTTCTGTGTTTGGTGGTGGTGGTGGTGGTGTGTGTGTGTGAGACAGAGAGACAGAGAGACAGGGGGGGCGGTTCTCAGGGACAAGAGTGCAGAGAGGCACAAGAACCAGTAAACAATGGGGGTAGGAAGTTTGGTTCCTACTTACAAGCAGCTGAAGACGCTGGCGCTCAGTCTCCGGGGTAAACTCCCGGGACATTGGAATGATTTCACCATTCCGGACAATGATGGCCCTGCCCAGAGACAGAAAAGGCCTGGCTCTCCTCAGCCCCCTTCATGGATAATTCCAGAGGGACCAGGCCTTCCACTTAGGATTCCTTACCCAGGACTCCATCTTTCCTCTCCTTGTGGATATATCAGGTCTTTCTTTATATCTATGGTCCTCCAAGCTCCTTCAATCTTTGGGGTTTCTTTAATTTTTTTTTTTTAATAGTACTGGGGATTGGACCCAGGGCAGCTTTACCACTGAGCTACATCCCCAGCCCTTTTGATTTTATTTTGAGACCCAATTTATTATAGGGTCTCACTAAATTACTGAGGTTGATCTTAAGCTTGTGATCCTCCTGCCTCAGCCTCCTGAGTTTCTGGGATTACAGCCATGTGCCACTATGCCAAGTCCAATATTTGACTTCGAACCCCACCACCTCACTCTTCTATCCCCCCATCCTAGAGAGTATGGCCCCTTGTAGCCACTTTTAAAGCCCTTCTCCTCCATACCTGCTGTCACCTGCATTGGCCACATACACCTTGCCTAGCAGGTACACCACAACCAGTGCACAGCAGCCCCCCTCCACTTGGTGGCCACGACGCTCCCGCTCCCGAGCCATCTGCTCATCCTGCCAAGTGAGGGAGGAGAGTAAAAGAAGAGTTTGCAAACACCGAGTCACCCTCCCCACTCCTATCTGCAGAAATCATCTGGCACAGCCAGACCACAACTGGAAAATAGTGAAACACATGGGGGTAACTATCCCTTCTGCCTCCCCTCAGAACCAAACTCTTCTCTGGCTCTCAGTGGTGTTGTGGGTTCTCAGGGTCAGTCCCTGAGGCCACCCGACTCTCACACAGAGTTGGCCAGAGTGTCTGCCTAGCCAGCCTTTGGCCCAGGCCACCCACTCACCATGAACTGGAAGGCATTCTCAATGGCCCCTACTACCAGGCTTTCATGGGTCACTTCCTTCTGTGAAGACCAGCAGGACTGAGGACCAATCAAGTGAGAAGAATCAGAGCAACCTGGGGTCCCTGAGGTGCCTGGGAGGCAGAGGGGAGGTGGTGAGGGGTCTTGAAGTATTTCTACTAGGTCCTTTAGTTGCTCCCGGATGTGGCGATGCAGGAGCCGTGAGGCCATTTCGGCAGCTCCACCACCGGCATGCCCATCAAACAGGCCCCAATAATAGAAGCAGAGTCCCTGGTGGAGGAAAAGTTGATGGTGAGTAAATCTGTGTGTGTGTGTGTGTGTGTGTGTGTGTGTGTGTATAGTATAGGGAGAAGAACAAGACTGTAGGCATCCAATAAATATCAGAGAGGTTGGCATTACAGGCAAAATTAGATTTATTCACTTATTCACCCAGAGCACACTGCGTGTCAAAAGAAAGGAGAACCTCAAAAAAGCCAAATTCTGAGGATAAAAGATGCAAAAATCAGCATCAGTGATTAATTAAATTATCCATAATACACAAACATCTACATTTGAAGTAGAAAAGTAAATATTCATCTGACATGGCAGGATTTAATGAATCAATGCCACATAAGGGTTCTGTGGCAAACACAAAAGCTAGTGAGTTAGGAGACAGTTCTTCCATGTCTCAAATATAAAACCAGATGCCTGACATCCCTCAGGATGAGTGTCTGTGTCTCTGGAGGCTAGGAGAAGGGGTGAGGTCTTACCTGGCTTTGGCTAGGCTCCCTAGGGGCCCCTGTAACACTCCTCCGTCCTTCCACATACACCACTTCACAGCAAGCCTGGTCCTCATTGTGCCGGCTCTTGCCAGCGTTGATGACCCTGCCAGGCCAGAGTGACCACATCAGGTTGGACACCAGACCAGGTCCTGGAATAACCCCCACCTTAGACACATACACATCCTCCCCTGCCGGCTGGCCAAGCTGAGAAAGGTCACAGCCACCTGGGATCCAGGCCAGAGAGAAAAGGAGCAGGGAGAGCTGACAAGGAGTACTGTCTGGGTGGCAGGCCCTACTTCATAGAAAGGTAGACAGTAGCACCTGCCTGCCTCAGTTCCCCCCTTACTTGGCAAAGGAGGCTCCCTCAGGGGTTCTGCTGGAGAAGGCAAGATGAGGGTAAGAAGCTTTACTTCCCTGCTAAGCAAGACCCTACATTCCACCTCCAACCTCAATCAGTTCTCCCAGTACTTTGTCCCCAGCACCCCACAACTCATGGGCACACCCACCCTCACCCTAAAACTACCCAGCAAAAGTTTCTGCCTGTTTGGCAGTGAGGAAGTGCTTCAGCCCAGATCCGGAAAGAGGAATTGAGAGTAGAGTAAGAGTATAGGCCCACCTGGACTGGGAAGGAGCCACTTAACCACAAACTTCTCCCTTGTAGGAAGTTAAAAGAGGTGGTGGTGGGGCCATGGGACCACCAGCCACCTTTCTCAGCGATCTCAGTGTCCCCATCTCCCTCAGGGTTAGGTTTTCTGGTAGATGCCTTAAAAATACACGTAGCCTAGGAGCACGCCCGCCGTCCTGATCAAGGGGTCTATTTCCTTGATCTGCAGCACTAGTAGGTCCACCCGGAGAACGCAGTCCAAAGGGTACCCTCCCACGGCTGTGGGCTGCCCCCTCCCCCACCCTGGGAGGCCGGCAGCCTTCTGGTGTCGGGCTATTTCTGGGTGTGGAGGGGGAGGGGAACGGTAAGAGGGACAGGGAACTGGGGCTCTAGGGCTGGGAAGCTGCTGATAGTCTTTCCAACAGCTATCTCCCGTTAGAAGGAACTCCGCTCCTCTTTGAACAACCGCCCCCACCCCGCAGTCCCTTAGCCTCTAAACTGCCCAGCCGCGATTAGGAACGGGCCAACTCATCCTTGGCAGAGCCCCCCACCTCCCCCCCCCCAGCTCTGGGAGACAACGGGGGTTTTGAAGCGAGAGAGTGAGGGTGATCAACGAGTTACAAGGTCCTGAGGAAGGTGATTCAGGCTGCACCCGACTGGAGACAGGGCCCAGAGGATAGCAAAGGTCCCGGGACAGGGGGGTTCCTGGCTCCGAGCGCCGCACGGGGGGGGGGGGGCGCATCCCTGGAGCGGGGATGCAGAGTTGGGGAGAGGTGGTAGTCCCATCCAGGTCTGGGTGCTCCGGGGCGGGGGGCGCTCACTCGGCGTAGCCAGTGCTCCAGGGCAGGCGGCGGCCCCTGTCCGGAGGGCTTTGCACAGCCCGGCCCGCGTGGTCGTCGGCGCGTCGCAGCCCCCCGGGACTCAGCTGCAGAAAGGTCGGTCTGGAGAAGCTCGCTCGAGTCTCTACGGTCTTCGCGGACGCCCCGCTCTCGCTCCCTGGCCTCGCTGGAGGGCTCTTGGGCGTCTCTGGAGCGGCAGCCGGTGGCGCCGAGGTCGTGCTGGGCAGGTCTGGGGATTTGGGGCGCGGAGGTGAAGCACCCCCGGAGCTCACCAGGTGCGCCACCGCCGAGCGCACCCGGTTTAGCATGCTGCTTCCCTGCCCCGCCCTCGGCCTGGCCCCGCCCCCGGCCTGGCCCCGCCCCCGGCCTGGCCCCGCCCCCGGCCTGGCCCCGCCCCCGGCCTGGCCCCGCCCCGCTCAGGCCCTGCCCCTAGGGCTCGGCGTGGGCGGTGCTTACCCCTGTTGGTCCTTTGAGGCCATTGGCTCCCCGCCGGGTTGGGGCAGTGCGGGGCAGAACTTCCCCTAGCTCTAGGCCACCCCGGGAACCGCCCCACGGGCTCCCGGTCTCTTCTCCACCTCATTCCGGCTTCGTCCTGCCGCAGTTTCGCCGAGGGAGAAGGGTTTGTTGTGGGAAAGGTCTGAGAGAAGGAGATTTTTACTCCAGTCGTGCTGTAGGGAAGACATCAACTAGACCTTCCCTATTGTGACGAGGGTCGGGGAGGCGGTCTCCCCGCGCGTGGTTCGGGGTGGCCAGGCTGCCTTCGGGGCAGAGAAGCTGATGACCTCAGAGCGAAACAACCGCTTCGGGGCCGCGGGGTGTGAAACAGCTGGTGTGACAACACCTCTGGAGCTGCTGGAGCGAGAGCAGCGAGCTGGAGCAGAGTGGAGGCCAGGGTAACCCTGCAGGTGACAGCCCATCACCTTGGATCAGAGAGCCTCGGTAAATTCCTGGGCTCTTGACGGTACTGTGATCTCTGAAGGCCACTGCCACGTGTGGGAGAGCGGTTGCCACTCGTACCCCACTTACTTTCTCAGAACCTTCCCCGTGCACTCAGATTTGGACTTCTCATCAGTTAGTAAGGATAACCACGTAATATAATAAATAAATACTATTTATAGAAGACCTCCTGGGCAGTGGGCCTTTTACAAAGCACATTCTATACACCTGTTTATCACGCCCATTTTACCAATGAGACGGGACTGGATGCTTCTGTCATTTAATATGACGTGCCCCCAAGAGATCATACGGCCATTGAGAGATTCACAACCATGTCGGTCTCCTGATACCAAAACCCGGTTCTAACTTGAGAATCAAGTTGATTTCCCTGAATCAGGGAGGGAGAGTTAGGAAGAAGATGACAGCCGTGAGAGGGATGGGGTTCCTGAACCTCTGCCTTTCTCCTCTTTGCGCAGAGGCTGGGGAGTCCTGGAATGCTGGGCAAGTTCTCTGCCGCCAGGGGGAGACAGAGGCCAGGTTAAACTCCTGCCTGGGCGGATTTTAAAAGCCCGCTTGCTTCAGGACTGAAACTAGACCTAGCACTGGGTGGGATGCTTATTCTTTCTGCTTTCTGCCTCCTGGGGCGAAGGTGGTACTGACCTGACCTGGGAAGAGCTCTATTCCTAAAGATGGTGTCAGGGAATAGATCATTTTAGGTCCCAGGTACACCCACCCAACACACAATTCAAATGAGGTCAAGGTCTCTGTGCCCTAATGCAAGTTGGGCTAGCCATGACGGGACACTGAAATCAAGTTCATTATAGGGACCGTACCTCTGGGCTCTGTCCACTGAGTGCTTCCTGACAATACCATACTCTGTCCCCCAGGCTAAACTGTGCTCCCAGAAGGGTTGGCTTTCCTGGCCTACAGTGATCACTCAGGTGTATGGATTTGCTGTAATTATGCCCGAGATTTGGGCAGAAAGCCAGAGCAAATGAAGTCACAAGAGGGAAAAAACATCAGACCCCACAGAGCAGCAAAGACAGGGACAAAGAACACGCTGCTGCTTGCTATGGGTGTTCCCCTCCTGTTTGAGAAAAACGGGAACCAGCTCTCTGATAAATGACATAACATCACTGCCAGGTCAAAGACTGAAGAAAAATATGACTCCTGGCTATTTTTATTATTCAGTGTTTCTGGGACAGTTTACTTATCACTTCTCACTGCCACACAGCTCCTTATTCCCTGCTCTTCCCAGCATCTATGGAGTGGCTGCAAAAATAGGCCACAGAGCTAGGGCCTGGAGACCCCTTGCTTCTGTACCAGATGATCCCCAGGGAAGTTGGCAGCGTCTGTGGGCTGTTGAACAGCTCCCCAGCCCGCACCCAGACCCTAAGACTTTCATTTCCCGGAGCCACCCACCCATTCCTGACACCATCACACCTCCTCCATCCTCAGACTGCCCCAGACCTGGTAACGCGGTCATCGCCCCTACCCATCCCAAGATGGAAGAAGGTGAGAGGAGAAAGGTAGCAGACTGGGAAGAAGCAAATCTGTGGGATGTTTTCCTCAGTTCAGACGGATAATGTCTAGCCATGAAGGGGGACTGGAGAGCCTCAAGGCTCTCCACATCTAGGGGTTCACAGTCCACATGCAGGGGTTCAGGGCCTATTATTTTTATTATTTGGTGTTTCAGGGATACTTTGCTTATCATTTCTTCCTCCTTGCTTTTTCCCTCCACATTACCCCAACCCCAGAGCCCTGTTACAGTAAGGGGTACGTCCCTCCTATGAAGAGAAAAACTCACAGAAGCCCTTTGCCCTTTATTTTCCTAGTACTTTTCACATACAAAATATAACCTTACAAGGAATTATACAATTGCCAGGCATAGTGGTGCATGCCTGTAATCCCAGTGACTTGGAAGGAAAATGGCAAATTGGAGGCCAGCCCCAGCCATTTAACTAGGCCCTAAGCAACTTAGTGAGACCCTGTCTCAAAAAAAAAAAAAAAAAAAAAAAAAAAAAAAAAAAAATTTAAAAGGACTGGGGATGTATCTGAGGGGTAAAGCACCCCTAGGTCCAATCTCCAGTACCTAAATAAATAAATAAATCGACAATGGAAATTATATTAAAGTTTTTTCTGATGCAGACACTGGGTCCCAGAATTTGGTTCCCAAGTTGAGACTCACACCCATCATCCATAGGGACCACTCACCAGCCTATTATAGCCCTCCTGCCTGTCACTAAGGATACTATTTCTGGGGTAGAAATATTGCCTTCCACATATCAATCTAGGAGGGGACTGCTGAAAATAACTTTGTAGCTGGGTTTAATGGTGAATATGGAGGCCAGCCCTCATCTATACACCCTACTGTCATGTATATCTAAAAACAAATTAAATATATATATATATATATATATATATATATATACACACACACACACACACACATACATATACATATATACACATATATATACATATACACACATGTACATATATACACATATATATCCCCCTCAAAAAAAAAAAAACCTCCTTTCAAAATAAAAAGGATCAGGGACGTAACTCTAGTAGAGGGCCCCCTGATCAAGCCCTAGTAGGAGGACACGGAACAACTTTGTGCAACCATGGGAACGTTCTATATCTGCTCTGCCCAATACACTTGTCCCTAGTTTCTTGTGGCTACTGGACACTTTAAATAGCATTTGAGTGCTAAGTAAAGTTTTAATGAGTTTTAGATTTAAATTTAAATAATATGCGGCTAGCGACTACCCAACTGGACAATGCAGTTCTGGAATCTTCAAAGCTCAAGACACCCTGCAGGTCCGGGCAGACTCCTCACTTCCAGCGCCCCACCGCCACCCCCACCCCGCCGCCGCCCTTCACCTGCGAGCATCACCTCCTTCCCCTGAGCCACAGAACCAGGAGTCGGGAGACCTGCAGGTTTTGGAGGACCTCCTCGGGGCTACCCATCTGACCGAATCCGTAGGGGGCCAGTGGTTCTCCCCTCCCTCCTCCTGTCCTGAGCCGCCAGGGGCCGCTGCGTGCCGGCTGCGCCCGCGAGCCCGGCGAGCGCCCCGCGCTGTCCCGAAGGAAGCGGCGGCTGGTGCAGGGCTGGGGGAGCGGGGCGGCACCGGCGCCCAGGCTGCAGCGGCCGCAGCACGCTCCCCGGCCTTCAGGCGGGAGGATCGGAGAGGATCCGCTGCGTGGGTGATGCGGGTTTGGCCAGAGCCCCGCCGTCCTGGGGGCGCAGCAACTTGGTGACGGACGCAGACAGAGCCCTGGACTAGACGGCATTCAAACCGGCCGCACCCGACAGTAGTCTGCTTTCTGAGTCTTGGTCCCAGGTTCAGAGGCAGCGTGGACCTCAGGCCAGCAGGTTGAACGGTGGGCACCGCTGTAGGGCAGGTAGGTCCCTGTGAGAGTGCTCAGAATTTTGGAGGACTGAGTGGACACTGGAGTTGGGTGAGGGTAGGTTGGGGGAAGGTTGGAGGTTCTTGTGGTCTTCAACTCCTTGTTGGTGTGCAGGCTGCTAACTCAGTCTCACTGGAGCATGGGTTGGAGCAGGGGGGAAACAGGCTGGGAAACTGAGGTGGAGCATAGAAGTTGAAGAAAAATTCCCAGAAGCTTTCTGCAGCTTCCTCTAGCCCCAATCCTCTCCCCTCCCCCAGTTCTTTTGAGTCTTGGGGTTCATAAGAGAGACCAGATGAGTGGGATTGGAGGGTCTGGAAGCTCAGAAACAAGATCACTTGAGACAGGCTGAGCATGTAGCTCAGTAGTAGAGCCCCTGTCTACATTCCTGAGGCCCTGGGTTCAATCCCCAGCACCCCTCACCTGGGAGAAGCTGCATTTCTAATAGTTAAAATGAGGTTTCCTGATAGGGGCGGAGAGAGGAGAGACCTATTCAGGAAAGAGATACATCCAGACAGGTGGGAGCATACCTATCCCCAGGGTATTGCCATTACTTCCTCTGAACACCTTCATTCCCCTTTGTAGGACCCTTGTTGCTGGGAGCTAGGAGGCAGGGTTCTCTTCCTTCCCAGGCCTCACCATCCTGCATTTCACTTCTGCCTTCCTTAGGAGGCTGAAAAAGGAGGAGTACTTAGGAGAAAGTGTTGGGGACCTGTGGCCTGCAGTTCAGAGACCTGCTGCACCCCCATTCTGGCTCTGTGGGGTGAGAAAGAGGGTGACAGTGGCAGAATTGAGCTAGCTGTATGTAAGTCCAGGAAGTAAGTGCCATGGGACATTGGTGGTAGAGGCAAAGAGGATTCAGGGCTCGGGAATCCTCCCCAGAGGTCTCTCCCAGCACGAATCTATCTGGCAGATTCTGCTTAGAACCCTCCCCTGATCCTCAGCTCTGTCCCAAGATCAGAGAGATGACAGTGCTGATTCTTAGACCCCTCCCACCGCTGCTTCACTCCTGTGACATTGAAGCTCCCTGGCCACTGGTCCCAGGCTCATCCTGACTCTAAGGGCTATTCCCAAGCCAGAGGAAGAACAGACTCTGCCCCTGCCTAGAACAGCTTCAGAACTGGACTCTGGCCAGCCCACCCCCTTGCCTTCTCCCAAGCCTTCCTTTATCCTACCAGACTAGGGTCCTGGCTCCCTCTAGACCTCATAACTCACTGAAATCTTTCCTACTTGTCCAGGTGGAGTGAGTCTGAGACCAGCAGATGAGCAGACTGAAGCTGAAAGATCCCAACAAAAGGTAAGTGAAGAAACAGTTGAAGATTGGAAATGTGAGGGATGGGCAGAGATCGGGCATTTTATTCTAAGAGAGCAGCTGGGCCCTGGCCTTTGGTTGATCCCTGATACTCTCAGAATTGTGCTGGCACTTGAGGGAGGTCAACAGTGACCCAAGGACTAGCTGAGCAACAGAGGCAGTGACCCGGGTCTATCCCTGAGCTTGAGACCCTGATGCCTCCTGCGGTTCTCTGTGGCTGGGCAGCTCCCAGCCTTTGTGTACCTCTACTTCCCAGATGGAATTCCCTTCATTTCTAGCCCACTGTCTGGAACAGATTTGGGAGTTTGAACCACCAAGGATGGAGGAGGATAAGGAAAGGGGAAGAGAGTTTGGGTCAGAAGCAAGGTGGTGGGTGGGCATAGGGAAGATTGCTGGGTTCTGGCCCCTGCCACCCCCATGCTGCCTGACCTTGGCAAATCATCTGACTTCCATTAGCCTTCTTTTCATTTTTAAATTTAAATATTGTTTAAATTAAATGGCCACTACATTCCCCGGGTTTGAAACTCAAAAAATGAAAAAGAGCCGGGTATGGTGGTGCACACCTGTTATCCCAGCAACTCCCTGAGGCAGGAAGGTGCAAGTTCGAGGTCATCTTCAGCAACTTAAGGAGGCCTTAAGCAATTTAGCAAGACCCTTTCTCCAAACAAACAAACAAACAAACAAATAAATATAAAGGGTGGGTCAGGGGATGTAGCTCAGTGGTTAAGTGTCCCTGGGTCCAATCCCCGGTACAAAAAAGGAAAAAATAAATAGGGAGTAAAAAAGAAATTGGTAGAAAAATAAATCATCTTCTTTCTCAGCCAACCACTTTTCCTTCTTAATGGCAAACAATGTTATTCCTGTTTTTTGGCGTTTTTGTTTGGTTTGGTGTTTTTTTTTTTTTTTTTTTTTTTTTTTGTGTGTGTGTGTGTGTGTGTTATTAGTGATTGAACTCAGGGCTACTCTATTGCCAGCTACCTCCTTGGCCCTTTTTATTTTTAATTATTTTTCCTGAAATTGACCTTTATTTTGTTGTACTAAAATTTTCTGATACAAAGTAATCTTTTAGTACAGAACATCCCAGGCTGTCAGATCCTGTATCTGCCTGCATACCACCCATCACAGCCCAATCTACCTGCAATGTAGAAAAATGGCATGAAACCAATGCCTCAAGAATGGTCTATAGTTTTTCTCAGTTGTCTGAGCTAGAAAACTTGTACCTGAAAAAGAAAGGTCAGCATTGAGAACCGAACCTTGTTTCTCTTTTGAAGGGCTGCGCAAGAAATCATATCCCTTTTTAAAAAATATCAGTAATGGCTAAACTACAGTCTCGTTTCTAGAATTACAAAGAATAAAATCAAGTCAAAGACATCTTGCTATTAAATGAAATGTTAGGAACAGTATTAAAATATGGACCCTACACCAATGACATGCGGAGCCTGGTATAGAACCTACTAACAGGACACTGCAGGACACACCATTTAAGGAATCTTCAGCCAGACTTATCTGGCCTCCGAAGTTCATGCCCTTTTTATTGTATTTTGAGACAAGCTCTCACTAAGTTGCCCTGGCTGACCTCCAACTTGCAATCCTGCCTCAGCCTCCAGAGTTGCTGAGATTTACAGGTACAAACCACCACATGTGGCTCCAGAGCTAGTTTATGCCTATTCAAGCAGCATAAATAATCCCACTCTTTTACACATTTTATACACATCGTCCCACATGTTGCTGCCCCCGCTTAACAGTGGATTATCATTGGAGATCACTGCATGCATCATTATATAAAGCATTTTCCCATTGTGTTTCCACAGCTGTTTGGAAGAGACTGCCCTGGTACAGATTTCTCTTCAATGCATTTAGCCAGTCCTTCACTGGTGGCTGTTTGGGTTGTGTCCAGACTTTTTGAGTTTCCGTTTGCTCATCTATAAAATAGGTAATAACTATCCTACTTTGTGGAATAGTCATGAAGGATTCAAGAGCATGCCTGGGTTAAGAACTCAAAAAAAAAAAAAATGGGAGTTAGCAAGATTGTTCCTCCCACACCACAGTCCCCTTTTTTTTGAGGGGGGGATACCAGGGATTGAACTCAGGGGCACTCGACCACTGAGCCACATTCCCAGCCCTATTTTGTTTTTTATTTAGAGACAGGGCCTCACTGAGTTGCTTAGCGCCTGGCTTTTTGCGGAGGCTGGCTCTGAACTCTGGATCCTCTTGCCTCAGACTCGCAAGCCGCTGGGATTACAGGTGTGTGCCACCGTGCCCGGCTCTAAGACCCCTTTTAAATGTCACTTCCTCCTCAGGTCCTCCCTTTCTGCTCCCCTGTTCTCTGTGGCATCCATCGCTTTCTACAGTGACTTTGTGCCAGGCTGCAAGCTGCCTGGAGACAAGGTGAGCATCTTACCCACCCTTGGCTCCCAGAGGGCATAGCACAGAGAAGTGACTGGGGCTGGGCACTAGGAGAGCCCCTCCTGCCTGGAGCTGTGCGAGGTGTGCCCTTCCCTCCACAGGATGAGTGGAAGGGCCGTGCAGAACTGGAACGCAGGCCACTGGCTGCTGGCTCTGTGCCTGACGTGGCTGTGGACCCTCCTGGCCTCTGCTTCCTCGCAGCTTCCAACTGCCACAGGTTAGGGGTGGGGCGGCAGGGACTGGGAAGGAGGTTTACCATCGCACCTGGAAAACTGGAAAACACCCCACCCTGTTCCACACAGCGAGCAGGTCTCGGAGGCAGAGTAAAATCCATAGGTTTCCGGGTTCTGGCTCCTCCTCTGTTCATCACCCAGGCAACTGCTCCCTTCTGCTGTCCCCGCCAGGAGGATGCCTGGGCAGACCCACTGTTCTCTGTCCCTTCCAGGCCAGAAGGTGTTCTGCAGGGAGAGAGGCCCTCGGGTGGGGGCTTAAGTCTAGCCTCCTGGCCTAATTCTGGGGTTTTCCTTCTGGGATGGCTAAAGCCTATATAAGCGGATGATCCTCCCCACGCACTGTAAGCCCTGGGGCCCTTGCCCTCACCCTGAGAAAGCAGGGAGGTGGGGGCGGGACCTGGTGCGGGACTTCAGCTTTCTTCTGCTCAGACCCAGGGTCTGCCAAAGGGTGATGAGTGTGGCCTCACTGGGGAGGAACAGGAAGATTTCATCTGCTTCTTTCTCCCCTGCCATTCGATTTTTCTGTGTGTGATGCTGGGGATCGAACCCAGGACTCGATGCGCTGGCCACGTGGTCCATCAGTGAGCTAAAACCACAGCCCTGGAAATCTCTTAAATAACCTTCCCCCAGCCAGGTGTAGTGGTGCACACCTGTAATCCCAGTGACTTCCAAGGCTGAAGCAAGTTGAAGCCAGCCTCAGCAACTTAGCGAGACCCCGTCTCCCGATAAAATATAAAGGGCTGGGGGTGCGGCTCAGTGGTAGAGGGCTCCTGGGTTCTATCCCTAGTACTTCCCGCCCAACACACACAAACAAGAAAGGAAGGAAGGAAAGGCCTTCTCCCTAGCAGGTAGAAGGGGCTCAAGGACCAGCAGGTGGGTGGAAGGGGAGCAGGGCTGGAGGCCTGGGCTGGGGACCTGATCTGATGTGGCTGGCCCCATCAGTCCTTGTAAAGCAGGGCACCTGTGAGGTGATCGCTGCTCACCGCTGCTGCAACAGGAACCGCATCGAGGAGCGCTCCCAGACCGTGAAATGCTCCTGCTTTTCCGGCCAGGTGGCTGGCACTACGCGGGCAAAGCCCTCCTGTGTGGATGGTGAGTGAGAAGCCAGGCCCTGGTCAGGGGGACTCTGAGCAGAGAGATAAGGAGGTCTGGTTGGGCCTTGTCATCTGCCGGGGATCCAATTTCATCCCCATCTCAGGGCTTTCATGATCAGAGTCTCAAATGATGGGGCACCCTCTGGGGGACAGGAGGGCAGATATGACTGTCTCTGTGTCATAGACAAGGAAAGCTCTTGTTGTGTGCTGGCCCTCACCGCCCAGCCCACACCGACAGACACGTCCCCTCATACTTTTAGGCTTTCTGCCACGCACAGCCTTTCAGACGTGGGCTCTTCACCTACTGCTCTCTCCCCAGCCTCTTCCACATGCTCTACTCTCGTTCCCAGCCCTGCCTTTACGTGGACACGTGTGTTCCTTCACATCACCCTTTCCCACCTACCCACTCTGGCTTCTGTTCTCACCCTTAAGTGGCATCCGAGTAACCATGCCCACTGTGATCACATGCATGCCAGCTTGTGCCCTCCTGGTCTGTGGACCTCTGCACCTGGTGCAGAGTTGCTCACACACACCAAGCTGAAGGTTGGTGCCTCTGTGTCAATGACATGGTTGCCTCAGAGGCAACTTTACCTGCCTCCATTCCCCCTCAATGTCTTTGGTGAGATGCTGGGACCGGTAGGATTAAAGTTGGTAGGGGTATGTCCCCAGGCCTCAACAGTTCTGCCTCTCTGGGCAGCCCAGAGTAGGGCGGAAGGCAAGGGAAACACGGGACTCCATGCCAGGGGTGTGTGGAAATGTGTACCTCATTCGCAGACCCCCCTCTTGACTGCCGGCTGTGCTCGCAGAGAGCTTAGAGCTGCACTCCTGCCTCCTGCCCCAACAGCCTCCATCGTCCTGCAGAGGTGGTGGTGTCAGATGGAGCCCTGCCTGCCAGGGGAGGAGTGTAAGGTGCTCCCGGACCTGTCGGGATGGAGCTGCAGCAGTGGACACAAAGTCAAAACCACTAAGGTATCCAGGTGGACACCTCATTCTACTCCTCTTCTTCCCCTTTCACCTGGGGCAGCCAAGGGGGCACAGGAGCCCTGGGGATCCAGGATGGCATGACCCAAGGTGGTATCTGTGAGCAGTGAGATTCTCACTGCATCCCCAGGTGGTCCTTCCAGGTACGGTCGGACTCTGGGGACTGGTGTTAGGGCTCTGGATCGGAAATCCAGAGCGTCTTTCTGGCAGATTTTTGATGTTTCAAATGCCTTGGTTTCTCTTGTTTGCCTACAGTGAGTTTGCTTCTGGAAAACATCAAGTCTATACAAACAAAGTGGGGAATTGGGGAAGCTATCTAGATAATTCAGGGAGGAGTCTCTCCTCCTACCTGAATTCCAGGTATAGTAGCCACTCTGCCCACCACTTCTCCATGGACTGTCCCCCCATTCCCACAATTCTAAACTCCTTACAGTTCACACCTCCCTTCCTCTAGTCAAGTTGCTCTGTCTGCTGTGACAGCACCCAAGAGGATTATTATTTTCATGGTTTGTTGCCTGCCCCATGAAACAAGGGGTAATTAAAATTTTATCAAAGTTGTTAGCAATTCCAAGCGTGTCATGGTTAATTAGTTGCATCTCTTTGTCATCACCATTTGTACAGATGAGTGACACTGCGGGGCCAGCCAAGGCACTGCCTTCTACATTCCGTGCCCATCACCACACACATCAAACAGGCAAACAAACAAGAAGAGAAGGAAAGGCAGCCTCTGCAGTTTTGAAGAAAGCAACCATTTTTCCAGAGCACAGAACAAATGGAGCAGGGAGTTTGACTAGATATAGAGCATCTTATCTGTAGGCAGAGAAAGGAGACAGCCATTCTGAATATGCCTAAGCCTAGCTGAGAGTGAGACCCACCACAGAGCTTGTGACATTTGTAGCCACATTATATGTTTAGGTTTGTAGCCCATGAAGCCTACACTGTGCTTGCAATTTGTACAGTGACCTAGAAGCAAATAGTGGGTAAAGTGTGCCTGATTTATGTTTGCATGGTCCACCTGGCCACTTTCCCAGCCTGGACTGCTTCAGGAGCAAGGGACCAGCAGCAATGTGACCTGCATATCCTGGAGAGTCTCTGGCACACTGGAATGGATCCACCTTGTCTTCTTTAACCTTCCTCTGTTTTTTGCTGTCTAGGTCACACGATAGATCTTAGGGATCACAGCCAGGACAGGAGAAGCTTGATTGAGCCTTGGACTGAAGAATGGCATCCAGTCATCACCCAGCAAATTTAGAGATTCACTCACCTGGACTCGTGCTCCATGTCAAATTCAGCATTACCTCTCTTGATTTTAATCAAGTCGCTTAGCAGATATGGATGGATCTCCAACTGCATATCTAGAAGACTGTGCTCTGCTAGAGACAAAGAAGGTCAAGACACAATTCCTGCCCTTAAGGACTATCCAGTTGAGCTGGGGAATTGAAGACAGATAATTTAGGTCATTGAGAGTCTATGGCACCATCACTTCTGAACCACCTGCTGTGGACATGGTAGGAGTTTGGGGATGAAATTTTCGAAGCTCTTTGGCTACTCCCTGGTCACAAGGCACAAAGATGAGAATTCACACTCAGCACCTTTCCATCCATCCTGATTCCCTGGTAAACTGCTAACAAGTTGAAGGAAAGCATTCTCCCTTATGCCAGGCCAGCAGTCTCTCATTTGGATGAGATTGGATTGACTTGGGGAAAGAAAGCAAGGATCGTGACAACTTTCCAGCAAAGCATCTGTGGAGTCACGGCATGTTTGAGCTGTTTGTTGGGTATGGAATGCGCAGGTCCTTAGAATCAGCCTCATCCAAGCACCTCAGGTTTCTGTTCATTTGCTTATTGTAACAGATAAGAAAGCTGGATGTGGTGGCGCACACCCATAATCTCAGCAACTCTGGGGCTGAGGCAGGAGGATCACAAGTTTGAGGACAGCCTGGAAAATTTAGCAAGACCCTGTCTCAAAATAAAAAGAGCTGTAGGTGTAACTCAATGGTAGAGTACTTGCCTAGCATATGTGAGGTCTGGGTTTGATCCCCAGCATTACCAAAAGAGAGAGAGAGAGGGAGAAGAAAAGAAACTGAGCCTCAGAGTGCTGAGATTGAGATGATTATCCCATGAGCTCACAGCCTGGTCTCTCAAATCTCTAAGACTGCAGCCTTTCACTAGTGTGGACATTGGGATTCCAACCTGAACCTTCCTTATTACACCTGACCCTGTAAAGCATTAGCTGGACAGTAGCAACATTTTTCATGGAACATGCTAGACACTTTGACCAAGTTTACTGTTCTCCTATCTGCAATAACCCAGAATCTTCACACACCAGGATGCAGAGTCACTTTGTCCCCACTCTGCCCTAAATCCTCCAAATTTCAGACAGGCCCCATGATAACACAGAGGTCACTCAGCCCACTTGCAGCGGGGGCGCTTGGTTGGCATCCCCATTGCCTGCTCTGACCCGTCTCTTTTGTGGTCTTTAGCCTCTGACGTTTTCAGAGGTTCCAGTTCTAGGAGAAAGTCTGGGAGGAGTGTAGGGCTGGCCAAAGTCCTGTCCCTTCAAAGTCACCTGCTGAGGTGGTAGGCTGGAGCCTTTGTCTAGGGCTGAGGGTCAGCTGGCACCATATGATAGCTTGGATGCAGCCTCACTGACGGTGGGGATCACCAGGGCTTTAGGGGGCAGGGTGTCGTAAGAAACCAACTGGGATGATGCCGCTTTCTGATCCTCACGAAGGCAAATAAGTTGATTTGGAACTGAGTCTCAGTTCCTCCCTCTCTGCCTACCTCTTTATGCAGTAGAATCGAGACTAATGTCTCCCTCACCCCATCCTAGTGTATTTTTTCTTTTTCTTTCTTTTTTGTTAATGGGGTGAACAATGGTGCCAGCTTCTTGCTGGACTGTAAATATCAGTGCTCGGACAACTATGATCTCTGCATACAGTGGGCTCTCGGGTGGGGTTATCAGGGAGCTAATCAAAGCCATCCTTGCCTCCTTCAAGGCTAGAAAGGACCTGGAGAAGGGAGTAGAGGTTGACATACTATTTCTGGAAAGAGTCAGAGAGTAAATATTTTAGGCTTTGCAGACCACAGAAATCTCTGTTGCACATTCTTTGTTTTTGTTGTTTGGTTTAAAAAAGAAAAAAGACTTTCAAAATTGCAAAAAACTTTAGCTCAAATACAAAAACCAACTCTTGGCCTTTTTCAGAAGGTTAATAACCCCAGTGAACCTCTGAAGTCAGGCCATGTCTGCAGCTTGGGGTGGCTTCCCAGCCTCCTGTCCTGCCCTGGGTGCCGTGGAAACCTGAACTTGAAGGCAGGGGTGGGTTTTGTTTTTCTCTGAATGCTCCTTTAGGTATGGGTAAGTTAATTATTTAGACTACAAGTGAGACAACTTTAGCAGAGTCAGGCAACAAAGCCTGCTCTTCTGGAAGCCAGGATGTGGGCTCCTCCATTCCCTCCCCACCCTCAAGACTGTGTCTAGGAGGGAGGGACAGAGCTCCAGGCCCCTGATCATCATAAGCCAATCAGTGCCAGCCTCTGCACCAGCCAACCTCATTCTCCTACCTTCCCTGGCCTCCCTCACCCCTTCTCAGAGCAGACTGCTTTCCTTTGACACATGCTGGGATCTGGAAGTTTATTTTATTAGCTCCTCAAGGCCACATTTCCTCCAAACCTATTCATATATTTATCTGAAGGGCTTTGAAGGGTGTCCTTTGCATGGCCAGAAAAGCCCCACATGAGAGGATCTGATGGAGAAGGTGTCCCACTTTCCAATAGTAGCTCCCTGGGATCTTGTTTCCAGCTAAGTCAATATTTGTGTGCATTTGGTAGCTGTACAATGACAGCCTAGAATGTAAATTGGTTTCCCTGGATTGTCTTCCTCGTCTCCCCTTAGTGTGCTGGCTCTCACATCCTCTGAGTTCACAGGCACCCTCTGCCCCTCAGCTGTGAAGGCCTTAGGAAGGTTGCTAGTTACAGATCACGGAGCGGATTTCTGTGGCCTCCTGGCAGTTTCCTTAAGGTCTGTGAGTGACATCTTAATTAATGGCCCCAGACAGTTGCACAGAGTTGATGCTGTAGCTTCCTAAAATCACAAGCTCACAGCTGGAAGGGATTTCAGGGGCCAGTTAGTTAACTCGCTCATTTATTAGATAAGGAAAGGGTGGCTTGGAGAGCCTAGGTAATTTTCCCAAACATACGCAGCAGACTGCTGGCTTGTTCTGCCCAGTGACCCACCCAGACAAGTGATCTTTTCATTACTGCCCATCACTTCTTACCCCAGAACTGATGAGGGACCTGGAAAGTAGTTATCAAGAATGAATGTGTGGGCTGGGGATGTGGCTCAAGCAGTAGCGCGCTCGGCAGGCGTGCGGCCCGGGTTCGATCCTCAGCACCACATACAAACAAAGATGTTGTGTCCGCCAATAACTGAAAAATAAATGTTAAAGTTCTCTCTCTCTCCCTCTCTCTCTCTGCCTCTCTCTCTCTTTAAAAAAAAAAAAAAAGAATGAGAAGCTAGGTACTGTGGTATACATCTGTAATCCCAGCGGTTCAGGAGGCTGAGGCAGGAAGATCTAAGTCCAAAGCCAGCCTCAACATTTAGCAAGACACTAAGCAACTTCCTGAGACCCTGTCTTTGAATCAAATATAAAATAGGCTGGGGATGTGGCTCAGTGGTTAAGCACCCCTGGGTTCAATCTCCAGCACAAAGGGAGAAGAAGAAGAGGAGCGTGGGTGAAGAAGAAGAGAAAGAAGGAGGAGGAGAATTATTAACATGAAAGAGTCTGGACACTTTCATGACTTGAGTGCAAGAGGACAGAAGAAAAATGGAAACATTTAGAGATATACACACAGAAAGAGGGAAGAAGCAGCCAGGTACAGTGGGCACACATGTAATCCCAGGGACTGGGGAAGCTGAGGCAGGAGGACCACAAGTTTGAGGTCAGCCCAGGCAACTTAGCAAGACTCTGTCTCAAAATAAAAAGTAAAAGGGGGGGGTGTGTGGATGTAACAGTGGTCAAGTGCCCCTGGGTTCGAGCCCAGTACTGCATCACTTCACCACCACATCAAAACACCAGGGCACAGGACACAATCAAACAAAACTAATGCCACGACGAAGAGAATTGATTTTTGCCTTTTCTGGAGGGAACGGAATGGAGCCCCTGAAAGCTGTGAAGCCAGACCTGATGGCTTCTAGGTTCTTACACTCTGCTACAGGAGTCTATAAATGAAACTCCTTGGTCACCTTTCCTTGTTAATAAAGTTTTCCTGCAACAGAACCATGTTTATTTGCTTATTATTGCCTACTTATTATTGGTTACTTTTGTGCTATAACAGCAGAGTTGAATTCTTTAAAAGAGACCATATGTTCCCCCTCCCCAAAAAAACCTAAATAATTATCTGAGCCTTTATAGAATAATTTTGCCAATCCCTGCTAAAATGTTTTTTTTTTTAAGCTTTCTCAATATGCACAC
Source organism: Callospermophilus lateralis (assembly GCF_048772815.1). Classification (NCBI taxonomy): domain Eukaryota; kingdom Metazoa; phylum Chordata; class Mammalia; order Rodentia; family Sciuridae; genus Callospermophilus; species Callospermophilus lateralis. The sequence continues at coordinate 25,341,488 of NC_135311.1, read as the reverse complement.
TTCAAAATCTGGAAAATGAGACTGCATTGTATTCCTGCTTTGGGGGGCCTGTTTGTTTGACACTGAGTGTGCCTGTGTCCCCTTTATTCCCTTCTGTTGTCACTTGTGATACCTAAAAAGAATTGAAGACATCAAGAGATCGGAGCTGAGGCTGTGGCCCAGAGGTAGAGCACTTGCCTAGCATGTGTGAGGCACTGGGTTTGATTCTCAGCACCACATACAAATAAATGAATTTTTTTTAAAAAAGAAAGAAAGACTAAGAGAGATGTCAAGAGAAGACTTGGAGCAGATAGAGCCTTCCCTAAGGTTTCGTCACTCCATACATCAATTCAGTTCATGATTTCCAAGTTCATGTTGTTTCTACTTTTAAACTTAAAGAATATAACTGCAGGGGCTGGGACTGTAGTTCAGTGGTTGAGAGCCTGCCTCATAAGTGTGAGGCACTGGGTTTGATACTCAGCACCACATAAAAATAAATAAATAAAGATATTGTGTCCATCTACAACTAGAAAAATACTTTAAAAAAAGAATATAACTGCATATGTATCTTGGTGTAATGATATAATTGTACATGCATGTATGCTGCTGGTGTTTGGGGTGTCTGTGGATTTTTGTATTTCCATGCCTACAAGCAAGGATGATATTCAAAATACATACATACAATCTTCAATCAAGCTATCTTCCATCAAGCCAGATGGCTGGATCAGGGCACACTGGCTGCACACAGCCCAGCACATAATTGTACATTCCTCCTCCACCTGCTGGGACTAAGATGGCACTCCTTTACAGGGTAGGGAGGACTCATTTCTCTCTTCCTCCAGGGCAAATAGCTAAACTGGATCCCGATATCCTTGAGCCTGTGGTTTGTCACTGAGTGTGGTTCTGGGGTGGACATGGGCACAGAAGCTACTGGACCCAGATGGCTATTCATGTATTAGGAATAGACTTGTAGAATGGGTAAAAGAAAGCCCAGTCGACTGCCTTTTATTTTATTTTATTTATTTATTTTTTAAAGAGAGAGAGAATTTTAATATTTATTTTTTTTAGCTTTCGGGGGACACAACATCTTTATTTGCATGTGGTGCTGAGGATGGAACCCGGGCCGCTCACATGCCAGGTGAGCACGCTACCACTTGAGCCACACCCCCAGCCCTTCGACTGCCTTTTAAACCATTCATGAGAGTACTAACTCTGGAAGGGGAGTTCAACTTTTGAAAACGATTATGCATTTTCAAAAGTTGGATTGACCTACATGCTGGGTGATTGGCAATGCACCGTCATCACTGCTATTAATGAAAGTCTACCATGTATCAAGTACCATGCGAGGTAACCATATATTAAACATGTGAACTAAAGATCTCCAAAGAGCCTGAAGACTGTTTGATCCTGGACACCTAACATATCTTGAGTGGAGACATGGAATGTTGCAGATCAAGAGCCAAGTTATCTTGGGCTATCTTCAATCTCTTTTAATAGCTTTTTATTAATGACCTGTGTATTCGACCTAGCATTCTTGTGACTATGAAATAAAACTCTTGGAATGAATACTAAGCTTGGTAAAAATGTGATAACATCTGAATCTTGTAAAAGATTTCCTCAGTTTATGAAAGATAACACCCGAATCTTCTAGAAGAGAATTCTCCATCTCTTTGTAGTCCCCGTCTACTTTCTTCTGTGACTATAAAAGCCCATTCAACTTCTTCCACAGGAGAACCCTGTCATTCCAGGGAACTTGAATCTGTTCCCAGCCCATGGTTACTCATGTTTGGCTCAGAATAAATCATTTTCTTATTCCTTAGAGCAGAGTTGTTATTTTCTGTTGACAAATGGAACTCCTCCCATCTTAAACTTTTGAGCGAGGGCTTAAAGGTTGGAAAAAGAAAGTGGGGTACGAATTATTCTTGAGCAACCCTACATTCTAAATCAAGATGCTAGACTGTTTGTTCAGACTTGTAACGTGGGTGGTCAACAGCTCATTACCCGCCTCCTCCTCACGGAATGACAGAAGGCTAAGGGTTGAGGCTGAAAGTCGCACTTGAAGAGCTGCCTGCAGAGAGATGTCACTTCCTTCCCCCTCCAGCCAAGGGTGTTGATGCTTTCTTACTATAACCCTTAAGGTGGGTAATCCAGAGGAAAAAACCCTAAGAGTTTGACTGGAATCATTGATATATGTGTGGGGTAAAGGGACTCAGGCCTAAAGATAACCTAAAGGCAAGTGGCTGCGGCAGGATTGCTGCTCTCATAGTGAGTCCAGATGACTGCCTTCAGGGTGAGCGCACCCCTGAGAGCTTAGTAGAGCAGATGTTTGCATTTTCCATGGGCCAGATGTAGACTGCCCTAGAGGGCCTGGAAAAGAGAGGTGACCCTAACGAGGGAAAGACTTGCAGAAGCCCGCATGGCCAAATGGTCTTAAGTGGCCAGTGGTAGGAGGCATTGGCCACATCAAGGGACCTAGAAGTAAGAGATCCTCTGCAATAGGACATCGTCCAGAAACCCAGGACCATGTCCCTCGAGACAATGCCAAACTGTGATAGAAAGAGAAAGATTCATAGACATTAAATAATTTGCTCAATATCAAGCAGCTAATAAATGGTGTAGGGTGGTTTTGTATTGGGTCAGTTTGGGTAAGCTAGAACTACATTTTCCAGAATCATCTTCTTATTAGGGTTGGCTAAAAAGATATATTTTTAAATTATGTGGAAGGCAGAGAAATTCAGCAGTAGCAGCAGTTACTTCCAGCATGTTCCAGGTTAGACTTATTCTGCCCCATGCCACCACCAGAAGTAGTATCAACTTGCAGCCCTTTTGACCCACAGAAATCCCAGTCCATATTTCAGAGGCAGAGACAACAGACTTCCATGGACTTCTCTAGGATCCTGCTCTAGTAGCTGGCCTGCCTGAGCTCAAAAAGTTTGAAAGGCTTTCTCTGATTCTCCAGTTTCTCTATGCAAACCCTTATTCCCCCAGTGTCTCCAAAAATCATTGCTATTGCTTGATTATGGTTTATTCCCTTCAAAGCTCATGTTGTAATTTGAAGTGATGGGAGGTGGGATCTCTAAAAGGAGATTTGGTTGTTAATGCCTTTCTCATGGGAGTGGGTTTTGCCTCTTCTGCACACACCCATATGCCCTGTCACACTGAGGCCCTCACAGAAACTGACCAGCTGCTGGCACTGTGCTCTTGGATTTCCAGCCTGTGGATCGAAGACCTCTTATGGCATCTGGTTTGCAGGTGTTGACCTGGCAAAATGCTTATTTTTTTATGCCTGTGTAGGAAAGATCACCAGACTCAGCTTACTTCCAACTGGTAAAGCCAGAAATATGCCTTCATCTTCCTTCCTCAGGGCTTTATCTACCACAGGAATGAGATGATGCTGAATGGACCAGGTAGGTAGCAAGTAGCAAGCACTTCAGAGGATTTGGTAAGACACATGCATCCAGATGGTGGGAAATAAGTACCACGGAAATTTGGGTAAAATTTATTGAGGCCCAGAGATTTGAGGTACATTAAAGTATCGCATCTAAGGTGAAAGACAAATTGCTACCTCTCGCTTCTCTACCCTGAGAAAGGGGTGCAGTGTTTGGTGAGCCTCCTTAGATTTGGAAAGTAACATTCAATTCTTTGGGTCATGCAGCTTTCATATATCAAACAACTGAAATGTCTGGCAGTTTTGAGTAGGACCCAGAATGAGACAACTCTCTGTCATAGGCGGATGTGCCAACTTATCTGCTCCTCGAACCAAGCTGTCAGGTTCAGTGGCGCTTCAAGTGTCTGGTACTGTGTAGGACTATGAACAAGTGTGTGGAAACTTCAGCAGACGCTAAAGATGAATCACAGAACAAACCTTTAGGATTCTGGATTGAACTATGCCATTCTCTTCAGATAATACTTTCCCTTTTTGGCTTCATTGGGGAGGGACTACTAGAAACTCAATGTTTGACTCTGGATCACCAAGTTACCATGTGACCTGAGCTGCCTATCGTCAGCTGGATGTTCTTTACAGCAATATTCTACTCTCAAGTGGAAGTGGTATGGATATGTGTTAGAACTTGAGCAGGCCTTAAAGGTGAAAAAAAAATCGCATGAACCAGCGCCCCAGATTCCCACGGCTCCTCACCCTGCTAACCTGCCTCTTCCCTGTCATGTGTCCCCATGAGAAATTCTCTCTGACCCAGTTGACCTAAAGGAAAATCTTTGCAGTACTACTGTCCCACTCAGAGGGGACCCAGAAAGATAGCTGGAAATCCTCCCTTTGTTCAGAAGTTTGAACAACACACATAGTTGCTCATTTTTCCTGGAAGGCCAGAAAGCCAGCGATAAAAATATATACTTTAAAAAAAGTTTTTGTGTGGGTGTGTGTGCTGTGGCTGGAAGTTTGACTTGATACTCACGGTATTAGAGGGAAATACACATTAGGAAAATGGGTAATAAGGAAATCTGGGGAAGAGGTATGCGAATGAACCACGATGAGCTGAGACAAAGTGAAAATATTTGTGTCTTATATGAATGTCCACTGAAGTGAAATCTTAGTGGAGGATGATCTTCATAATCAGGGCACTAAGATGGCAAATTTCTTTCCCCAGCTGTTTTTATCACCATCTCCATCTTTGTCCAGTGTCTCATAGTTCCATTATATAAGTTCAGGGACAGAAATTGTGCAACGGCTTAGTAATATGGAACTTCTATTCATTAAATCTGATCTGTCTACAGTCACTGCTGAGAGGCCAACTTGTCAACAGTTTAGGCCAACACTGAACCTTCAATGTGGAGCCATTCCCCTGGGTGAATAGCCAGTCACATGGTAGCAGGCTGATTACATGGAACACTTCTATTATGAAGGGGCAAGCTTCTTCTCACTAGGGGACACTTAATCTGAATATGGATTTTTCCTTCCTTGTCTACATACTGCTACCCAGATCACCAACTTACAGAATATCTTATTAATATAATATTTCGCTAAACATGGTTTCTGATCAAGGATCCTTTAACAGCAAATAAAACATGGCAAAGTACTCGTGATCATAGGATTCAGAGGTCTTATAATGTACCTGGTCACTCTGAAATAAATGGCCTAATAGAATGGTGGAATGGTCACTTGGTGACACAGTTTCAATGCCAGTTGAATACTCACATTGGACAGAGCTGAAGCAATGTACTTCAGGAAGCTGTGTATGTCTTGAAGCAATGATCAATATGTAGTGCTTTTTTCCCCCCATAGTCAGGATTCATGGTCTGAAAATCAAGAGGTTGAAATGAGAATGATTCCTCTCATTTCAAGAAAAATGATTTTCTTCCCTGAAACTCATTCTTAGTGATCCACCAGGGAAATTTTTGCATTCTAGCCCCACAACTTTGTTCTTTTCAGGTTTAGAAAAAAAATATAACTGCCTAGGTTAATGGCATGTGAGTAAAACATGTAATACAGATATCTTTCTTTTTTTTTTTTTTTAAGAGAGAGAGAGAGAATATCTTTTTTGTAGATGGACCCAACACAATGCCTTTATGTTTATGTGGTGCTGAGAATCGAACCCAGGTCCTGCCTGTGCTAGGTGAGCGCTCTACCACTGAGCCACAATCCCAGCCCAATAATACAGATATCTTTCAGTGATGACATTTAGTGTGCTGGAAGCAAAGGGAATATAAATTGAATAATAGAGAATGAAGTTAAGGGCTAGGGATGTGGCTCAAGTGGTAGCGCGCTCGCCTGGCATGTGTGCGGCCCAGGTTCCATCCTCAGCACCACATACAAACAAAAATGTTGTGTCTGCCGAAAACTTAAAAAATAAATAAATATTTTAAAAAAAAAGAGAGAATGAAATTAAAAACACCAACTATGGCCACATAACTAGCTATAAAAAAGAGAACTGCAATAGTTAAAAGTGTTTTCCTTACATTAACATGAATATTATTATGACCATAATCATACAATTATAACATAATTCATTATATTAATACAATATATTAACATAAATACTAAAAATTATTTTCTTCCCTGAAACTCATGAAAGTGATCAGGGCAATTTATTATCTGAAAGCAACCAGAAATATATACAGAAGCTGCCTGAGATTCATCCAGAACCACAAAAATGATTGCACATGTTGGGATTAAAGACAAAGGTGTGGTAAATAATGAAACTATTTCCTGCTTTCGCCCCCCCCCCAACCTGCTGCCAAGTCATTATAATTCAGTGAACTGGAAAAATTTTTCAGTGAACTGATTACATGTACCTTGAAACATTTAATCCCCTCAAGACCTATGAGGTAAGTGCTATTAACACCAGTTTACAGATGCAGAGAGGAAAAAAAAAAAAAAAGCCTTTGGGCCTTTATAGCTGTCATACTAACTGGGAGAACAGGACCAGGAAAATGCATATGGAAAGTGAGAATTGTGGGGGAGGATCAGGCAATGTGAGTTGTCTCATTGAATCCTCAGAACAATTCCATAAGGTAGCTATTACTATTCTCATTTTATAGACAAGGAATCTAAGACCCAGAGGCTAATTTGCCCAAGATAACAGAGCCCACAAACAGAAGAACTAGGATTTACCCAGAACAGCCCAGCTCTAGAGCTTGTAGCATTTTATAACATGTGGGCTGTGTCTTGGTCATCTCCTTGGGGACCCAATTCCCCACAGTCCAAACATTCCACAAGAAATGCTTAAGGAAGATGAGAAGGCCTAGGGATAGGCTGAGTAATAAATGCCACTGCAGAAGCTGACAGTTGGCCAAGGGTGAGCTTGGAAGAAGCTGGATACTGTGTAGTTTGAATTCTACACTAAAGACAATGGAAAACCACACAAGAACTCAGGAGCAAGAGTGAAAGTAGATTAGCACATTGAAATCAGAGCTGCTAAGACCAGATGAGGGGTGAAATTGCACAGGAAAGATCAGAAGTTTTGATAATAATCTAGGTAAGAAATGATAAACCCTTAAACCAAAAGTTTGTCTGGGGGTGCAGAGATAGGGGAGAGGAAGATGAAGATGTTTTCCATCTCCAGGCTCTTTCTATTCTCTAGTCAATGCTTGTTTTTTTGTTTGTTTGTTTGTTTGTTTTTCTCTCTCCAATTGCAGAGGAATGAGTGGCAGCCTGATTCCATCTATTAGGCAGATGACTGACTGCTTACATACTGAAGATTCAATATTCCAATATACTGTCTTCTGCAGAGCCTATAATCCCTCCATGGGAGCTATTATTATTATTTTTTTTTACAGCTGTATTCGTAAAAAGCTTTGTTTAATGACATCTTTGGGGGCTACCATTTGAATCTGAACCAACTGTGAGGAATGACTGAAATTCAAAAGTTTTGATGGGATGGCCATTCTGGAGAACTAGATGTCAGGAATTCCCAAGAAAGAAAAGAGGCCACTCTGTCCGGGAGGGATGGACTACTGGAGCGGGAAGGGGATTCCTTGAACATAAATGATTTTTGCCCTTTGGCTTTTAGAGCCTTGTCTTTTCCCTCTCATTCTGACTCAGCATCAAGTTTCTCCTTAACTTCTCTTAAGGCACAGGATTCCCAGAACAAGGTTGGTACATGCCAGCCAGAGTCTGGATGGAGCTGGAGAGTCACATGATAGAACATTTCCTCTGAGGCATTTTTCCACAAGAATGGAGTGACAGATGTGGAAAACGTGGCCTATTCAGACTTGCAAGACCTATCAGTGACCCGTCAAAAACAGGAGCAGTGTGAGCAGTCTCCATACCCAAGTCCCACCCTGCACAGTCCCTAAGTTCTTGTGTAGGACTGAGCCCAAGGCATCCAGCTGAGAGGACTAGAAAGTGTTTTTGTTTTTTGTTTTCTCCTTAAGAGTGATATCTGGGAAAGTCTTCAAAGCTGGAAGGTCGAGGATAGCTCCCTTGTTCCCACCTGAGGGGTTTTTTTCCTTGCTGTTCTCCACCAGCTCGTGCCCCTGGTCTGGGTAGTCCAACACATGCCAGTGGGACATGCAAACATCGTTTGCTTTTAGTTGCTGATTGTTAAAGATTAAGCTGCTGGTAAGCTGATTGCACAACAATAATCTTCCAGAAAAAAAAAAAATCTTTTAATTAAGTTTACATAGAAACAATTGGTTGCAATCATAGACATTAGTCAATTAGGCGTCCGAGGGGAAGGTGGGGGGCTGGAAAGGTGGAGGTGGGGAGTGGGTGAAGGATATGTACAAGATGAGGGGGGGAGTTGTCTCTGGGTTAAGCAGGGCGACAGCTCTTCCAAGACAGATTCTGCTCCCCTGTGGCCCCCATCCCCTTCTGGTAGGACAGTGACTCCCAGGAATTCTCTTATTTTACTTAGAGGTGGGTAGAAGCGGCCGCCCCAATTCTACCCTCTGATCAATGAAGCAGCACCGACCCAGTACCGTCGGGACCGGACCGGATCGGGCTAGGCTCCGTCGGTGCCCCTCGGGGAGCTGCGGAGTCTGCAGATCTGAGTTCGGGCGGCGTCTCCCAGAGGACGTCCACTGATGTGCCTCTGGGCTACAATGCGGTGCCGGAGGCTAGTGGACGAGCCGGAGCCACCCGGCGCGTCCTGAGCGAGATGGCTTTGCCAGGAGGCAGATCAGGGCGCCTCTGGGAGGAGGCCGAGGCTTCTCCTTTCCCGCCCCATAGGCTGCTCTGGCCGGACAGGTCCTGCCCGCTCCGGGTGGTCCACCGGGGACGGAGTCATCGCGCCGGTCCTGGGGGACTCGGTTGACTCAGAAGTGGCGCGCGGCGGCGCTCGGTGCAGGAGCGGGCGCGAGGCTGAGGCATTGGGGACCCAAGGGTGGATCCACGACCTCCAGGGCCATCCGGCCTCCGCGCAGAGGCAGGGACACGCATATTGGTTGGGTGTTCGCGACCTCCAGCCCCCGAACAATCAGCGGCCCCTAGCGGTGGGATCGGGTGGTGCTCCCGGCGCCCAACCCGGCGGGGGTGACGAGGGAGCTCCGCATCCTACCTCCAGCCCTTCCCCCGCCTGTTCGCTGGACCCAACCCGCACCACCTTCGCCTGCTCCACTGTCCGGAGTCCACCGGGGCTGAAGGTATTAACTAGAGTTCCTCTCGATGTTGGGCTCTGTGGCACCCCGACAGTCTCCAAGCAGGAAAACCTGGGGCTCTGTAGGTGAAAATGAAGGTACAAAGATATACAGAATATTGCCTGTCCAGGTTGAAGCTCAGTGGAAAGCTGCACCTCCTTTTTCTTTTTATTTCTTTTATTTTTTAACTGAACTTCATCGAAGTACAGTTTGCATGCAATAAAATGCACCCATTGTAAGTGAATATTTAATGAGTTTTTGACACATTTACACACCACTGCCATGATTATTTATATACCACGTACATCTCCTTAAAAGTTGTCATGTATCCTCAGTAACACACACACACACACACACACACACACACACACACACACAAAGTTATCTGTGCCATGTCCCAAACTACTCTCAGCCCCCACTCCAACCCATCCACACATCTGGGTTCCAGGCAATCACTGGACTGCTTTCTGAACACTATAGATACATATTTATATTTAACTGTGCCTAATTTCTTTCACTTAGCATAATGTTGAGAATCATCCCTATTGTTGCAAGTCATTAATTTACTCCTTTTTATTGCTAATATTGCATTGTCTGGTTGTAGAGCAAGTTCATATTTTTTCTTGTGCATATATATTTGGGCTTTTCTCACAGTTTTGGCTATTTAAATTAAGATGTTATGAATATTCAAGTGAGTCTGTGGGGAATAAAACTTCTTTTTTTTTTTTTTTTTTTTTGAATGGTTATCTAGGGATGGGATTGCTAGGTCACATCAGAAAATGCATTCAAGGGCTGGGAATGTGGCTCAAGCGGTAACACGCTCGCCTGTCATGTGTGGGGCGCTGGGTTCCATCCTCAGGACCACATAAAAATAAAATAAAAATGTTGTGTTCATCAAAAACTGAAAAATAAATACTAAAAAATTCTCTCTCCCCTCTCTCTCTCTTTAAAAAAAAAGAAAATGTATTCAATTTTATAAGAAACTGTCCAACTATTTTTCTGAAGTGGTTGGAGAATTTTACCCTCCCACTAATAGTATATGAAGTTTTGATCATTTTCCACACATTCACCAACATTTGTATTTTAGTTATTCTAGTAGAAGTTTTGTGGTATCTTACTATAGTTTAAATTTCAAGTCTCTATGTGGAGTTTCTTTTTATCTGCTTATTTTAACAATTCATATATCTCTTTTAGTGCAGTGTCTATTCAAATATTCATTTGCTTTTATAAGGTTATTTGCTTTATATTATTGAATGGAAAAAAATTCTTTATATATTTAGGATATAAGTAAGTCTCTTTGTTTTTTATGTATTTTCTTAAGTCTGTGGCTTGTCTTTTTTTTTTTTTTTTTCTTTCTTTCTTTTTTTTTTTCTCCATACTGGATACAGGGGACTCTCTACCATGGAACCACATTTCTAGCTTCTTTTTATTTTTTATTTTTTTGGTACCAGGGAATGAACCCAGAGGGGCTTAACTCCTGAGCCACATCCCCAGCCCTGTTTATATTTTATTTAGAGACAGGGTTTCTGCCACAGTCGGGCTGGCTGGGCAAACTAACCTGGGGGTTGAGGAACAACTTGTGTACATTGATACAGCAGGAGTGGGAGCCGTTTATTGTAGGACAGGAGGGGTATATATACATTCCACACAGCTCATCTTAATTAACATAAACTAGATACAGCAGTCAACCAATAAGGAATCTCCACACTTAATGGCTCACTGGCCTTACTTCACAAACCACTCCCTCTGGCAAAATGCCAGGCGCCCTCTTGATTTGTTTACAGACCCTAACAGGTTTCACTGAGTTGCTTAGGGCCTCTCCTAAATTGCTGAGGCTGGCTTTGTAATCCCGATCCTCCTGCCTTAGTCTCCCCAGTCGCTAGAATTACATGGGTTCATCACCACTATTTTTTATTCTGAGAGAAGGTCTCACTAACTTGCCAAGTTTAGCCTTAGATTTGCAAGCCTCCTGCTGCAGCCTCAGTAACTCAACTCTGCATTCCAAAGAGTAAAGTTTTAATTCTGGTGAAGCCCATTGATGATAATTTACCCTTATGGTTTGTGATGTTTGGATTTTAGCTAAAAAAATCTCTTTTTTTTTAAAATGACTTTACTTATTTATTTATTTATTTTTATGTGGTGCTGAGAATTGAACCCAGTGCCTCACACATGCTAGGTAAGTGCTCTACCACTGAGCTAGAGCCACAGCCCGTAGCTAAGAAATCTTTTGCCTTAAATGAAGTTGCACAGATTTTTCTTCTTTTTCTTATAATTTTTATAGTTTTAGCTCATATCTTTAAGTCTATGATTTATTTCTGGGTAAATTTAATATATGGTGTGAGGTACGGGTTGAGGACCATTTTTTTTTTCCTACGTGGATGCCCCATTGCTCCAGGATCATTTCATTTGTTGAATAACCTTAGCACCTTGACAGCTATATCTTAAGATGGCATCTAATGAACACCTATATTCAGGCCCCTGTGTAATCTCCCACTACCTTGGTTGTATTGCAAACAATAGTGTATAATTTTGCAGAAATGGAGGAGCAAGACTTACGATGCTAGATCATAAAAACATTAGCTTCTACCTGCCCTCTTGGATCACTTTCTCTGGGGGAAACCAGTTGGATACTCAAACTACTCTATGGAGAGTTTTTTTTTAGCAGGGAACTGAAGCCTCCTGTAGCCCACGTCTTACCTCCTTACTTACCTCCTGTAGCCAGACAGGTAAGTGAACCATTTTGGGAGTAGCTTCTCGAACTGCACTCAAGCATTCAAATGCTTAGTCTCAACCAACATCTTGACTGCAAGCTCAGGTGAGCCTGAACCAGAACCACACATCTAAACTGCCTCTGAATTCTTAACATACAGAAAACGATACTTCTGGAATCTTATGATTTTCTGGTCCTTGGATTTATGTCTGTCCTTACATCAATATCACACTGTCTTGATTACGGTGGCTTTATGGTGAGTACTCACACCCTCTAATCTTGTTTTCTTTTAACATTGTTTTGACTATTCTAGACTTTTTGTCTTTTATACCAGTTTTAGAATTAGCTCATCAATTTCTTAAAAAAAAAAATCTTGCTGAGATCTTAACTTGGCTTGCATTAAATTAAATTTTAATGCGGGGAAAATATTGAAACTTCTGGTCTATGAACATGGAATGTCTCTGCATTTATGTAGGTTTTCTTAAAATTTTTTAAGCAATATTTTGTAATTTTGAATATTCAGGTTTAGTCTTGCAAATATATTTTGGCAAATTTATCTCTACATAGTTCATGTTTTTTAATAATAAAATGACTGATACAGTGTTTTAAATTTCTGCTTTTAGTTGATTGGTGGCAGTAGTAATGATAAACAATTGATATTTCTATACTGACTTTTTATCCTGTGACCTTTTTAAACAAACTTTTTACTTCTAGTAGCTTTAAGAAAGATTCATTTGGATTTTCCACATAAATAACCATGTTGTTTGTGAATAAAGATAATTTTACTTCTTACTTTCTATTATGGAAGATTTTTCTTTATTTTTCCTGCCTCATTTTGTAGATTGGACCCTCTGATACAATAATTACTAGAAGTTGTAAGTACAGACCTATTGCTCTTATTCCTGATACTGGAGGAAGCATTCAGCCTTTACTGTTCAATATAATATTAATTGTTGGTTTTTCTTAAGTATTCTTTATCAGATTGAAGAAGTTCCTTTCTATTCCGAGTTTGCTGAGAAATTTTATCTTGAATGGGTGTTGATTTTTATCATGGGATTTTCTACATCTCTTGAGATGATCATATGGTTTTCTTTTTTTCTGGTGAGTGATATGGTAAATTAATAATGTTTATTCTTGAATGTTAAACTAATCATGAAGCATTCCTAGAATAGATCCCATTTGAGGATAATGTAGTTCCTTAATATATTGCTGGATTTGATTTGCTATAATTTGCTAATATTTGGTTAAGGATTTCTAAAACTCTGTGTTCATGTGTGATATTGTTCTGAAGTTTTCTTTACTTATAATATCTTTGTTTTTGTTTTGAAACCAGGGTAATGCTGGCCTCATAGAATGAACTGAGAAGTATTCACTCTTCTTCTACTTTCTAGAAGAGTTTAGGTAGAGTTTATATTATTTTGTTCCTCCAATTGTGATGATTATTACTCACTAATGATTTCATCTGGCTTAGAGTTTTCTTTGTGGTTTGATTAGTAACCACAAATTAAAATTCTCCAATAATTATAATGAATATTCAAGCTATTTCTTCTTGATTAAGCATCAGTCTTTCAAAATTATTTTTTTCCATTTCATTGAGGCATTGAATTTGTTGGCATCAACTTATTCAGAATACTTATTATTTCTTGAATATCTGTACAAACTGTAATGATGATGCTTCCTCTTCCATTCTTGATGTTCATAAGTGTATCTTTTATCTTTTTTCACATTCATTCTAGCTAGAAGTTTTTCTAATATGGTCTTCTCAGAGAATCAGCTTTTCAGTAATCGCATACCTCTTGATTTCCCTACTCTCTCTTTTCTAACTAGTTTATTTTGTTCACCTTTATTTTTGCTTTTCTTTTACCTTATTTTGGATTTATTTTGTCTTTTGTTTTCTAGTTTCTTAAGGTAAAATCTTAGAATACCAATTTGAGATTTTTATTCTTTTTTACTGTAAATATATAATGCTTTTACTTTCCTTTAAAGCTTAGCCGCTTCCTACAGAATTTGATATGTTGTATTTTTATTATTATCCAATTAAAATATTTCTAATTTCCCTCTTGATGGCTTCCTTGGCTCAGAGGTCATCAAGAAGCATGTTGCTTCATTTCCAAATACTTGGGGACTTTCCACTTATTTTTCTGTTATTGAGTTTAATTACATTGTAGACAAAGAATACTCTACGTGGTTTTAATGACTTCATATATGTAGGGACTTATTTTCCAATAAATCTGTGGTAAATGTTTCCAATATGGTCTGTTTGGTAAATGTCTAGTATTCACTTGAAAAATATGAAAAATTTTCTATTGTGTAGAAATTCAATTAAATAAGTTGGTTTGTAGGATTGTTCAAGTCTTTTATGTCTTGATTGCTTTTGTAAGTGTGTGTGTGGGGTGTCCATTCCAACAATAACTGAGAAAGGATTGTTGATGTTTCCAATTATACTTGTAGGTTTGCCTATTTTTCCCTTTTTATCCTATGAGGTTATATTTTCTGTGTTTTAGTCTACTTTGGTGATAATAATATAGCTATTTCAGCTTCCTTGTAACTGAGTCTTCAGATTTGAAGCATATTTCTTGTAAAGAACATATAGTTAGATCTTGCTTTTTTTTTCCTTAATTTGATCTGACAGTTTCTTCCTTTTAATTAGAATATTTACAGCATTTTCATTTAAGATAATTATTGATATGGTTAAACTTAAGTCTAACATCTTACTCTTTTTAAAAAATATTTATTTTTTAGTTGTAGATGGACACAATACCTTTATTTTATTTTTTATGTGGTGCTGAGGCTCAAACCCAGGTTTTCCATATATTTTTTTGTGTATTTGTTTTTTCTTGCAGAGCAGAGGTTGAATGCAGGGCCTCATGCATGTTAGGTAAAGCACTCTACCACTGGGTATCCTCCCAGCCCCACCATATCTGTCTTTAACTTGTTGTAGTTTACCTTTTCATAATCGCATACCCCTTCAAGTCTCTGTGAGATCCTTACAAGAGTTCAGTCGGGTTTCTCTCCTCCTGGTATTTGTGTTCCCCTCCGTATCTGCTGTTTCTGGAGCTCTTTATTCCTTGGTGTATGTGTAGATTTCTATTAACATGATTTCTTTCCTGCTTAACATATTTTTTAAAAGATGTTTTTTGTAATTCTGCTCAAAATGAGTTCTCTTAGCTTTCATCTGTCTGAAAAAGTCTTTATTTTGCCTGCATTTCTGAAACATATATTCAGAATTGAAAATGTGGGTGAAGAATTCTTGACAGGTTTTCTTTGTCTAATTTCTTTCAGTATTTTAAAGATGTTGTAGTATCGGGTTCTAACTTACATGGTTTTTATGACAAATTGCTGTCATTCTTATCTTTGTTATCTTAATCCTTCTGTAGTGTCTTTTTATCTCTGGTTGCTTTTTAGATTTTTTTCTTTATTATTAGTTTTCAGTGTTTGGTTATTATTTGTCTTAGTATGGAATTTTTTTTTTTTTTTGCACCAGGGATTGAACCCAGGAGTCACTTAACCATTGAGCCACATCCCCAGTCCTTTTTATCTTTTTATTTTGCAAAAGGTCTTACTGAGTGGCTTAGGGCCTCACTAAATTGCTGAGGCTGGCTCTGAACTTGTGATCCTCTTGCCTCAGCCTCCTGAGCCACTGGGATTTCAAGCATGCACCACCATGTCTGGAGGTATGGGATTTTTAAGATGTTTATCATGCTTAGGATCTTTTGAGCTTCTTGGATCATTAGGGTTATTGTTTTTTGTCAAATTTGGAAAATTATCAACTATTTTCTCCCTCTTCCTTCCTATACTTCTGGGACTTTATAGGTACACCTTGCACATATTTCACATGTCCAATCATATATAAAACTAGACCACTTGTTATTGTTCCTCAGGTCATGAGGAGCAATAGCATTATTTTCTCCAGTCTTTTCTGTCTCTTTGTTTTTTTTTGTTTTTTTTTTTTTGGTATAGTTTCTATTCTGATTTTTCTTTTTTTTCGTAGTATTTAACCTGTTGCTCTTCCCATCCAATGTACTTGTCAACTCAGCTATTATAGTTTTCATTCCTAAAAGTTCCATTTGAATTTTTTTATACTTTTCTTTCTCTCATCTTTATGTTCTTCTTAACCCAATTAAGCAAAAGGAACATTTATGATAACTATTATAACATTTGTGACTGCTATGTATATTATTTTTGTCATTTGAGGGTCTATATTTTTCCTACAGTATTGGAGATCAAACCCAAGGGCACTCACCACTGTTACATCCCCAGCCCTTTCTATTTAGAGGTAAGGGCTTGCTGAAGTGTCAAGGTAGGCCTCAAACTTGTGACCCTCCTGCCTTGGGCCCTGGAGTCACTGGGATTATTACAGGCGTGCACCACCATGCCCATGTATGGGGGTCTATTTTTATGGATCAATTTTCATCTTTGGGCAAAATCAACCAATCAACCAATCTTGATTGGTTGCTGACATAGTGAATTTTCTGCCTTGTTTTGGACTTTGATGGCTCGCTGCATTTTGTTGTACTCCTTTAAAAACTGTTGGGTTGTTACCAGTAGATAGTTAAGTTACTCGCGGGTTAGTTTCATCCTTAGAAGAGTATTTTATTGGGGTCCTAGAGAAGGCTTTATTCTAGGACTTTTTTAGCCATACTTTTAAAATAAGGCTTCTGCGTGGTCTCTCCAGTCTGTCTGGAAAGCAGTTGAATGGCACACAGCCTGGGGTCACCTTTGCATATTGCTGGTTCTCCATCTCCCAGGTAGGTGGTGGTCCTACTGATCTCGGAGATCTGATCTCAGAGTCCTCAATTTTGTGAGATTGCTGAGCTTGCTTTGGGTTTCTTCTCCACTGTACCCTGAAACACTGTCCAGGAAGTCAGCTGATGCAATCACAGGTCTCACTCCATTTGTTTCTTTTCTTTCTGGGCTCTCTATTGTTCTATGATTACCCCCACTGGGGCGGATTCAGTCCCCATCCCAAGTGGGTTTGGATGTCAAAGTGAATGCCATCACATATGGACCTAGAGGGTATGAAAACATTTATCGCTCACACAATAAGACTTTCTGGGGAAGAGCACAGCAGGCTAGTACTAAAGCTCTGGGGATAACTTGAGCAATGACCTTGGTATTTAATGTGGTTGGAACCAGGGTAAAGGTTCCCGCACATAAACCATATTTTGTTTTTCCAGTGGAGATCAAACCTAGGGCCTCCCACATACTAGGAAAGCACTTTTCCATTGAGCGACGTCCCCAGCCTGAGCCATGTTTTGAACTGCCCCTGCTGGTCCCAAGGAAGGAAGCATGTATCCTTTTGGGTTTGCTTAGATGGATCAAAAAAGGAGAGAGAATGAATGGGGATTGAAGGTGGTTAGCAGTCAAACATCAAAAGATGCAGACAAACTCTTTTTGCAGTTGACCTGCACTGTTACCCAGGGTCTTAAAATAGTTATTTTATATATTTAGTCTCTTTTTCTAGGTTTTTTTCTTTCTTTCTTTCTTTTTTTTTTTTTTTTTTAGCATTAAGTCAATTGTCATAGCAGTTAATCCTTCACAAAGGAAGCAGAAGTTTTCTGTGCTGCATTAAAACCTGGGTTTGCAGTGATGTGCTTATCCAGGCCAGGAGACTGGGGAGTACCTTATTTTGAATGGTTGACATTAGAGAGCCGGGAGTGGGTGCTGGGCAGGTGAGGTAGGCCTTCTCACGGGAGGTCTCCAATCTACCTCTGGCAGGGAAGGCAAAGAGAACTCATTGATTTCCTGACACTCCTCATAGAAAAGGCTTTATACAAGTCTAGGTATGTGTTCAACATTTGCAAAATATTTGGCCATTGTCAAAGCGATTCCATGTACTTGGTCTCCTTTACCCTCTACAACAAATGGAAACTAGGATGGGTAGAGGGTAGGGGAAGTGCTTTGTTCTCGGGTACATTAACAATGACACCTGCGTCTTCGTTGACAGGCCAGTGGAAATGGGGGAGAGGAGAGAGTCCTGACCCAGGAGAAGAGATGGAAAAGACTGGCAAAATTAGTTGCCAGAGTGAGTGTCAGCACACAATTTTCTTTGATATGATTCCATTCTTCTGATAAAGATAAGAACCTGCTCACAAAATCTTTATCTATGAAGCATCTGGAGCCAGACCCTGGTGCTCAGCACTTAGCTGGCTGAGTCTTAGGGATAGCTGCAGACTAGGACTTTCTGTCTCCACAGATCAAGGCACCCGGGACATCCATTCAGCAAGTGACTCTTTCTCTGTACCCCAATTTCCAGGGCCTTCTGGCTGGGCTCCTACCAAGTCTTTGTCTGGGTAATAGCTTGTCTCCCCTGATACCTCAGATCCCAGCTCACCTCCTCTTCCTGAGAAGTCAAAGTGGTGCAGGGGTGGAGGCTAGAGGGTGGAAGGGCAGCTGTCCCACATTGATAGAGCTGCTCCCCAGGCAGAGGAAGCAATGTGAAAGGAGAAGAGAGCAGTGATAAAGAGACCAAGGGTCAGAGAGGAGCCTAGCAGCCTATCCTACAATTCATATTGCCCGGAGTCATACTTTCCCCCTGCGTTGTCTCTTCACAGGTAGTAGGCACACATTAAATAGCTATTGTCATGTTTTTCTCTTTTGTGAACTGAGCAGAGGCCTATCTATGAATAGGAGGAATATGTAAGTGTGTGAGGGAGGGAAGGTCTGATTTGGGAGGATGCGTGTGTGGCGAGCGGCTGTGTGCAGATGGAGGTCCGTGAGGCTGTGTTTTCTCGGTGGGCTAAGAAGTCTGCGTTTCAAGCATGTGGTGGTGTGTGCTGTGGCCCAACTACTTAAGAGGCCAAGGCAGGAGGATGGCTTGAGCCCAGGTACTCTTAAGACCAGTTAGTGACACCAGGTCTCAAAAAACAAAAACAAACAGCTTAAAATGGTCAGTCTTATTGTAGAGGTCTCCAGAGGAGTGAGGGCAGATCTGTCAGAGGGGGTTCCTCGGGGGTAGTCTGGCAGCAGTACCCGCCCCTTGCAGCAAAAATAGTTCTTGGGCTCCCATTGTTATGCCTCCATCAATCCCTGGTGACCTGCTAAAAGACTTCAAAGGAGAAACTTCAGCCTGGGAACCTCACTTGCCATCCACATCTTTTAACATGGAGGACCTGACCCTGAAGACCACGTCTGTCTGTGAGTGCTGATTAGCCTCTAGAGAGGAGGGAGGAGAGAATAAAACACAGACCCAGAGCTGTAGAAGGCCAGGAAAGTGCTGCCATTTTTTGACAACGGGGAAAGGGAGTTACTGCCCGGATTCTGTAAAATAACCTCAAGGATCCACAGGCTTCATGAAGGTGAGGAAGACTAGCGGGGAACAGTTACAGAAGGATCTGGGCCCAGAGAAAAGTAGGAAGAGAGGAGGAGCCCACCTGGGTGCCGCTGTCCGGCTGGGCACAAATCACAAGCCACTGAAGCAGGAGCAAACTTTATTTCTGAACTCCACCAGCACACTCCACACATGCTCCCGGGAACTTTCCCCGAACCACACGTGGCTCCTCCAGGAACCAACAACCGGAACTCCCTCTTCCGGAAATCCCTCCTCCCGCACTTCCCCAACCAAAGGGAACTCTCGGGGAATCCCCACGAGAACTCCATAGTAGGGCGAGCACTCCCAAGTAGCAGGCCGAGTCGGACAGTAAAGGTCTGATATACAGCCGAATTGATCCAGCATCATCTTAATGGCTTGCCTGGCAACCAATACTATTGGCAAAATGCCAGGGGCCATTCCGACCCCGCTGTGGCTCTCAGCACCTGGGGATCTCCCTGTACAAAGAGGCACAGGGAGTGGCCTGGGCTGGACTGTCCTCGCACAGAGGGGACAGAGGCCCCACAAAATGGGGAGCACTAGGCGCTGCAAATGGGGGGCACTGCAGTCCTCACCCATAATCTTTCTTACCTAATCTACTAAGTAACTACCACCACTTCTATCTGAAGTCCTACTTTATTAGGAAGAAGGAAATTAGCACCAGGGACATTCACAAATACTAGGCTTATTTAATTCTAACACTGTGCATAGTAAGTAGAGAATTAGGTAATAGGACCTCCACTTTAGAGATAAGGAGTTGTTTTTTTTTTTTTTTTTTTTTAAACCAGGGATTGAAACCAGAGGCATAAGACAAGAAAATTGAACACCAAAAAGTTATGTCTGGGGGCTTGGGAGATAGATCAGTTGTTAAGAGTGCTTGCCTCAAGTGCACAAGGCCCTGGGCTCAATCCCCAGCAACACACACACACACACACACACATAAAGTCATGGCTGGGTCATGGCTCAGTAATAGAGCACTTGCCCAGCATGTGCACTGGTTCAATTCTCAGCACCACATGTAAATAAATAAAATAAAGGCCCATTGACAGTTAAAAAATATTTTTTAAAAAATGTCATGCCTGGTTGGGGCACTCCTGTAATCACAGGAACTTAGGAGGCTGGGGTAGGAGCATCACAGGTTCAAAGCCAGCCTCAGCCTCAGCGAGGCCCTAAGCAACTTAGTGAGAACCTGACTCAAACTAAAAAAAATAAAATAAAATGGGCTGGGAATGTTGCTCAGCGGTAAAGTGCCCCCCCCCCCCGGGTTCAATTCAAGAAAAAAAAAGTCATGCCTGGAAGTCATGCCTGAGTCTGGCTCCTAATGGTGAATTAGTCTGCTTCTATGTTAGTCACCTTTCTATTACTGTAGTACAATGCCTGAGATAATTAACTTATAAAGAAAGAAGGTTTATTTTTAAGGTTTCATTCTACAGTGGCTATCTATTGTTTTATGGCTGTGGTGAGGAAGTACATCATGGCAGAACAAACCTATTCACCTCATGGTTGGGAAGCAAAAGAGAAAGAAAGAGGAAGGGGCCAGGGTCCCACTATCCCTTTTGAGGGCATGTCCCCAATGACCTAAAAACCTCCCCTTAGGCCCAACCTCCTAAAGGCTCCACTGCTTCCCATATTATCTTGCTGACCCCCAGTCCTTTAACAGTAACACGTGGGCCTCTGGGGGACACTTAACTCAAACTACAGCAACTTCTATTTTGGGTCTTGGAAGTTTAGTTTGTTGCCATTACATTTTTCAATTTTCATTTCCCCCCTGGTTTCCAGGTAAAGCATGCTTGCTGAATGGCATTTTTTAAAATACTGAACGTTACAAAGAAGTATATAAAAATCATTTGTAATCTGCAGTGATTTCTATTTTCTTCTTTATACTTTTAATAATTCTTATAGATAGATACTGTTAGGAATGCTTTCAGTTGAAATTCAACTCGATCACCAACACAAAGATAAAAGGTATTTTTAAAATAGAGATTTGTTTTTCTTATGTAATAGGAAGCCTGGAGGTAGACAGCTGCTGCTGCTGATTTAATGGTTTGGGAACAAATCAACATGTTGAAAATGCTTTGGTTTTTGCCTTATACTTAATAAATAACTGTTGAAGCAGCTCCAAAAATCATTGTCACATTCAAGTGTAGTAAGAAGAAGGAGGAAGCACTGCCATGAATTTTCCTTTCCTTTGGTACTTTCCAGAGATACTTGACAGACTTCTGTTTATAACCTACTGGCCAATAGTGGATCATGAAGCCACTTTAAGTGGATTAAGGAGAAAGGGTTGGGAAGAGGAATTGCTTGCCTATCAATGATGTCTCCCATAGATTGACCAGGTCTGGTGCACACCCACCTCTGAAACCGAGTCACATGGACTGAAAATGATGGAGGAAAATGTGATACTTTAAGCATAAAAGGAAAATGGATGCAAGGGAGGCAAAGATGAAAGATAATGGACATTACATTTTATATCACAATTACTGCATAACAAATCACTCCCAAACTCAGTGGCTTAAAACAAGCATTTATGATTTCTCACACCTCTGTGGCTCCATTGAGCAGTTACTCTGTTCTTGAAAGTGAACTAATAGAAGCTACTGTGGACTGTTGTATTTGTCAGCATTGTGTTACCAAGAGAAATACCCGAGACAATTAATTTTATAAAGAGAAAAGGTTTATTTAGCCCACAGTTTGGGAGATTCAAGGTCCGAAGAGCCTAGCAGAGTCTTGATCAGGGGTGCTCTTGAACTTCATCCATCTCATGGCAAGGATGGCAATGGTGGTGAACGAATGCTGGAGTAAAAGGAGCATGTCTGATAGGAGCTGAGAGAGAGAGAAGGGACATGTGAGGTCCCACAGTCCCTTTCAAAGGCACATCCTCAATGGCCTAAGGACCTTCCATAGGTCCCACCTCTGAACAGCACTACCCTGGGGACCAAACTTTTTGTGTGTGTGTGGTGCTGGGGATCGAGTCCAGGGCCTTGTGCATGCGAGGCAAGCACTCTGCCAACTGAGCTATATTTCCAGCCCTCCAAGCTTTTAAATATGGACCTTTGGGGGACATTCAACATCCACACTATAGCGACTGAGTACCTGCTACTTAAATTCTTCCTCACACTTTCCTCCTCTCCCACTCAGAGAATCTATGAGCATGTTTGGAAGGATTTGTATTCTAGGACAAATTACATTCAAAGGTAGTTAGCCATTCTTGGCAGTTCAGCATTAGGTGCTGTACATGGAGTGTTTTATAAACTTTCATCTGGGAGGCTTGAAGCATATCTATTTGAAGCCCATTTTTTTCATGACATAATTGCCAGCTGTATAACAAGTTAACAAATGAGGCATTGTGCAGAAATTGTCTTCTAGATGGTTAACATTTAATGTGAGTGGAACTTATCTTGGATCAAAATAAAGAATGTCAGCTGTTGTTGAATATTGTTATTGATTTTGTCTCAGAGGAAAATCTCCACTATTATTGAAACTTCTGAAATTAAGATAGATAGTTAAAAAGGATCCTCAAATTACAAGGTTTATAATATGGCTAGGATTTACAACTATTTATTTGTGGAATCAGAATTTTTGTTCTGGGTAATCAAAATAAAATTAATCAACAGGATACATGGGATCACAACTATCAATCACCATCTCAATTTCAAAACTTGGTATTTATGAAAGCAACCTCTTGATTATTATAGTTATTGAGATGTTAATATTAGAAATTTTAACTTTATAAAATGTATTTATCCATATAAACATCATTTTAGCCTGTTTTAGATATGGAAGTTCTGCATAAAATTGGATTTTGGAAAAAGTTGTTCTGTTCTCCCCTTATGTCACATGATCTCACAATAACCCCTGGGTAGTCAAGATATAATTATTACTCTCACTTTACAAATAAGGACCAGACAGGTTAACTGATTGGTCCAAGGTAAAACAAACAAACAAGCAGGTGGCAATTCTGGAACTGGAAACCAGTTCTTCCAACTGCAAATTCCAACATCTTTCCATTGCACCAAGCTGCTCTGGCTCTTCTCACTTCCAAGCTCTTAGGAATAATTATAGCTGGTCCTCACCCAAGGAGCTCTCAAGTCCGCCATTGGCAAAATGGTCCCTTTGAGAGGAGGGTGGAAGGATGCGAGAGCAGCAGAGGAAGAATAGCTTCTGGGCCCTGAGAATGCTCCCCGGGCCCAGCAAGGCTATTTAGGGAGTGTTAAGAGGTTTTCTCCCCGAACCTAGCACACCCAATATTCCATCCAGGACTCCGGAGGGGTGAACGCAGAGGCATTTCCACCCTGCCAGGAGCTGACTGGAGCCCGGATTACTCTCAAGCAATTCCGCAACCGCAGCTCATCCTCGCTGTGGCTAAGTGTCTTGAGGCTGCTGGAGAGGAACTGTAAGCAGAAACCTCTTTTCCAGGGTGGGGCATTAATGCTTCCTTTGGTTTCGGAGGTTTGCGTTGAGGCAGGAAGCTGTAACTTCAGTCCCCTGAGCTCTTTGAAATTTGCCCACTACTCCTCTTCCAGGGTGAGAACCATTAGATGAGTGACCAGCCACTCCCACGCACGTTTATGCAGTCCAGCCATTGCCAGGGAACTATTTATGGGTAGTAATTAGTGGGTACGCGCCGCCCCTGACGGTTCCTCTTCCAGAGCCTGGGGCCCCTCGGCTGGAGGAGCGAACCGAGCAGCAGCGCTCCCAGCCCAGGTCTCCCCTCCTGGTGATCTCCCAGGTTAGCACTCGCTAAACCTTCCGGCTTTCCTTCGGCCCCCTCCCACTTTGCCTCGTGTGGCCTCATGACTCTTGGCAGTTTAATGCCACCTCTTTCCTGGCCCTGAAGCAAAAACCCAGGAAGTCGCACCTCCTCTCCAAACGGACTAGCTGTCCATTAATACGCTCCTCCCCTTGGGGCTTCCTTCCCCCAGCATCTCTCGGCTTTCCCGCCAAACGCAGCTGCAAGGATTTTGCATAATCACCTCCCCTGCCCCCGGCCACCTGCGAAGGGACCAGAGGGCAGCAGTCCCTGGATGGTTCCCCCCCCCCCCCCGCCCGCCTGCTGTTACAAATTGGAATTCACGCTTGCAATAGGAAGCGCTCATATTTACGGAGCACTGTTCTGACACTTCACTGATATTAACTCACTATCGCAATCATGAATTAGCCACCGTTATTAGCCTAATTTGCAGATTAAAGAAACTGAGGCACACAGAGTTTAAGAAACTTGCTCATCTTGTTTAGAAAGTGATAAGAGTCAGTATTCAAACCTAGGTTGTCTGACGTGTATTCTCCTCTCTCCTTCCTCCTCCCCTCCCCCTCCTTCCCATCCCCTCCCCCTCCTCCCCTTCCCCTCCCCCTCCTTCTCCTCTTCTCATTCTCTCCTGTTTTCTTCTTCACTTTTATAAGGATTTAAACAGAAAGAATAGTATAATGAATCCCCACACCCATCACCTCAATTTAACAACTGTTACTGCCATATTTTTCATCTATTTTTTTAAATTCTCTGATAAACAAGGATTTAAAAAAAATAGCATTGCTGCAATATCACAATCACAGCCAACTACATAAACAATTTCTTCATATTGCCTAATTTTCAGTCCATGTTTAGTTTTTTTTTTCCTGGTTTATAAAAATACAGTCCTTATATTTACATGGATATGCAAAGTTCACACATTGCCCTTGGTCCGCCTGCATCTCTTAAATCTGTTTTAATCTATAACACTCCCCTCCCCCAGTTATTCCCTAAAGCAACTAACTTGTGGAAGAGACTTGGTCTTTTATCCTATAGTATTTCTCACATTATGAATTTGCCTGATTGTATTTTCGTGGTACTGTAAACCAGCCATTAGACCTGGAGTGCTGATTTATGTAGCACACACTGCTGATGTTCTCCATTCCTCTGGGCATTCATTTCTACAGATCAAAGGTTAGCATCATGCTGCCAAAGGGTCTTTTCCTCAATGTGAAGCCCACTTACCTGTATTTGGGGTAAGTCAGGAAGGCAGGAAAAGGAATATCATTGGGAACAACAAGATCAATACTTCATTGACTTTTTTCTTTTTATTCAAAAAGTGAGTTGGTATCCCAGTAACCTCCAAAAGTGACAAATTATAGCTTTCCATAAATAGAATCTATTTCATTCTTAGAATTTATATTTTTGACATTTTTACTTCATTGCTGTCATTGTTTTTGATGCTCCTATGTTCCCAGCTTTGGCTAGTCGGGGCCCCACCAAGTTGACTGCTATGTCATTTTTTGTTTTTTGGTACTAGGATTGAATCCAGGGGCACTTAACCACTGAGCCACATCCCTAGCCCTTTTTAATATTTTATTTAGAGAGAGGGCCTTCCTGAGTTCCTTAGGGCCTTGCTCAGCTGCTGAGGCTGGCTTTGAACTCAGGATCCTCCTGTCTCAGCCTCCTGAGCCTCTGGGATTATAAGCATGCACCACCATGCCCAGTTTGCAGTGTCCTTTTGACAATAGCTCAAAGGCTTCAAGAGCTTGATTTTAGACAGGACAAGAAGACCCAGATTTTCTTGAACATTTCCAATTCCACCTGGAATGAACCATTTCTCGAAACTACCCTGGGTGTTTGAGAATACAACATTAACCGTAGCAGTGTTTATTGCTACCAACTTGTCACTGCTTCTGGATCTTTTTAGTAATCAGAGATGAGGAATACATAGAAAGAAAAATATATATTCTGAGTTCATACTGTTATTTCCAACTCCAAATAAATAGGACAGAATTTGCACTTTGGGATTGGGATGTAGCTCAGTGATAGAGTACTTGTCTACCACAAGTGAGCTCCTGGGTTTTTTCCCCAGGAATACCAAAAAGGAAAAAATAATAATAATAATTTTTACTCCTTTGGTTTTAATATTTGTATCTTATTTGATTCCAATGTCGTGTCTCTTATCCTAAAAATTTTAGATCTTAGAAACATGAATATAGTGATTCATGTGCTTTATTCTATCACATATACATGTGTATATTCAAGTGTGTGTATACACATGTGTGTATGTGTTTGTATATGTGCACACCTTCACACATAAACATAGATACACACATTAGTGTGGGAGACTGCATTAGTATTTTTAATTCTTCACTCTTTTCTACAACTATACTCTTTTCCACAACTATACTCTTTTCCATATGTCTTTTTCAGTCTCTCACTTTAAAAGTTCATTTTGTTTTACCACCTCTTAAGTCCGGGCTAAGCTTGTGCAGAGCTTTGGCCAACAGAATGGAACAAAATTGATAATGTGGCTCCAAGTCCAGACATCCAAGTTCCTTGGCCACTTCTATGTATTTACTTATACCTCCATCAAGATCCTGAGAACACACCTGAGCGAACCTATTCTTCAATAGATTGATGTGGAACAGAACTGAGTAACCCGCCCCCCTCAGTCATTCCAGCAAGACTAACTGAGATCACCCATCATCTAGTTGTTCCTTCTGTTGTTAGCATTTCGAACATAAGCAATCATATGTATGTATTCCTATTTCCCTGTCTATTATTTTCCTAGGGTAGTGGTAATAAAGTACCACAAACAAGTTGGCTTGAAAAAACAGAAATTTATTCTTTCACCGTTCTGGAGGCTTGAAGTCCAGAATTGGTAGGTGTTGACACACCGCATTCTCTCTGAAGGCTCCAGGGAGAATCCTTGCTTGCCTTTTCCTAGTGTCTGGTGGCTGCTGGCAACCATCTTGGTTTGTAACTCAATTATCCCAATCTCTGCCTCCATCATTCCATGGCCTTTGACATAGTTTCTGTGTCTAAATTTTCCTCTTCTTATAAGGAATTATAAGTCATTGGATTCAGGGCCCATTCTAGTCCAGCATGACCTCATCTTAACTTGATTATATCTACAAAAACTTTATCTCCAAATAAGGACTTGAACATATCTTTTTTGAGGGACACAATTCAATCTACAACACGCACTGCCGTTTTTATACAAAAGAGTAGCGTATTATTCTTGTTTTTCAGTGCCTTGTAGAGTCCACATGAATCTGGCATGATCTGATTTTGTTTTCCAGGATCAATTGGGCAGCAGTATAGAGGCTGAATTGGAGGCAGCAGGTCAAAGAGGCTATTAGAAAGAAATTCACAGGTATAGGTGAAGCAGGAGTGTCTGATTTTAAAAAGTTCAGCATCTAGCTGGGCACAGAGATGCCCACCTCTAATCTCAGGGACAGGAAGACTGACCCAAGAAGATCACAAGTTTGAGGCCAGCCTCAACCAGTTAGCAATGCCCTAATCAACTAAGTGAGATCCAGTCTCAAAATAAAAATTAAACAGGGTTGGGGATGTAACTCAGTGGTAAAGTGCCCCTGTATTCAACCCCTGGTACAAAAAAAAAAATTCATTCAACATTCATGTGAACAACTTGAAATTCAACACTTCAAAGCTTCCCCTACTTCCTCAGTCACCTACTCACTCCTATAGTCATTCCCTGGACTCTCTCATCCAGTGATGGCTGTTACTTATGTCTGTTTAAAACAAAGCTGCTGATCTTGCCCCCTCAAATGTGCCCCCTTCCATTCATACTTGTGATTTTGGTGAATAGTAAATCAGTCAGCCAAAGGCAGAGCCTGAGCTCATCCTGGATTCTTCCCCTTCCTCAACCTTAACCATCTAGTGTTCATTCAAAGGCCCAGCATTGAGCACATATGTGCTCCAGGCTCAGTGCTGGGTGCTGGCAATACAAGGAATAGTCAGGCCCAGTGCCTGCCTTCAAGGAGCTCACAGTCAATGGAACATTACATAGCCTAGCAGGACCACCTCTTATATTATTTTCTGCATTCTATAGATGGGAGATCACCAAAGACCAAGCTTAGTAAGTGACATGTCTAGTGCTCAAATTTAGGTCTGTGTGATACTATAAAATATAATTTTTCTCCTTTGGGTAGTCAGAAATTCCTGCCCATTTTATTTTCTGCTGTTGAAGACTTCTCCATTGCTGATGTCACTGACTTCATCATTGACTTATTATCCCTCCCCGGGACCATTATAATTTTCTTCTAACTGACCTCCTTGCCTTGCTAACCAAACCTCTATGTCACGGCCAAAATGACCTTGGGAAGCAGAAATCAGGTGGTGCCTTTCCCTGCCAGGCAGGGTGACCTCCACACAGCTCAGCCTTTCGTGCCCCACCCCCACCTTTCTGGCTTCACCGTTTAAGGCACATCCCCACTCTGAACTCTCGTGCCCCTCAATCCCCTCCGTTCCCCAAATTGACCTTGAGCAAGTTCTTCACTATCCTGAGCTCCAGGTTCCTCATTTGTAAAGCGGAGATAACAATAAAACCTACCGCATAGGGCCCTGGTGAGCAATAACTGAAAGAAAACATATATAAAGCTCTTAGAACCTCATCTGGCACGTTCACAAATCCAGTAATGTGGTACGTGTAATTTTATTTCTTTTTGTTCTGCTTTATTTGTTATTTGTGTTTGAGACTGGTCTCCCTGTGTTGCCCAAGATGGCCTCAAACTCCTGGGCTCAGGGGATCCTCTGCTTCCCAAGTAGCTGGGACTGTAGATCGGGCCATCACACCCAGCTTGTATCACTGTTAATTGACTTTGGGATGTCTTTCCTCCTTCTTTGAAAACCCCAGTCCTCTTTCAAGACTCACCCTCTGACCCTAAAGTCTTTTCAGACATCCCAAAATAAAATCCGCCATGGCCTCTCCGTGCCCCACTGCAGATGCCACCTTTCGGCAGAGAGTTACCGCGTTCTATTCTCTCCCTAGTTAACCTATCTCCTCCTGCACTATAAGTTTTTGGGTTTCACATCCACGTTTTTATATACGGGGGAAAATTGGGAGTTCATAACCCACTTGAATCAAATGTATGAAATATGTTATGTCAAGAGCTTTGTAATGTTTTGAACAACTAATAATAAAAAATAATAAAAAGAAAAAGAAAAACAAGTTTTGGGGTTTCAAAAGCTGTGTCTCATTGACTTTGTTTCCTTGCACTGAATACGCTTTTTGATTCCTTGCTGGTTCTTAGAACATGATTGGCTGGTGGATGGATGAATGAGAGGGTCATTGAACTTCTCTAAATAATAGAGTCTGGACAGGCGATACCCATACCCCTAACCCTGGCCTGAGCTCTTCCCATCGCACCTAGAAACTTGTGCTTCCCACTCCTGGAAAAGAGGTTGCTAATCTCCTGCCATTCCCACCCCCCTGCATCGCCCCTCCCCACATCTGGCCCCAACATCTGGCTCTGCCTGATGAAATGCTGGATTATTGACTCCATTCAGCATGTCCAGTTAAAACCACTGCCCACAGCTGTTTGAATTTCATCAGAGCCTTTGGCACCCTTTCTCCCCAGCCCCCAAGGCCTCATTTAGAGGGGAGATTTCAATCAACAATGTCCAGATCAGCCGCAGCCTATCTGCAACTTCTTTTTTATCCCCCTCTGTCTCCTTATTTCCGACACGAAGGAAGCAGATGGGAGCCATGGGGTGGGGGGAGCCAGATGACAAAGAGAACCCAAGGATGCATTATAGTCTTTTGGAATAAATTAATTCATGTCTGAGGAAACCTGAGTCAAACTTTGACAGAAGGATTGGGGGCCGTAGAAGGGATTTAATGTGAAAAATGAAGGCCCTCTTAAAAGGCGCTTCTAAGAAGGTGGTCTACACTCTTCCAAACTCAGTTGTCTTTCCACCTCTGCCGTTTGGGGGCTGTTTCCAGGTTGCTCTTTCCTCCCCCGTCATACCTTCTGAGACCCAGCTGGCTCCCCTACTCTAACTCCAGTCAGCCCCAGGCTTGGCTCAGTGTTTATGTCTGTGGAGAGATAACACCTGGGAGTCAGGATGGGACCTTAGTGTGGGCCCAGGCACTACCCTGATCTAGTTGTGAGTCTGAACCAGTACCTTCCCTTCTCTGAGTCTCAGTTTTCTAATTAGTGAATCGGGAAGTGGAATCCGGGACTGGTCTCCCTCCCATGGCTGTGGTGAGGTGGAATGGTTCCTTTCCTCATCCGACCCTCCCAGACTTGTCTTTCCTGTTCATCATTTTGTTCCCAGCATCAGAGAGAGTCCCCAGCACATAATGGAGCTTCATAAAAAATGCTGAAGAGATCATTGTAACAGTATCCCATTAGGTAGCATTAAGTAATGCTAATCTGATAGGATCCCTCCCACCACGCTGGGTATTTCAGAGGAGATGGAGAGCCAGGAAACCCTACCCTGGACATTCTCATTCCCACCGCCGTCTTCTCTCCCAGCCACAGGGCTGTGGTATGTTCTGTCATGCTCACTCTCCAACTTTTCATAATTCTAAAGAACTTTATTTTTTTCATTGCTATTATATTCATGATCAAAATTTGACCAGTTATTAAAGGAGTCAGTTCAAATGAAGAAACCAGGGTCCAACATGTGCAAGTGACCTGATTTGAGACACCTTGGAGAAGCAGCTTCAGGGTCCCATTTCCCTGTGGTCTCTCTGTCCTTTCGATCTATTCATGCATTATTCCCCCTCCTGCAGATTCTATTCCCTTTTCTGGTTTACTTTTTTTTTTTTTTTTTTTTTTTTTTGCGGGGGGGTTTACCAGGGATGGAACTCAGGGGCACTTGACCACTGAGCCACATCCCCAGCCCTATTTTGTATTTTATTTAGAGACAGGTTCTCACTGAGTTGCTTAGCGCCTTACTGTTGCTGAGGCTGGCTTTGAACTCGTGATCCTCCTGTCTCAGCCTCCTGAGCTTCTAGGATTACAGGCGTGTGCCACTGTGCCCAGCTTCTGTTCCCTTTTTCTAACAGTCACTTCAAGACCCATCTCAGGTGGAAGCTCTCCAGGGAACCTTTCCTGGTGTTCTTAGTCTGGGTCAGAGGCCTAACTAAGTATTCCATTCCACCATTTCTTGAGTTGACCTCTCTCCTAGCAGGGATCCAGTCTGTGCCTGCCTACTGGACTGGGAACTTCTAGAAGACAGGGGTTATTGTTCATGTCTGTATCCGTGTACTGTATTTGGTACATGGCTATAAAAATGTCTGATAAGGGCTGGGCACTTGCCTAGCATGCCCAAGACCCTGGATTCAATCCTCAGGGGGGGGGGGGGGAAGAGTGATAAATAAATAGATGGGTAGAAATACCCAGAGCAGTTGAGTATTTTGCCTAAGGTCACCTGGCTAGGAGTATCAACTGAAAAACAAATGTTATTTGAAAGTTGAATAAATGAACTATGAAATGAGTTTTCTCTATTTTCCATTGTCCCACGTCAGGTGTCCTGGATTCTAATGCTACCTGCTCCTCATTGTCCTCTCATGGGTAACCTGTCACAAAATGGAAATTCTGGGAAGTAAGATCCTGAACCTGTCATCTCCAGTCTGATAAGAAAGTGCCAGTGTTTGAGAACTCATCCCAAGTAGGCGAATGTTTTCCTGCAGGACTTTTGCTGAAGTAGAATGACCCGGGGTCCCTTCCTCTTGCATTTCAGATTTCCACACCTAAAAAGGCAAGTGATGGGCATTCTGACTGTGGCCTGCGACCTGGAGCCTGTATGGCTCCTGGACTATTCAAGCCCCTCAGCAAGGCAGGGGAGAGGGCGCTGACGGTCTGGGACCAGCTCTGTACCTCCTGATGAGGGCAGGTCATTCTACCTTGAGCCTACTGTGTAGACACCAGCTGTACCCACCCTACTGAGAGCTCCAGGAAAGCCCATCAGTTACTGCTGTTACTGCTGCCACTGTAGGGCAGAAGGTAGGACATCAAAGTGTCTTACCTTGGTTTGGGTTCCTCTGAAATGGACCCTGAAATGACAGTGTGAGTGCACGGTCTTGGAGAGGTGGTCCCAGGAAATGTCCATCAAGGGTGGGAAATAGAAAGGGAGGGCAGGAAACCGGTAAAGAGATGTAATTGAGCCAGGTTCCAGTGTGGACAAATGGAACCCCCTCCTAGGGGGTGACTTTAGGAGATGGTGTGCGACATGCTGTGGAGTCTACTGAGGGCAACACGGGTACTTATTCCCTGTTGTCACTGGCTGAGGGCTGCTTCTGGGGCTTCCAACTCTTCAGCAAGTCTGGTTTGCTAGGCATGCAGACGTTCTCAGTAGGTAGCCTGGGGTGTGCAGAGGAGAGGGACAAGGTGATGTGGCCAGGGACTGGGAAGAGTCCGCTGAGGTCTTGTCAGGGTTCCAGCCTGGCTCACTCCTCTGGCACTTCCTCCTCCTCTTCCCTAAAAGGGAAGTGACAATCCGCTTCCCAGGCTGGGCCGTGGTGAAGTTAGAGGAGACAAAGCACGCGACACCATCGCTGTAAGGTGAAAGGGAATGGTGAAGATTGACAATAAGGACTAATGACAGCTCCCTGTCTCCTGGCACATGAAAGAAAGATTCTGACAACGAATGCTAGAGAGAAAGCTGAGCAGGGTGACTCCAAGGGGGAAGTGGCTTTTAGCTTTAGATCTTGATTAAATTTGAGTTGGGTAATGACGGAGGCAGAACCTTCCAAATCTGTACCCAATTACTGGTCAATTCATGCCCAACTCATGGCCAGGTCTCAGAGAGGAAACGTTACTTTCAGCTCCAAATTTAGGTTTAATTATTACTCCCCAGTGGACAGGAAATGCCGTGGAAGTGAGACAAAGCCGCTGAGGTAAGAAGGACTGTTTACTGTTGGGTAGGAGGAAGCATTGGGCAACGTGGTCAGGAACAGGAGGAACTCCATCCCATTGGACACAGATGGCTGAATGGGATGCACGTGTGATTCCGGGCTCTCCCCTTTGAAGAAGTTTCAGAGTAGGAGGGGAAAGGCCTAAGAAAGAGGCAGAGGCTTCTAAGCTGCTCTTTCCCCATTAGCAGCAGCAGTTAATGGCAATAAATTCAATATATCTATGGGATGCCAATCTTGCTGGAAAAATTGACCGTAATTCAATCCACTGTGGGGATAATCAGATTTGTGCATAAGCGTTCACAATAGCCTACAAAGGCTTCATATACCTTGATGGGTATAATCTTCAAAATGGTGGTGCCCTGAGCTTAGGATGGGAGAGGAGAAGAGGCAGCAGGGAGACAGGGATGGTTTCGGGGCCTAAAGAAGTGCACAGACCCCTGTGTTCTCTAGACCCTTGCTCCAGACCCTTCTCTACCAACCCTTCATGACCTGCATCCAAAGCTGATGAGGTTCCAACTCATCTCAGGAAAACTGGCCAAGGTTAGTAAGTAGGGAAATCTTCAGGCAGACACTCCCCACTCTCCCTCATCTAATTGTCCAGTAATCTCTGATCCAATCAGGAGTCTGCCTGGCACATAATTGCCAATTAGGAAGGCATTTTTATAATTATTATTCAAGATAATGATATATATAAAGTTGTTAAAAGAGACGTTTATGCATATTAAAATTGTAAGGAGTTTATTTGAGCAGAGTACTCATGAATCAGGAGACACCAAACCACTAGCAGTTTGGTCTCCACCAAGGGGGCATGAGGAAGACAAAGAAAATATTTGATTGGTTAAAGTAGAAAGTCCCTAGTTAGTGGTCAATTGGTGGTTTCTGTTTGGTAAACTCTCTAATTAGAGGATAGTTGGCAGTGATTGGTTAAAGTTTCAGTTTACCATTTACACTGAGTGGATTTCCATTTGCCTGTGTAGGAACCCAATATGGTGGGTTATTATTATCCTATTATGCCGGTTATTATTATCCTATTATTTTATTATTATTGCTATCATTATTACGATGGTACTAGAAATTGAACCACAGGGTACTCTACCATTGAGCTACATTCCCAGCCCTTTTTATTTTTCATTTTGAGATAGGGTCTCACCAAGATGCCCAGGCTGATCTCAAACTTGAGATTCTCCCCCATGTTGCTAGGATTTTAGGTGGGTGCCACCACACCTGGCTCAATTAGATTTTTTTCTTTTTTAAACAAAGTATGTTTTTCATACAGAAAATGCTTTTAAAAAATGTGAACTATTACTACCAGGAAAAGACCTTTGACCTTAAGAGCATCCTAATCTAATGGACACAAAAACAAGAGAAGTTCAGGAGCTCAGGTGGGTGGGAGTGGGACAAGAGAGCCTGGGTGGCACTTTCAGGTGTTGGAGTTGCGGATGGAAACCAGCCAGACGTGGAAGAGCTAAGCCTTAACGATGGTTCAAGCCACAGGCTAATAATGGACACTCATGGAATGGGAATTAGTCAAGGGTCAGGTGGATCAGCACAGACCTGGGGCTCCTCTCAGTGTCAATAAGACCCTAACAAAAGGTCCCAGCTGTTTTATGGACCTTGGGGCTGGGGCTGGAGAAGGAGCTAGAAGTGGAAAAGATCTGGGAGAGAAGTTTTTTGAAGTTTTCATCCCTCTCTCCCCAATAAGGTGTCTCAGGCAGGCGCACCTGAAGAGGACGGTGGCCTAGGGCCTCAGGTAGGAAGCTCGGGATGTCTGAACATGACCAGAGGGGCCTGCTCCAGGACCACTCCCTTCAGAGACTGGGGTGCACCCGCTGGGCTGGGTCTAGTGTGGAAAGTGCAGCTTTCCCATGAGAACTCGGGAGAAGCCTTGGCCAACTGGTGTGAAACACGTTCACCACGCACTTGTCTCCAACTTTTCTGAATCCTGTGGGAGGGAGCACACTAATGCCAGCAATTGGTCACCTCGAGAGGTTTACTCACAGATAGGCAGCATGTGACAACAGAAGCCTAGGATCCTTCTGAGCTTTGGGGATCTGAGCCAGATCCCCAAAGCTCAGAAGGCTGCTGGGGATGGAGGGAGTCTCCTTTACACACACCCTGCTTGTGCTGTAGGTGAGCGAGGCAGGAGGCAGATAGAAATGAGGACCTTGAAGAATGGGATCCCACCACCCCAGGTTAAAACTCTAGACTAAGCTCGTGAGGTTTTTTGTTTGTTTTGTCTTTGTTATTTCTGGCCTGCCTGACTGGAAGGTCCCCCTCCTGCTTGGACACCCATACATTCTGTTGTTGCCCAGGCTACATTAGTGAACCCCAAAGAGTCGTTTTTAACGCAAGAAATTCTTTTGTTTTATGGAACAAGTACACCATGAATTCAGGTTAACTAACACATTAAACCAACCCATATGGGAATAGGAAATTAAAATTGTACCCTTTCAATTGAGTCAGGAAAAAAAAATCAAGAGTGATTTCACAATGAAAGGTTAGTTCCTCATCAAAACAGTGTAAAACCCCGCAACAGAGAGCCACCAGGAGCCCTCTGTGGGACCCCTCCCATGCGGTGGGAGCTTTCCTTGCTTGCTTTTGAATTCTGAATTCTCAGCCTCCTTTGCCTGAGTACTTCATTCTTTGGGCACATGAGACAAGAACCCTGTAGCACTCCCTTGACCCTATGTTACATGAGTAACTCCAAAATGCACCCCACGTTCTATACCTTGGGGGTCATCTATGCGCAGGGTGAAGCGAGGAAGTGATCCTGTTGTTGGGGTTCTGAAACAGCAGGCTCCTCCTGATCTTATGATGCTCCGTTCCCTAAACATCTGCAGTTCTTCCTTCTTCTTTTTTTTAACCACATAATCTCACTTGTATTTTGAGTCTTATAAAAGTAAATACACAGAAGTAAAGAAAATATTGATTACCACAGGGGCAAGGGTGGACAGGGATGACTGGGGAGATGTTTCTACAAGGATATAAAGATTGAAGGAGTAAACTCAAGAGATCTATTGTGAAACATGATGACTACAGTCCTACAATTATTCTTGAGAGCTACAAGCAAGAAAAGTGGAGAACTAATAGCCTATGTTCGGGACTGAAAAATCATATGTAGGTTTTTAACCAGGAGCCAGACTTCTCAGAAGGTACATGATAAAGGATCGTTGGGCACCAGTGCTTTCTGCAAGGCCAGGCCAAGCTAGTGAACAGAGGTTAGGAACAGAAGCACCGAGACATGGACGGATTAGCCTGTGCTCTGAATTACAAGTTCTAATCAACTTTGTAGATGAGAATGGTTTAATGGTTCAAAACTTTTTTTTTTTTTTTAAATAATTCTCCTTGATCCCATCTCTTTTGAGATCCCAGTTGTGTGGTAGGGAGGAAAATAAAACTGAAATGATATGACTGTGTTTTCATTCTGAGTGATCACATTAGTCCCCAGGCTGGTAGTTATCTGCAAAGCACTGACTGTGAAAAAGAATACGCTCACTTTGGCGTGGAGAGGACTCTAGGGCTTCGCACTTTGTAGTGGAACTGGGAGAGCTCTGGGGAGTGGGAAAAGGTTTCTCCGCTATGAAAGAGCTGGCACATGAGTTGGCAAGGAAATTCTCCGCCACCCCAGCCCCCGCCTTCCCACCCTTGTCCTTTAACCCAAGGAGATTAGAGAGATGCTTTACTGACAGTTCTTGTAATTTGCATTTCAAAGTAATGTATGCAAAAATAATAGATTACAGCACAGCCCATTAGCATAGTCAAACAAATTGGCTTTGGGCACCCTTGCCATTTAGAGCACTCTCATCTGACTCCAAGTCAGAATGCATCTAGGAAAGAAAAAGGAGGAAGAATTTGGAGGTAAGGGAGACAGAAGAGGCAGTAGAACAGGCACCTGTAGAGCTAAGGGTATGCATGAGAGAGAGAGAAACAGACAGACACAGACACACAGACATATTGGGTGTTGGGTATAGAAGGATTTGTATGGGGGAATCTGCCCGATAGAAAACTGCCCTTTAGGAATGGAAATTGGGCGGGTGGACTGATTGATTTGATGAGGTGTTTCTCTCTCTCTCTCACCTCTCCCTCTACCCTCTGACCCTAGAGGAAGGATGAGAAAAGTAGAAAGCTAGAGTAAGCAACCTGATAATAATTCCAGGGACCACTCAAAGAAGGCTGTAGAGCTTAGGCTGGAGAGTACTACAACCCCAGCCCAGTGGGACTAAGAGACTCCAGACTGAAATGGTTGCTGTGAGATCAATGTGAAGATGTCCTATCTCCCAGGACAGAGAGAGAGAGACACACACACACACACATACACCTTGGGAGATCCTGCCTGCTCACACCACCATTGCCATCGCCCCACACCCTGTGGTCTCTCCCTGGTTGTAATTAGGTGAAGTCGATGAGGAAAACAGAGACTGCAGATAAGGGGAAGTTGAAGTATAATTTTCAAAAAGTTAAATGTCACTCCTATTTACATTATTTAAATATGATTATTTAACTCATCGATAAAAAAAATCCGTCAGCATGGTAAAGCTATTACAAGGAAGGACATGTGATTCTGTACATATAATCAGAGAAAGAAAGGTTGCAACTGTTAAACTATGAAACTTGGCTAATGTCCCACGGGGCAATGACACTGTTAACTCTTTGGATTGATCTTTTCTACTGGACAGAATTCGTTTGCAGCTCTGTTGAACAAAAAAATGACTCATAACTTATCACTTGTGTCTGAAAGTTTTACATCTAACTTTACAGAGTGTGGGTCTCAACTGTAGGGATGAAAAAGTAGTATCTTTCCTCACCTGTTCGTGGCCGAGACCCTTATAACAAAAGACAGATTATCAACCCAGAGCATACAAATGGATTTAACCAAGGTTTCATGTGACATGGGCACCTTCATGGACTGAGTCCCAAAGGCCTGAGGAAAACCGTTTTCATGGACAGAAATGTGCAGAAATGAAATTGGAGGCCAAAGGGTAATAAGCTGGGGAACTTCACCAGGCTTCTCTGTTCAGATGCTCCTTGGTCTTCCTGGGTGATACTTCTTCCCTTCTTCCTCTCTCTGTTACATGAGGGTCTTCAGGGCAGAAGGGAGAGAGAGGGTTGGAGATACCTTCCTGGTTTGGCTGTTTTCTCCAATGCCAACCTGCCCTATTTGGGGGTAACATTTTGTCCCCCACTGTGTGTTACACCTAAGACTGAGGAAGGGGTGGAGGGCCCCAACAGCTCATAGAGGCCATACTTCCTGGTCCAAAGTAGAACTTGCTTCAAAGCAGAAGCAAAGCACTGAGGTTCTAAGAAACAGCATTGATGAAGGAACACGGCCATTTTTTCTCTTGCTCTGATTACCTCCCTGAACAGACCACCTCAGGCTGAAAACGATGACACAGAAGGAGTGGAGAAGGCCCAACAACGAGGTCCTTTTCTTTTTGGTCTTTCTTATTCATTAGTAAGGGTGGGTAGGATATGTGCCTATCAAGAAGTGAAGTGAAAACAGCCAAGTAGTTTTGTGTACCATTTCTACCGCTGGTGAGAAGGAAATACAGATGGGCCTACAAGCAACCAGTACGAATTGTGTATCTCTGGTGACTCCACAGGTGAATCAAATGTTCTCACCTTCACCTTTAAAACCGAAACTGCACAATATAATGATGAACAGTAGAATTTTGCTACTATTGAAAATTCATTTTATTTTTTACTCAGAATGACACTACGCAGCAAATACGCAGTAAAACAAATCAAGGAGAAACTGTGAAAGAAACCAAAAGGCTTAGTACTCTTTTAAAATTTTAATTTGTTATATGATAACAGGATGCATTACAATTCATATTACACATACAGAGCACGATTTTTCATCTCTCTGGTTGTACACAAAGTAGAGTCATATCCTTCGTATCTTCATACATGTACTTAGAGTAATGAAGACCATCGCATTCCACCATCTTTCCTACCCCTATGCCCCTCCCTTGCCCTCCCTCCCCCTTTCCTCTTTGCCCTATCTAGAGTTTTTTAATCCTTCCATCCCCTTTAGTACTTTAATATATATAATATATATATATTTAGTTGTCAATGGACCTTTATTCATTTATTTTTATGAGAATCAAACCCAGTGCCTCACACATGCTGGGCAAGGGCACTACCACTGAGCCACAACCCCAGCCATATTTTAGTACTTTTAATGTTACTTTTTTCCTGTTTTGTGAATCGGGGGCCCTGAATTTCCATTTTATAATGGATCCCACAAATGTGTCCAGCTCCGTAGGTATGAGGTATAAGTCAGATACTGAAGACACAGTAGGTGTTTCCATCAAAGGACAGTCTGTGAGGTGACGAACAGGCCACTCATCTTGAAGCCAGATGACTACGCTTGGGTCCCTTGGCTGTCGGGTGTTAGCTGTGAACTTGATTGAATTACTTTGCCTCCCCTATAACATAGGAACAGTGGCATCCACATTGCAGGGCTAATGTGAAGATAAAATTGGAAACTATATCAAAGCTTCTGGTACTTATCATGGTTTTTTTTTTTTTTAATTTTTTAATATTTATTTTTAGTTCTAGGCGGACACAACATCTTTGTTTGTGTGTGGTGCTGGGGATCGAACCAGGGCCGCACGCATGCCAGGCGAGCGCGCTACCGCTTGAGCCACATCCCCAGCCCTATCATGTTTCTTGATGTAAGGGCTGAAGTAAAAAAAAAAAAAAGACTTCAAAGAAGAGATGAGATTTGGTACTAAAGGATGGAGAGGGTGAGATTCACACAAAGGGAAAAAATAATTACTCTAGAATGTTCTAGCAGAAAGTGACTTTGTCTTGGTTGCTGCTGTACTCCTGGCGTGTGGAACATGGTCCAAACGGAG